>NW_006290441.1:3275940-3307655 GCF_000327345.1 Myotis davidii
GTTCTCAAGGTTTTCTCTTTGGTATTCAGCAGTTTGACAATGACATTTTTAGGCATGTTCTTCACATTTATTCTGCTTAGGGTTTGCTGAACTTCTTGAATCTGTAAATTGGTGACTTTGGGAAATTTGGCATTATAGTTTCTTAATTTTTTTTCTAAGACTCTAATTACATGTTAGACCATTTGATATTGTTCTATTGGTCATTGAGGCATATTTACTTTTTTCAATCTCTTCTTTAAATTGGGTATATTTTATTGATCTATATTCAGTTATCTCCATTTTCCTATTAAACCTATCTTGTGATAGGCTTAATACTTAATTTCATGTATAACATTTTATTCTAAAATTTCCACTTGGTCTACTAAGACCTCCTTTATTCATTAAATAATATTTTCCTTAACATTACTGGTAATAGTTATGACAACTGTTTTAAAAATTCTTGTTTGCTAATTTCAACATATTGGGCATCTCAGGGTCTGTCTCTGTTAATTGTTATTTCTGTTGAGTAACTTTGAATTGTATCCTGGACAATGGAAATGTTATAAGCTTAGGTGAGTTAATGTATCTTCAGCTGGGCAGAATTTAGGATGCCCCTTCTCTGGCTATCCTTTCAGGGATTCTTTCATTACATTCTGGTGTCTGTGGTTGCTTTGAATATTATTCTCTAATTATTTATATCAGAGGGTAAAAAATATAAACATTTACAGTTTGGGGCAATGGCGGGGAGAGGGGAAAAACACATTGTCATCAAAGGAGCAACATTTGACATATCAACAGAAATAATAGAAGCCAGGAGACAATGGAATAACTTCATTAAAATGCTAAAAACAAAACAATAAAACCTGCCAACTTGGATTTTTTCATTTAGTGATAATTGCCTTCAAAAATAAAGATAAAATAAAAATGTTTTCAGGTATGTCAAAGATGAAGGAATTTGTTAACAGCATTTTTTACTGTGAGATACTAAAAGAGAGATTTCAAGGTAAAAGAAAATGATCCCAGATGGAAGTACTGAACTGCAGGAACATATGAAAGGTATTGGCAAGAGTACATATGTGGATAAATATAGAATAATGTTGACTTTTGCACAATAACGATAGCTCTGGCTGGTGTTTTCAGTGGTTAGAGCACCGGCCCAGGTACCACAGGGTCACAGATTTGATTCCCAGTCAAGGACACGTACCTGGGTTGCAGGTTTAATCCCTAGCCCCAGTTGGAGCCTGTGCAGGAGGCAATGGATCGATGTGTCTCTCTCGCATTGATGTCTCTCTCTCTCTCGCTCTCTCTCTCTCTCTCTCTCTCTCTTTCTCTCTCTCTTTCTCTCTCTTCCTCCCTCCCTCCCTCCCTCCACCCCCCCTCCCTTCCTTCCACTCTCAATGGAAAAAATATCCTCAGGTGAGGATTAACAACAACAAAAGCAATAGCAATAATAATAACTTTCGTTTCAGTAAGCTAGAAAAAGAATAGCAAATTAAGTACTCTCCCAACAAAGCTAGAAGGAAAGAATGATTTCAAAAGGAGGATATTGTGAATGACTTAATGTCTGTATATTGGAATATTTATATGAGATGGTCAAATTCCTTTTTAGAACATCAAAACAGATACAAATATAAAAAATCTAAATAGTTCTATATTTATTTTTAAAATTGAATCAATAATTAAGAATGTTCCATAAATGAAAATTCCAGTCCCAAATTATTTTACTGGTTAATTCATCCAAATATTTAAAGAAGAAAGAAGAAAAAGCTTGTTATACAAACTCTTGAGAGTATTTCTCAACACATTTAAAAGGCAAAACATGCAAAGAAGCAGGATTTGGTCAAATCCATGAAGAATGAACAGATATGGTGACATCTGTACAAGGCAGGTTCTGTGAAATTTAGACCAATTTCCTGGCAAGAAGCTGGATTGCAGAGAAGTTCCTTCATGGGGGTTTTTGTACCTGGCACTTGGAAATTTTTGAATTCTAATTTGCAACTATGTTAAGCCTGGACTTTAAAGAATAAATGCAATAAAATTTAAAAAAATAAATAAATAAAAGGCAAAACATGAATCTTTGACATTATTACATTAATACCAAAACATGACACGGGTGTTATAAGAAAATACAATTATTAGTCAATATCTCTCAAAAATATAGATGCTAAAGTCCCAAACGCAATATTGCAAACGGAATCCAGAAATAAATAACAAAGGTAATGCATCATGATCAGGTGTACAGTATATTCCAGGAGTGCATGTTTGGATTAACAGCCAAGAATCAAACAATGTGATTCATCATATGAAGGGGTAAAGGGGGAAAGTCATATAATTTTTTTTTCATTAATTTTGAAAAAAGCATTTGATAAAATTCAACAATCAAACATGAGGAAAACACTCAGCAGAGTAGGAGCAGATGGGAACTTCTTTTACATATTAAGATATATTTACCCCCCCTCCGCCCCCCAAATAAAGACTTCTAAAGCTAGTATTATTTTTAATGGTTTAATGTTGAACACTTTCCCACTGAAGACAAGAGAAAGGCAAAGATGTTCTTTTTAAATTTCTTTTAAACAAGCTAGAGGTCTTAGCCAATGCACCAAGGGAAATAAAAGAAATAAAATTATGTAGATTGAAAAGGAAGAATAAAACTATCTCTATTTTTAGATGACATAGAAAATCTTGAGGTATCTACAAAAAAATAGGTTGCAGGATGGAAGATCTGTATAAAAAAATCAATTGTATTGTTATATACTAGCATGACATTGGAAAACCGAAATTTAAAATACCATTTAAAATATTATTGCAAAACATAACATTCTTTACTGATAAATCTAACAAAATATGTGGAAGATATATATATATATTAAAACTGCAGCATATTGCTGAATGAAATGGAAGAATATTGAAATATATGGAGAGATATACCATGTCCATCAGTTGGAAGATCTGATATTATTAAGATGTTTATTCTCCCCAAATTGTAGCTTTAAAGCAATTCTGAATTGAAATCTAGGGCTTTTGCTTTTCTGTTAGAAATAAATTAACAGGATTATTCTAAAATGTATTTGGAAATACATAAGACCTAGAACACCTAATAGAATCTGAAAACAACAAAGTTGGAGAACTTATATGAGCTGATTTCAACATTCATTGTATAGCTACAGTAATCCATACAGTGTGGTATTCGTGCAAGAATAGACAAATAAATAGAGCAAGCAATAAAACAAAATCGAGAGTCTAGAAATTGATCCACACTTATGTAGTTAATTGATTATTGACAGAGATTTTAAAGGCATTCAGTGAGGAAAGGGTAGTTTTCAATAAATGGTACTGGAATAGTAGGATATTTATATGGAAAAATTAATAATTTGACACCCTCAGCTTACACTGTATACAAAAGGTAATTTGAAATAGGTAATAAACCTAAATCCAAAAGCTAAACTGTAAACCTCCTAAGAGAATATCATCTATTCAGAGAGTAGTCAGATAATTAGAACAGAGAAAGCACTTTTAAAAATGAACTTCATCAAAAGTAAACACATTTGTTCATCTAAAAGATTTTAAGAAAAGGAATAGGCAAGACACAGGGTGGAAGTATTTGCAAAAAGTACATCTGACAAAGGACTTGTATCCAGAATATGGAAACAATTCCTACAACTCAATAATAAGGCAACCCAACTGTAAAATAGGCATAAAACCTGAACAGACACTTCAGATAGGGAGATATACAAATAGTCCATAAGCATATGAAAAATGTACAAGATCATTAGTCACCAAGAAAATGCAAATGATATCAGGAAAAGCCACAATAATATAACACTACACTCTATAGAATTTAAACTTAAATTGTCAAATTTAAAAAGACTGGAAAGTCCAAATTTTAGCAAATATTGGAGCAACTGGAACTTTTCTGTCTTGCTGGTAGGAATGCAAAATGGTATAGTTCCTTTGGAATACAGTTGGGCAATTATTTATAACTAGAAGCCTGGTGCACAAAAATTTGTGCACTGGTGGGGGGTGGTGGTCCCTCAGCCCAACCTGTGCCCTCTCACAGTCTGAGACCCCTGGGGAGATAACCACCTGCTGGCTTAGGCCCGCTCCCCTGGTGGCAGATGACACTCCCGATCCCGTGGTGTCTGCCCGGTCTCCCCCGGTTGCAGATGGCAGGCCTGGATCCCGAGCTGGATCAGGTGACCACTCAGATAGTGCTGCTGCCTGCCCCACCCGCCCCGCCCACCCCACCCCACTTATGACAGGCCCGGATCCTGCACTAGGGCGGGTGGAGGCTCGGGATCGCACTGCCTCTTGCCCTGGGCTGCACACGACAGGCCAGGATCTTGTGCTGGGGCAGCCAGCGGCTAGGAATCGCACTGCCACCAGCCCCAGGTGGGGTGGTGCAGCGGGATTTGCCTGCAGTATGCAGATTAGCCTCCATCTTTGTTGGTGGTTAATTTGCATATCATGCTGATTAGCCAGTGGGAGGTGTAGTGAAGGTATGGTCAATTACCATGTTTGTCTATTATTAGATAGGAAGTTAAGCATTTACTAACCATTAACCCAGCAATCCCAAATGTAAGTTTGAAAAGGATTTTTAGAATATGTTTATAGCAGCTTTATATATAAACAGCCCCAAACTGGAAAGAACCCAAATATCCATTAATAGAAGAATGGATAAACAAATTGTGATATATATATATCCATATAATAAAATATTAATTGTCAATAAAAATACTAATTCATGGATGAATCTCAAAAACATGATATACTACCATGGGAATCTATAATTATCTTAATAAAATTTTCAATTAAAAATGTGAAGCTAAAGAAGTCAGATGCAAAAGAGTACATACTGTATGTTATTTCATTTATATGAAGTTTTAGAAAAGACATAGTAATTTATGTTGAGAAATATCAGAACACTTGTAGCCCCGGGATAGAAGGGGGTTGACTAGGATGTGGCACTTGGAAATTTTCTGGGAAGTTTTTCTACTTCTTGATTGGCATGCTGGTTCTACATTGTTAAAACTCATAAAACTGTACACTTGAAATTTGTACATTCTACTATGTGTAAATTCTACTTTAATAAGAAAAGAGAGATGTTTACATCTCTCTCTAATTTGCAAGTTAGATTTTATTTTCATTAACTACATATAAGACCCAGCTCTTTATGTGGGAAGCCTTATATTAGAAATCTATATATTTGGAAGTCAATTTCTCTTCTTCCCTTCTCTCCTTTGTTTTCCCCCTTTCCTTCTTCCTTCTGAAAACCATAGGAGTGTAAGAGAAAGTGGGTGACCATTGCAAGCAAAGGTGTAGCTGAACACTTGTATCAGAATGTTCTGTCACTTGGACCTTGTGCAGGCCTATAATTTGAATGTGTAACTCTAGAAATGGTTGCTATGGTGATAAACCACTTTACTTAAATAGCATATATTTTACTCAAAATTCAGAGAAATGGTAACAGTTTCTGGTAATCACGCACTGGTATTAGCTTTCAGGGATGTGCCTAGAGCTTACACATTTCACATCCATTATCATCAGATGAGTTCATCAGGTTAAAGTTATGCCAGTGAATAATGAACTGTGTATACTTAGCCCAGTTTTCTTGTTACATATCTCCCCTTGACATGTGTTACCCCCTTTTCAGGATGAGTAATGTGAGCTGGAGAAATCAGGCCCAGAGTGCTGAATTTCTAAAAGATGGAACGGAAGGGAACCTTGTAAGGTTATCTTTTCCCTCATTCTGCCTCTGGTAGGACTGATTGTTCTTACAGTCCTGAATGGTTAGACTGTCAAGGTGAGGAACAATAGAAATGACACTTAGGGCAGCCCCCTGTGTAATCCTCCCACTGCAGCACTCAGAGATGCTGTCCAGCTAGTGCTGAAATCCCTTCTTCATTTTATAGATTGTGATTATATAGATCTTCAAGCTCTTTATATTTTTAGACTGAAGGACTCTCTTTTAAAGAATCCTCCACCCGTTAATCATATTAGTAGCCTGTCTGTAAACTTTCTTGGTCTCTCTATTCTGTTCAAGCTGGTTGCAGCGTTTCAGGTATGAATTCTTCACAATTTTACATAAGGATAGAAGGATTATTTTTTCTTTGATTTCGAAGATGCTTTCTGATGACAGCCAGGTTTTCTTGGCCACTGTGCAGTACCTTCGGAGAATGGTTTATACTGATTTTTAGATTCTCTTTCTTGGGTTGATAATGATGGCCAACAGCCTCATAATGATCAGTTAGAGTCTTTCTCCCGAAACTAAATATTGACGTTCCTCTCCCGTCTTTCTCCCCCTTTGTACAATCTTATGGGAGCACATCGCCTTCTGTTTGCCTTTCATGACCTGCAAGATCTTAGTAACTCCTATAGACAGCCTTGGCAGCTTCACTTTTCATTTCTCTATTACTCATAAAACTTTTAGATCGTATCAGTGACAGCATAGATCTCTGAGGAATTCTGTCGAGTATGAGAAAAGAAAAAGAGAAACCTAAAATTTAGATATCTATAATCTAAAATCTGTATCCCTGAAAAATTAAGACTTGTTTGTGTTTCTAGAGAAAAGACTGGAAGCTAGAATTCGTCTTGGCTATTTATATTCCAAGGAGATGGGAGACTTGGCTCCTGGTGAAGGAAGTTTAAGCTCTGCCTGAAGGGCCGTGTGAGGGCCAGCCTGCGTCCATGTTTTGTTGGCATCAGAGAACAGTTTCATTGAGGGGAAATTTAAGAGGGGAAACTCAGTCTTCAGGAAAGCTCTTAGGATTCTGCTTCCTAAACTTAATGCCACTGCAAATTAGCAAAGAGAAATGGCAAAGTATGCACACATATAATATTTGACAGGATGCACCCATATACACAGAAGCTTGTAAGCATTTACATTTGCATAAAGATAACTAGATTTGCACTGATGTAACCAGGGAGCAAAGGAACACATATTGTGTATATTTCTGTGCAGCCAGTTTTAGGCCGACTTAGGAGCTCAATTAAAATATGGTTGACATATTCGTTTTAACATGCACTAAATACCAGACTGAAAACAAATAAGAAAACAGGCACTCATGGTGCTGGTTAAAAGCATTAGTTTAATGACTCAAGTATCTTAATTAACAAATGGAAGCGTAAAGAATAGGAATATGAATGCATTCAAAAGAAACGGACTGAGTCTCTCTTCCTGTTCTCTATTGGTTGTGGTGGACAGGCTGACAAACATTTCCTCAATGACTTGGATGGTCACTCAAGTGGTGGAAATGTCAAAAGAGAGAGGGTTACACTTAGATTCACCTTTTAATAGGATTTGTATGTCAAGTGAATTAAATTTTTATGAATTGAAATTTCCAGGATAGGTTTCATGTCTTCGGGACCAGGACTGTACTAGGCAAAGCTACTTACCTTCAACCAGATACTAGAACATCTGGGTGTTGTCCTCTCAGGCTCTTGCCGAGAGCAGAGCCGTTTTCAGTGAGAGGAGGGATACAAACTATAGGACTGAATGCTAATGCACTTTAAGTATTTCCTATTTCTTTAAAGACTTCACAGAGAAGCAGCCCAGAAATTTTCTTGGAGAAAAAAACATCTATGAAGAAAAGGACCTGTTTACCTTTCCAAATTTATACAAATTAATTTTCCCATGAACAGGAGTTAGCAGGCACTGTTGCAGAGTCACACATGAGTAGTGCTCTGAAAAGGCACAGGTTTGAGGGCTCTGCAATAAGCAGACACCAGGTACGTTTTCTCTTTCCTAAAATGCAGGCACCAAAGATTGTTAATGACCCGTAGCTCCGCTGCAGCCCTGGGAGGCCATTTACTCATTGGCAAGTGCTCCCAGTGTGTATAGAACATGGTCACTTGAGTCACAGGAGCCTGATCAGAGAAACTCCAGGTTTATTTGTTTTGTGTGACGTGTAATCTGTGCTTTGAAAATTGCTAGCCTGATTATTAAACTCGTGTGCCCGCTAACTTTCAGTTAACCAGAGAATTAAACTTACGCCCTTCCCCGGATCATTCTGTGTATATGAGAGCCTCCTGTATCGTAGCCCAGGTCTCGTCACCATCCTGCTGCGTAGGCCCCCTGAGACATTCTCTGCTCCTTTAGAACTCTGTGCTCTGCTCCATTTAATTAGAAGTGACCACTTTAAAAATGGGTCTAAGGTCAAAACAGACTCTGCTTCCCTCCTGACAAGACTAGAGGCCGTTTTCTCTAAGGTGGGGTGAGGTGACCTGAGAAGGTGCAATTGCCTCTTAAAACCAGTTCTACTTATTTCATGCTTTGAAGCTGTGATGTACTTTCCCAGCCACCACCTCATTCATTCTCATAATAAACCCAGGTAGTAAGTGTGAAAATGAGGCATCCAGGCTCCAAGAGGTCTACAGGCCGTGTGACGGGTTGGAGGCCAGTACCTGGAATCAATGCCGAGGATGAGCGGGGCCTAGGCAGCAGCGTTGTACCCAGGTCGGAAAGAGCAGTCATGGTGGGCGTGCCGGGGTACCCACACAAATGCCGCAGCTGCCCCAGGACAGCCGTCCAAGCGGACTTCCCTGTGCAAAGGTTCCCAGATACTTACTTTCATTTCGTGTGGCAGAGGATCTGAAACTGCACCTTGAGTTTGCGCTACACCAAACACTAAACAATTCCGCTTTCTTGAAGGTGCTAACGGAGCTTTCTCTGGCAATTTCACAATGTGTTTAGTTTATATGTCACGTCTGGTCAGTATTCAGCTTGCAAGTCCGGGACAGTTCTGTAGTTCCTTGCTTCTTTGAATTGATGAATGTTGCTTTGTGTCTGAAAATTAACCCAGGCCTTTTATTTCTAGCCCACTGCTCATAAAAAGAAATTTCCTGTGAAAAGTAAGAAGGAAAATGTGGACAACTTGGACATGGGCAATTCAAATTCCACACCTTACAGACCCCTTCCAGCTGGAATCAAGGGAGAACTAGAGAAATCCTCTGTATCTTCAAACCAAGGAGCAACAAGCAAATACTCTACTAAGCCCATTGCCCTGCCTAGAACCAAAAAGAAACCCTAAGGCTCCCTCCGAGCTGAACAGTACAAAGACAGAGCTGCTCTTTCTAGTGCTAAAATGAGGAGATGGGAGGTGAAAAGGACAGCTCTCTGTGATCATTTAGCCTTGAGCCCTGCAGTGTGTGTGCACCAGTTTAGAATCCAAGCCAGTTACCTCCAAGCAGGTGGTGGTGAAGGACAGCCACCAGCGGGCCTGAGGGCGGGGCTGGGCTGAAATCAGCACAAGGCCTTTTCCGGGTTTGTTTAGAGGAGCAGCTGCCCTCAGAGCAAGGCTGTGGCCATACTTGCTCGGTTTCACTTCACATGCTTAGATTGCAGTGCAGTTATCTACAGGGAAAATGAGAACCAAATGTGGTAACGGAGGTCCCTAACGGTTATGTGCACTCTGCACTAGAACACTTTGTTAGGAAATTACTAATAAACTTACCAAAGGCATCACAGCAGAAGTGCTCCGGCCATTCACGTGTGTTCTTGTGATCGTAGGTCGCTATAGATTGTATAAGACAACTTAATTTAAATGTAGAAAAATAGGAGATTTTGTAACTGCTTGCCATTAACTTGCTGCTAAATTCCCAATGTATTGATTGAATCAATAAAAAAACAGATGTTACCCATGTACATTAATTTTTATGTTAAGAAGTGAGTATCTTAAGGTCCTCTAAACCCCTATGCAAATTATGAGTTTGGCCCGCTGCTGCAAAGGGAGGTACACATCTTTGGGGAAAGTCATGAGGCTGGATACAGGGGGAAGCACATCATTATTCTTTGTATTATGGGTTTCTTTTTCCGCCTGGGCAAGTAATTTTGCCATTTTAGGTCAAACTGAGTGAGTGGGTGCCTCACTTGGCCTTCCAAATAAATTCTAAAGAAACAATTTGCATTGGCTTTTACCTTTATAAAGCAGTAACCTAGTTTCCTTCCATTCCCCCTCCCCTATAGGATTGTCATTTAGGCCTCCAGAATGACCCATATCTGGCCAGCTGAGCATGTACTAGTTGCATATAAATCCCCTCAGTGGCTAAAGGTAGTAGATGTGCTTCTTGCCATTAATTTGGAAGATGCTGTTGTGCTTCTGAATGAGCCAAAGATAACCCTGACCTCTGTTGCCCTTGGCTGAGTAGTTCTGGCACTATTTCCTAGTGCCTTGATGTGCTTGCCCTGGGGGCATCTGACAGCTTGAGCTTATCTAGTCTAAATGGTCTAGACTTAAAACTGGAGTTGTCATAGCTTCTTCAATGTCTTTCTCCCTTACCAATGGTTACTTTGAGTCCTGTCAGGAGCCCATAGCCGTCTCTGGAGCGTTGAGCCTTCTCTCCAGGTTTAGTGAGCCAGTCTTTGAGGAGCATGGCTGCCTACCTGCTGGGAAGCCGGCCTCCGTAGGTGGTTCCCCTTCCCTTCCAGTGCTCCTGTTGGCAGGGGGGTGGCTGGCTGCTGGTCTCCTTGCAGAAAAGGCACCTGAGACAGTGGCTTTGATTCTGTCCCCCCACTGGGCTTGCAAATGGAACATCTCCTGTTTGCAAAATGCTCAACTTTTATAGCATGACATAGTCTTTTGTATCATGGAGCAGGATATTCTGTTGTTAAATTGAGTGCTATCCAAATTTCTATCCACATTTCTCTTTGGTCTTAAATGAGGGATTCCACTCAGTAAGCTTGAGCAGAGGTCTAAACTGAGCATGAAGTGAAAGATGAAGTCATTTTATACCCAGTTAGTGTGTCTGTACCCTTTCCCACCCCAGCACCAGGCCAAGCCAGCCGTCCTTCTACCAGAAAGAGGCATTCGTTTAGCTCTCCCCTGTCTAGGCCTTCATTTTATTTATGTAGACTCCTTTTGATAGAAACTTAGCTCGCTTTTTCTAAAGGGAATTTTTATATTGTTTTTATTTATTTACTTGCGTGGAACACACCTGGGCCAGGCCATGTCTGAGCTTTTTCTCCCCGCTGTTGTACCTCTTTAATATCTGGGGATGTATTGCTTTGCTTTCTTCATCTGCTTTCCTGGCTGTGAAAAAATAGTTCTGTTTCGGATTGGTTTTTGGTGACCACCTGGCAACTCCAAGGCATTGACAGCAATCACTCTGACATCTGTGCCCTCAGCATGGAGGGCGGGGCTTTGCCATGACCCAGAGGGACACTCTCTCTAGGAGAGCACAGCACAACACGGGTGTTATTTCCAAGGAATGCAAATGCTGATCAACATTCTGACTTAAAAATAACAGACAAGTCAAGGCAAGAGGCCTATGATAAAGGAGATGCATGCGGGGGGAGACGTTCAGCTGAGAACAGAAGATGATATCAGAGAAGGGCTTACAGCAAAGAAGAAAGGAAAATGGGGTGGGTGGGATGAAAAGAAAACAGAGTGTGTGCAGTTAATGAGAACACTGATTGGATGACAACACATGGCTCTGCCCAGCCCGGAAGCAGGAGCCGGAGGAGGGGAGCACCGTTCCTGGTGATGGAACTGGCCCCTCCGTGCCCTGCACAGGAGCACACCCGGAGGAAGACGGGCCGGAGAACAGAGACCCAGGCAAACGGGCACTGAGAAAGGCCCTGGTTTTAAGACTTGGCCATGGAAGAGCCCTTACATGTTGAAGAATGTTACGTGGTTTTGAGAGGAAGGAAGGAGAAAAAATATCAAACAGGTTGTGCTTGTGACTGAAATGCTTTGTTTAAATAATTAAATAATTTGATTTGTCTCCAAAATATAAATTCCAGGTTAGCCAAATCAAAAGCAGCAAGTCTTGAAAAATGAAGCTTTTAAAATCCTAGCCCTACTGTTGGAACGGAGAATAAAGGCTTTGTTCAAACATGCATTCCCAGCTGTAGGCCCAGCTCTGAGATCGGCCAGGGAAGTCGTATCGTCACGGCTGCACTTGGCTGGAGACCGAGGAGCCACGGCCTCTGGGAAGTGACCCTGGGCTGGATATTGTCCATCTGCCTCTGCAGAGCCACTCTGCCCTGCTCTGTCCCCGCCGCCCAGAGGGGCTGATCGCAGGGCCTCCAGCAACAGGCTCCTCGGCCGCTGGGTTTGTTGGGATTCGGTCAGTGGGAGACACCAACAGGGGACCTGAGGGCTGAGAGTCAGGTCCAGTCGTTGGTTCCCCCGGCACCTTTGTGCTCAGCTGTCAGAACTCACTGCATTTTCCTTCTGTCTCCCAGCTGTGTCCCCTGCCCCTTTAGATCAAGACCAGGGTTATAACCTTGGGGTGCTGTGTCTGTCCGTGGGTTTCCCTAACCTCTCAGTACCTTTATAAATAGCCTCTTGGTTAAACTTTCAACCAGCCCCTTTGAGTGTACCATCTGTCTCCCCCTGGGACCCGGAGTGATCCAGACCCTTTGCTCATCAGTTCAGCATTGCTCTTGACCTGGGCCACTTTGGTCAGTGGTTGCCAACCTCGTCCCAGACACCAGCAAAGAGCCTGAATGAGTTCTTCCTGAAATAAACTGATGTGCCCAGTGGTCACTAGGGGCTGAGGGAGGGGGTGTTTGGGCAGATGGTCTTGGGGTTGGTGCCTAGATGGAGCAAGATGAGTCTAACACTGCCCAACTGGGTCTGAAACTGTAGACCCAGGAGGCTTGTATTTAGGTCTTGAATTCCAACCATGGCCTTTGGAGCCTAAAGAAAGCAGCACTTGTAACAGCTAAGAGGGCCCACGGGCCAGGCTGGGAGCCGCCCTGCTGGCTCCTGGCCAGGACTTGGGGGTGTGGCGGAGGCTTCCAGGGGGACTTGGCACCAGGAAGCAGGGGTGTCTCCAGGGCTGTGCGTTCGTTTCATCTCTACAAGCGCTAAAACCAGCTTACAAAGCATTTAAAGTAAAATTTTCACTCTTCAAAGGTCTCGCCATAGCTCAGTTTTACTCTTCAGGATCCTGTATTTCTCTGAGTGAGCTGCCTTAGAATTGGTTTTGATTTCTGTTCGGTACATTGTTATCACTTAATTCTCATTGGCGAGCCAATTTTCTTTGCCTTTGTTCTTCAAAGGAAGGCCGTATTCAGGGTCTGTCTTGCATTTTTGCAGCTGCCTCCTTCCTCAATTGCTAGTATAATTAACTCAACTCTGCTGCCTCGCTGTCAGGTCTCCACATTTCCCTAACTTATCTGGAGCAGTTCTCAGCAGGAGTGGTGGGGATTCCCACCGCTGCCCCACTGGCCGCGCTTCAAGCAGCAGCACACGCGTGACAGTGGGGCTTTGGGAAAATTAATAGGGCCATTGCAGGGTCACCACTGGCCATCTCAGAGGCTGCTCTCTCGGTTGCCTGGTGCCATCCCAGGCGTCTTAGGTGGACCCAGTGAACACAGGGTGGAGACCCCAGAGGACCTCCTCTCTGAAACACTCCATGGTTCCTGGCCCGGTCCCGGGGACAGGGCCACCGGATGCCATGCGGATCCCCCCACCCCCGGTACAGACTTCTTCCAATTGGATTCTGCAGCATCTTCAGATCATACCTGCCCTTGGCATGGATACAGGGGTCACATAAACCTTTCTGCCTTTGGGGGTCTGAGACACAGTCTTTGACCCTCTCATCCTGCCAGGCTCTGTGGACACGCCTGACACCAAGCTGTTGTTCAGAAAAGACTTTCCTCATCAGCACAGAAAGTTGTCTCCATTGCAGGGGCAACTGCAAGGTTCCAGGATCTCCAGTCAGCATCTCCAGTGTGACCCTGGGGCACGGCAGCAGTATTGTCGGGTCCAGGCATTGGTTCACATTGAGTTTTCTAGACATTGAAGTCCCTTGTAGGCTGGACTTTGAACTGTATTAGTCGAAGGGATCTCTGTCCTTTAGCTAACGCCCATCTCAGGGTCACGATGTAATCATTGCAGCAGCGTTGGCGGAGCACTTCCTATGTGCCAGATTCTAAGCACATTACATGCATCCTTTCAGTCCTTACAGCAACCTGTGAAGTTGGTGCTATCACGTCTACAGAACAATAAATTAAGGCACAGCGAGGTTAAAGAAACTTGTCCCAGGTCACACCATTAAGAAGAAGCAGGACCAAAATCGGAACCCAGCCAGCCAGCTCGTGTATGTCACTTGCTCTGCATGCCTCTCAAGGCTTTCGGAGTTGAGGCCTGAGACTGCTCTCACGTCTGACCTTGGAGTTCCAGAAGGCCAAGTGGCCCATGGGCACCTCCGTCTCCCAGCAAAACCCTAGAGCGGCCATTCTGGCAAGTCGAGGGCTTGAGGTTTCAGAACAGAGGAGGATTGTTTGACGTGTTGTCAAATTTGAGCAAGACCCAGCCACACCAAACGAGTGAGAGCTGCATTCTGAAGGACTTGGCGTGATAAAAAGAAATTTCAGATGCCTTAACCGCTCAGGAGCGGCCTTCAAAAGTCTTTCAAGACGTTTTCACCAAAGAGCAGAGACTCCATTGCCTCCGCGGGTCTGGGCAGCCCTGTGTGTGCAGACGTGGTAGATGGATGCTTACCGGGAGCAAAGTGCCGTAATTCCCGTCACAGGGCAGTTGGGGGCTAAGAATCACCATGATGTTTCGATTCCCCATCGTTCTTCATCAGGTGCACGTAAAGCTGTACAGCTGAACTGCAGAGTCCAGAAGTCACCGCCGCAGCGCCTCCCTCGCCGGCTGCTCTCCTCTGCCTCCGGCTGACTGCTGTAGTGCTTGGCGGAGTGGTGTTGGGTTTGTACTGACACGCCCCGGGCAGGGAGCTCAGGCTGTTTCTGAGGGCCGGGCTCTTCTGTGAGGCAGGACGGGGAAACTTCTGCTCTGGGACGACCAAGCACGTCGCAGCGCTCCTGCCCGCTGCCGCTCTCAGTCTGCAGTCTGCTCCCTGGTTTTAGGAGAAGAGAAGGAGTTCTGTGCAGGCTTTCTCGCAGCTGTTTTGAACTTTGGGGAAAAAGGGCTTCTTGTGGGAAAGCGCCCAAAACCCACTGATGTGGTTTTCCCTCCAGAAGGGATTGTTCACAAGTTGCCTTTCCTCCCGTCAGTGTAGAACGGAGCCAGGAGACTCATTCATTCAGCCAGTGAAGTTTCATACCAGCGTCTGCTCACTAGTGTTTTTATACCAGTTTCTGACCACCACGCATCATTAGGTCCCCCGCCCCCCATGTGAGATCTCAGCAGGATGTCTTGCCTGCGGTACAACTGCTTGCCTGGAGGGAACCACAGCCTGGCTGCTGCCTAAGTCTCCCTTTTCCTCCTGGGTGACCCGCACCACACTGTGGCACCAGCACGAAGGCCCAGAAGCTGCACAACGAATGCTCACTAAGTAGAACTGGATTGAGAGACTTAGTCATTTACTCAAGAAATATTTAGGGACCATCTACTATGTTCCACGCATGAGAGAGGCACTGGACATTAAAATGATGTGAAACGCAGTCCAGGTCATGGCCCTTAAGAAGCTTGCATCTTGGGGGGCAGGGAGACCGACCCTCAGGATCTATACAGATATGTTTGTGATTCGAACTAGGAAGGAGAGCAATAAGGGGCTAGCATAGAGAGTAACGGTAGGGGCCTTCTTGGACAGCCTGTCTGAGGTAGCTTGAAGGCTAAAGGGAAGATGCTTCAGGCAGAGGGAGCCAGGACAGTGCTTGGGGATTCCAGGACTCGGTCCAGAGGCCAGGATGACAGGGGAGGGCGAGGCAGGGTCCAGGCCTGCAGGGCCTTGGGGGCCACCGGAAGGAACGCATTTATTCTAAACAGGTTTTCAGCTGGGGAAGGATATCTGACTAAAGGATCACCCTTGTCTCCTACAAACAGCTTCACGAAGAGCAAATGGAACAGCAGGGAGCTTGGCTAGAGGACTCCGAGTAGGTGGTGGCAGAGACGATGGAGAGAAGTGTGTGGATCTGAAATCCGTTTGGAGATAGAATTGATAGGATCCATCGAAGGACAAGATGTGAAGGGTGAAGAAGTGGGGCCGGGGACCAAGAAGTGACATGTGGCTTCAGTAACCTGCCTGATGGTGGTTCCACTCACCGAGGAAACCAGGCCGGGGGTTGGCAGTGGAACAAAGAGCTGGCCTGGTCACATGAAGCTGAGATGCTGCTAGACCTGGAAGTGGGGGTGGCTGCTTGAGATGGGTTTAAGGGCTGGAGTGGATCAAGGTAGTAGATGGAGAGAAGGGAAAAGCAGCTGGGGGTGTTAAGAGAGCCCCCAAATGAGTAGTGAGTGGTACCCAAGGGCTTCTGCACGCTAGGCAGGGCTCACAGAACCCAGGGCCCCAGGGAGAGCCGGCACCAAGGCACCACCTGTCAGCAGCTTGTCTCCCTCCCTCAAGGACTGAGCAGTAACTGAGCTTTGGCAGGAACAAGGATGAGAACGGAGTGGGCGACATGAAATACCACTTGGAGAAGTATCGTGAGGGATGTGGCCAAAGCACCTTGCAGGCTGATTAATCGAGTCTGCGTAGGGACAGGTAGCAAGCCCTCAACAGCTACATCTGAACTCCACGGTTTCTGTATCAGAATTAAATCAGACAACAGCAGACCAGGTTCTTTCTGGAACCCAAGTATGCAGAGTCATGAACTGTCTGCACTCTTCCTTCAGCCCAGCCTCCCCCGGGGCAGGGACCCACCCACGGCCTTTGATGATCCCCCTGGACTGGGGGCTCCCTACTGCCCAAGGCAGATGAATTCTACTCTGAAAACACAGAAAAGCTTTCATAAGACCTGGCACCTGCTCCTCACTGGTCCCTCTGGAACCATTGAAATTCTAGTCCTTCTGCCACATGATGGCCCCTCGGGGAGGCAAGGCGACCCCGCAGCCCTGGCGCCTCCTCCAGTCTAAACATCCCCCTTCTCTTGGACTCGCCTCAGGTGGCAGGTGCCTGGCCCTTCATTCTAGGTCATGTGGGTCTTTCTCCAAAATGAGCCCAGGCCTCCAGTGTGGCCTGCCACCCCCAGTCCTCTGGACATTGGCCCCCGTCGGTGGGGCCACCATGTTCCTGTTAGCAAATCCTGTTAGCAAGGATTGGTGGGCAGTCTGGTCTGAGTTTGCTAGGACAGGCTTTCATGGCGATGCCTCCCTGGGGCACATTTGTTTTCCTATCATGTCCTTGTGGCGGACTCTCAGTGACCGTAAAAGAGGCCTCTCTCAGTGTGATGCCTGCGGGGGTGACGGAGAGCATGTCCACATGCCTGGATGGGGGCGGAGGCACAGAGCCTGCGAACACCGGGGAGACAGACCCATTTTCCTGTGTCTGTCTGGCTAATTATCCACTGAGATACAGAGTGGGGAGGGCGCACACGGAATCGCAGCCTGCTAGCCAGAGGAGGCATTAGCGGCTTAGCAGCTGCTGGAATGGCAGCGAGAAGCAGGAGAGGCTTGGCGGTCCGGGACCGGACCTGTCCCGGGTCCTCCAAACAGGACAAGCAGGAGACGGCCTTTGTCTGTGTCACCAACTGTCCCCAAGCCTCCTGGGCCACGGGGGAACGTTAACCTCTGTGCCTAAAGTGCGTGCCTCTGAGCCTCCCCGACGGGGCCCGCAGGAGCCTGAGTCTCTTCCAGAGGATTCCGCCTCAGCGTCTCCGAACTCCCAGGGGTGTTGCATCCTGGTCACGAGCTGCTCTTTGCCTGGAAACCAAAGCATAGCTTCTAACATCCTGGCCCCTCATTCTTACATTCTGGCTTCTGCTTCCCCAGCTTCTGTGCAGCTCCTGGGGATCCCAGCAAGATGTGATGAGAGCCAGACCCGAATCCTGGGTCCCATCCAGACAGGGTGTGACAGGTGGCCCAGGCCTTGGGTCCCAGCACACCCCTTGCTGGGGGTGTCCCCCCATGTAGCCCCCAATGCGGATTCAGCCACGTGAAGTGGGTGTTCATGAGTGCTGAGGGAGTGCTGAGTGCGTGTGATGTAGGATGTGGGGTGGGGTGGGGTCTGAGGGGAGGCGCGTCATGTGCACAGAGGAAGTGACAGAGGGACATGGGTGAGAGATGTCTCTCTCAGGCCTTCTCTGCTCCTATTCCAGGTCTCAGAGTCTCCAGTAACCCTGACATTCAGCAGGTCTGCTTCCTGTCTGGGCCCCAAAGCAAGGAATTTGCAGGTTATTTTCAAATGTCAAGGAAGTGATGCAAAGAGCATATCTGCCCAGGGTGGACTGCTCTGGCCACACTCATACCTAAAGGTTTTGGATGACAAAATTGTTCAAAACACAGAGCACATAAAAGAAATAATAACAGGCATCTTTGGAGGTGCAAAGGGTAAGATGTAGTCTAGCCCGTCACTGTACAGCAAACCCCCTGAAAGGGGTGCTCTGTGCTCGGTGCCCACGGGGCCAGAGCCAAGCAGGGTGTCCAGCTGAAGTGGGGGATGCGGGGTGCCGGGAGCTGCACAGTCTCTCCAGACTGTGGGATGAACCTTCTGGATCCTACGCGGGGCCAAGGAAGGCACAGGCTCTATGACCTACTCACACCTCCAGGGATGCCTCACTCAACAGCGATCCCACCCCCATGCTCTAGGGGGCAGCAGCAGGAGCCTCGGCCACCATGAGAGGGAGGGCTAGGCAAGAGGCCCAGCTGACTTGGATTTCTGGATACCCTTTATCAATCATGTAGGGGCTCCCGCCACTGCCTTTGGGCGTTAAGAGATTGAAAATGAGGTGAGCTTTAATTGGACAGTTTTTAGAGGGGATCTGTTTGGGACCCAAGTGAAGACTGAGGCATCTGCAGTGCCCCTACCTGGACAGCAGGGCAAGGGCATCAAACCAAGGACATGGGGCGTTTAGCCGGCGTTCTTGGTTAGCAGGAACGCCATCTCTAGCTTCCAGGCATCGCTTTGGCTGTGACAGGGCTGAAGGAACAGGAGGATTTTACAAAGTGCCAAGGGGCACAGTCAGGTTATTCACTACCTGTGTGGATGAATGGACCAACTTACACTGGATATAGGGCACCGAGGAGGAGAGAACGGATACTGGGAAACAGCTCCAGAGTCCGCCAGAGGAGCTTGTCCCACCTGGGCAGGGTGTTGGGAGCATGAAGGACAGGACGTCAGGCGCCAACACGTGCATATAAAACTCAATGCACTTCCTGTTCCCTCCTGCCCAGCGCCCAGATTCCCAAGACTCAGCCACGGTCTTAGCGCCCTTCCCCTGCTGGGTATTGCTCAGCGATGCCCGGGCTGCAACCACAACACTGTCCCCCTCATTTCCCTGCGGCCTTTCTGGAACATTCCGTGGGTGGCTGGCTTGGGAAAAAAGGAGGGGAGGAAGCAAGGAAGTCTGGAAATGTCTCCCGAGTGCCCAGGGAGTAGGATGCATTCTCCAAGCAGAGTTTCCCTCCAAGGCTCACCAATCTGCTTCCACTTTCCAGAAAAAGAATTTAAAAATAAGTTGCAGAGCTGCATACTTATATTAAAGAATTGAAGCTTAAACACACTATAAAACTATTGTCTGTGAACTTGAAAATCATCCAGTGGTTCCATCATTCTTACCTGGATGGTGCTTTGCTGGTTATTTAAGTAACACACATTCTATCTAGTTCATCAGCAATGAGTGTCTGCCTGTCAGCAGTGGGGGAGGGAGTGGTGAGCAATGTACACCTCGATCCCTCCGAGGTAGCCATCGGATGCAAAGGTTCCACACTTGAACCGACAGGCATGCCCACCTTCGTGCC
The DNA here is from genome assembly GCF_000327345.1 of Myotis davidii. Lineage (NCBI taxonomy): Eukaryota > Metazoa > Chordata > Mammalia > Chiroptera > Vespertilionidae > Myotis > Myotis davidii. The sequence goes on from NW_006290441.1 coordinate 3,295,512, forward strand.
AGGTCATATCCTGGTTACCTGGTTATCCTCCGCAGACCCTGGGAACATAAATGGATTTAGTTTGTGCTACCTGATGGGTAAATGTTTTGTTAAAATTCCTGCTAGGATGGAAAACATACTCGCTTACAAAACATCCCTTAATGGGCCATTGGGCTAGAAGGTGAGATGGTAACAAGCCTGAATCCAGGAGAGATGGGTGGGGGAGGAGTGTCCATCGTTCTGGAGATAGACTCAGGAAGGGTCAAAACCCTCCATTTGCAATGTGACCTCTCTCTGTCATCATCCCCATTACGGACTGAATTGTGTCCCCCCAAATTCATATGTTGAGTCCCAATCTCTAATGCAGCCGTTCTCAACCTGTGGGTCACGACCTCTTTGGGGGTCGAACGACCCTTTCACAGGGGTCGCCTAAGACCATCGGAAAACACATATATAATTACATATTGTTTTGTGATTAATCACTGTGCTTTAATTATGTTCAATTTGTAACAATGAAATTGGGGGTCACCACGACATGAGGAACTATATCAAAGGATTGAGACATTAGGAAGGTTGAGAACCACTGCCCTAATGTGACTACATTTGGAGAGAGGGTCTTGGGGAAGGTAATTAAGTGAGATGAGTTCATAAGGGTGGGACCCAGATCCAATGGGATTAGTGCCCTTCAAAGAAGAGACACCAGATCTCTCTCTCTCCTCTCCCCCACCCCCATGTGTGAGGACACTATGTGAAGGTTACTGTCTGCAAGCCAAGAAGAGAGTTCTCACCAGAAACCAACCCTGCCGGACCTTGATCTTCGACTTCCCAGCCTCCAAAACTATGAGGAAACAACTTCCTGTTGTTTGAGTCACATGGTCCGTGCTATTTCATTTGACAACTGGCTCTGACTAATTAGATCTAACTCTCCCTATCTCTGATCTAGTTCAGCCCTGGCTTCATTGGGGTGGAAGTTGAGGGAAAGGAGAGTGGTGAGAATGTGATGAAGAGGAACCAGAGTTCCTCTGGTTCTCTGAGGAACTGACGCAGCCCCTGAGTGCAAGGGACAATAAGTAGGTTTTACACTGTTATTTGGTGGCTGTCGAGTTGTACTGTTTGCAACAAGTACAAGCCACCCCGTACAGATGGACCCAGGCTGTTTGTGACTTTGTGCTGGGACAGGTAGCTATGTGACGGATCCTCTACGCACCCCGTGTTCCTGTGGTTAGCTCCTTTCCATAAATTCCCGACGTGGAATGGGAGGTGAAAGGCCATGCGCACTTCGTGTCCTGATCTGGCTGCCTGGCATCGCGGGTGGCAGGGACCTCCCTAAGGTCATGGTCAGTCTGACCCAGAGATGAGTGGGAAGCAACTGTGAAGCAGGGAATCAAGACCAGGTCTCTGGAGCTCCTGGAGGACAACAGCCCAGCTCCCACCCAAGGGGAGGCAGGACTTTGGAACTGGAAGGGTTAAAGAGGGATTGAGAAATCTATGAACATGAGAAATGACTGACAGGTGCTAATTTCCTCTTTAGTATTCACAGTGGCTTTCTGTTAATTAAGGAGAGCGGTAGCCCAGGGGAGGGGCAGTGAGCAGGCTTCTGGCACTGGCAGGCCGGGCAGGCTGCCCATCCAGGGGGGGGGGGGCGGGGAGGGAGGCAGCCAGGGCAGAGCCTGACCTTGACGGTGCAGTGCAGGCGGGGAGCAAGCCAGGAGCAGCCCGGCCCTCAGGGAGCCTCCTTGGGTGAGAGGCCTTAAGCACAGGGCAGGCAGCGGCGTTTCAGGTTTGCTCTATTTGAACGTAGGTGGCGGCTGACCCTTGTGGGACTGGGACACAGGACACTTGGGTGAGGGCTTGGAGTCTCTCATTCCCCAGAGAGTCCTTTCCACAGGCTGTTCACGCACAGGGTGGGTGGCATTCTTCCCCGTGGCTGATGGTGACAAGGAGGCTGCACCAGCTCTGCACACGGGCCTGCTGGTTTGGGTGTGGTGCATGGGTGGATCCTGCCCTGGGTTCCTGGGCTGCAGGGGTACAGTTACAAGGTGGAGCCCACCCCCAGGCACCCCCCTCTGGTTCCTCTTCATCACATTCTCACCACTCTCCTCTCCCTCAACTTCCACCCCAATGAAGCCAGGGCTGAACTAGAACTCTGGGCTGGGTCACGCTGGACAGCTGGGGACACCTAGAGATGGCTTGGTGCGTGTGTGTGTGTGTGTGTGTGTGTGTGTGAAATGTGCCTGTGTAATGATGAGTATGTGACTATTACCTTATGTACATGTGCATTGTATACTAGTATATGATTGTGCAAGTGCAAATGTCTGTTTGAATCCTGATTGTACCACTTCCAAGCTATGTGTGTTTAACTAAACATCTCTTTAACTAATGTTTTTATCTATAAAATGGGAATAATAACAGTGCTCACTTCACAGGATTGCTGTGAAGATTACACAAATATGCGTAACACACTGAGAACATTTAGCCTGGAACCCCCTTCCCTTCTCTACTACTGTTTGCTTGGTGAACTCCTACTCATCCTTCAAAACCCACATGAAGGTCAGACTGCATCAGGGCCATGTAATAGTGCAAGAATATCCATTCTTGGAGCCCTGGGCTCAAGGGAAGAACCTCAGCATCCAAAGAAGGAGAGAGGAGCCGCTGCTCCCTGCGCCATGCCCATCCAGCAGCGGGAGGGCTCTGGGGGCCAGGCTCCTCACAGCACACAAATGTACAGGTAAGCACACTCCCACGTGGGCATGTTGTGCACACACCAGTATAACAGCACGGATAGACTGAACATATACCCACATACCCACGCGCAATCCACATGGATAAAGGAGGCATACATACTTTATCTTCTTATATTCACAGATATAGGACTCGTACACATAATGTTTGCACACACACAATGCACACAGATGTAAGCCCTACATTGTGTACAAACATAACATAGAAGCATAATTATATGTATACGCTTCATACATAGATAGGACACACATATAGTACTTGGCACATATATACAAGATTTATACTTTACACATAAACACCTGTATACACACGGCACACAACACAGAGTGCACACGTGCACACATGTGGCATATACCAGTGAAGGGTGAACATGCTCTTTATAAGGAAGACACTGCAAGGAGAATGAGTACATGGGCTTGTACACAAGCCACATAAACAGGCCTGTGCTCTTATCCCGGGGAAAAGCCACCCTGAGCTGGTGCCTCTCCCTTTAACCTTCAGTGCTGAAGGCTGCACAGGACCCACAGATGGGGAATTAATTGGTGTCATTAACATGTGGAGATGCTAATGACTTCCCATCGATCCCAGTGGCAGACGCATGGCCACCCTGAGGAGGTGGAGCTGGGAGCTCAGGACTGGGGGACAGGTGTCCCTGGGAGAGCCCTGACCTTTGGCGGCCACGCCAGGCCACGGTTCCCACAGAGCACAGTGGGAGGGTGGGGTGAGGGACGGAAATCCAGGGGAGACTAATGACTTGCCCAAGGTCACCTGGCCTAGGACACAGGACTCCAGCCCCTCACATCTACCTCCCCCTCCCTTCCTACACCCACCCCATTCCCTGTTCCCCACCCCTCCCTCCCTTCTGTGGGAGAAGTCTCTGTCCTTGCCCCTCCAGGCTCTAGCCGGCTCCTGTGGGCTGGCTCTGTTCTAAGTCTCTCCTCTGTCCTGGAGCCTTTGGGGGGCCCAAGACCACGAGGTGAAGGGGCTCGGCTGTAGGGAGGAGAGGGCTGGGGCTGCAGTGAGAAGGAGAAGGCACAGAGGCGGTGGTTGGAAGAGCAGACAGACTGGCAAACTCCTGCTCCTCCTTCCAGATGCTGCCTCCTCCAGGAAGCCTCCCCTGAGCATCCCCACCCCTGGGGTCCTGGGGATCCCCTCTTCTGGCGATTCCTCAGGCTTTCCTCCAGTCCAGCCCTTATCGCACAGGGTTAGGCCTGTTTACTCATCTCCTTCCCCACCGTGTCATGAGCTGTTTACTTATGGACGGGAGCTAACCTGACTTTGTAGCTACTTCAGACTTAGTCCAGGTATCTAGAGAATGTTGAATACATGGAGATAGACTTGGAAAGACTGACAGACAGAAGGGCTGGGGACATGTGCTCCAGGACACGCAGGTGGGCAGGTGGCCCCAGACCTTGTAGGCTGGGCTGGCACCCAGCATTCGGCAGAGTCTGGGCTCTCTGGGTCCCTTCCAGGCTTTGGGGTCCCCCTTCCTATCTTGGAACCCGGCTACCTCCCATCTTGACCTCACAGGAGAGGCGCCTGCAGGAGGGTAGCTGAGGGTCCTGCTGCTGGAAGTGGGGCTGGAAGGTGGCAGTGGCAGGAGGTGGGGGAAAGGGATGTTTTAGTGGGACCCAAAGGTAGGGTTCAGAACGAGGATTCAGACATGGGCACGGAGGCTGAGCTCACCCAGCAGCCCCCCAGAAGCCCAGCCGGGCCAGGCCCCTGGGTCACCCCCAGATGGGCTGGTTGCACTGAATTTGTTACTGTCACCGCATTTCCAGGGCTTCTAATGAGCTGCTAATGAGCTGTCAGCTAATTATGAGAATTAAATGGGGCAGCCAGGCCGGGCTGAGCTTTCACTGAACACTCCTGGAGTATCCGGAGGAGGGGAGGTTCCAGCCATGACCGCCCGGCCCCACACGCCTGGTTTGACCTCAGCCCCATGTGGATGGGGTGGAGGCATTTGACAATGGTGGGGGGGAGAACCCCAGCAGACCCAGAATTAGGCAAGTTCCCCACAGCGAGGAGGGGCTGCCCCCTTGAGGGCGGCTGAGGCGCCCCGAGGCCCGGCCCTCTGTGACCTCAGACAGGAGCCCCTGGGTCTGGAGTCTGTCTTCCTGTCTGTGAAATGGGTCTGGAGGAGGGCAAGGGCCGAGCAAGATGATTCCTGCCGGCCCTTCCTCCATCTCAGTCCAGTTATGATCCCGCGAAGCCTCTCTCTTCTCAGATGCCGCTCAGATGCCTCCCGCCCTGTGCAGGTGGGGACTTGCCTGGGGTCACATGGAATAATTAGTGAATCAGGGCAGGGACATCTTCAACCAGCTCGGATGAGCGCGGGTGTTGACAAAGACAAGTACAGCGTGTTCATAGCCGCCAATTCATAACAGAGGCGCTGGGAATAACCCACATGTCCATCAACAGGAGAAGGGATAAATTGTGACATAGCCAAACGAGGGAGTAGTACACAGCAATGAAAAGGAACAAGCTACTTGTCCAAGCAGTCTTCATTTTACACAGTTCTGACAGGCATGCGTTTCAGTCACCTCAGTTTAGTTAAATAATACGAGTGTCCCAACAACACAGTTCAAATTATAGTTATCAAGGTTTATTAACTGTAATTGTATAAAATACAAACCTCCCTGCTGGCTTCTCAGTCCATACGTCACCATGCAAATAGCAGGTGCACATCACGAGCTGTGAGCAATCTCGCCACTTCTGTCTGAGTCTGCCTGTGATTGGCCCCTGGGCACCTGCTGTTCGTTCCACACACAGACCACATTGGGAGCACCCAGATAAGATGTTGGAAGCTGATCCAAATCCGTATCTTTCTTTGGTTCCAGACACCCATAAATTTATAATAATCCATCAAGCTGTACACTTGGTACTTGTGCACTTTACTGTGTTTCCTACATAAATACTTCTTATTGGAGAAATTCCTTGAGTGCCTTGGAGCTTTGTGTGGCTCCATCTCCTAGACTTGGACAGCATTGGACTTGACTGGTCTTTTTCTCCTTCTTCAAACTCTCTCCCTGTCTGACTTCTGGGATGCAGTCCTTCCCGTGCTCCTCCCTCTCGGGCTGCTCTAAGTGTTGCTCCTTCCCCTGCCGCCCTCCTTGCTCATCACCCTCCAACCTGGAGCCCAAGCATGCCCCCAACCCTGCCTGCCCTCACTGGGCCCAGATGTGGTCGCTGATTTGACCCTGTGACCCCTGTCACCTCACTCTGTCCCTGGAGGAAGGCAGGAACTCTAGCTGCTGGGGCAGAGGCAGTGGAGAGATCATGCTGGCTGGAGCTGCTCAGGGTGCATTTAGCCTGATCCCGGCTCTAAAGAAGTGATGCCCCATTAATGCCTTCCCAGCCACCCCACGCATCTCCCTGATTGAGCCCAGAACGCCACGCTATTAGCCACAAATGGCATTTCGAAATGGCTTTTTTTTTTTTTTGGCGAACCCCAAAAGACGTTGCTAAGATTTACATTTTCAAATATATGCTGACCTTTTTTTCCTCTTTCTTTGAGTTCATTTGTCATCAGTGTATAATTGAATCGATATATTTCCCGATCAGCCCCAAGATTGAATAAGGTCACGGGAGCCGTGTGTGGGCATTAGACATCATTATTTCACTCCGAATGAGCGGCCATGGCACGGGCATTCCGGGCGCCAAATGAAATTCTATTAGATTCTATTACACTTTTACAATTATAGAGACGTTCCAATATTACAAGGGGAAATGAAGTCATAATAAAAAAGCCCAGAGGTGTATTACAGAGAAATGGGCACACTATTTTTCTAGTTAAAAACTTGATGGAGGGAGCTCGGCTGGATTTCGGTTGCCGAGATGTGACCTTGTTCTCAAAGCCGCTCTGCCGCGCTTCCTGCCCCAGCCCCTGCCGGCCAGAGGATGGTCGGGGCTGGAGCCCGGGGAGCTGGCTGGCCCGCTCTGTTCAGACTGAGTCCAGCTCCTGGGCCCCAGGAGGCACAGATGTGTTCCAAAAAGATGTCACACCTGGGGAAACAGAGGCAGGCCAGGTACTGGACCATTATGGGTGGAGTTTCTGTGTGTGAGAGAGAGAGAACAGTGCCTTAGCTGGCATGTGAGAGGTGGTGTGTGACCTCGTGGGGGTTGTGGGGTGGGTTTGTGTGGGCCACTGCCCCTGCAGGACCCCCTTCATGTAGGGCAGGGTATCCAACAGCTGCTGGGGCAACATTGGTACTTTGGGGTGCTTACTCTCTGCCATGGAACACCCCCACATACAACTGTGCTACAGGGAGCCAGGGCTACCCCTCCCCATCCTGACCCTCTAGACCAGTGGTTCTCAACCTTCCTAATGCCGCGACCCTTTAATACAGTTCCTCATGTTGTGGTGACCTCCAATTTCATTGTTACAAATTGAACATAATTAAAGCATAGTGATTAATCACAAAAACAATATGTAATTATATATGTGTTTTCCGATGGTCTTAGGCGACCCCTGTGAAAGGGTCGTTCGACCCCCAAAGGGGTCGCGACCCACAGGTTGAGAACCGCTGCTCTAGACAGTGTTCCACCCAGCCCTGGAGTAGGGATAAGACAGGGCCCAAAGGGCAGTCTGTAGGGCTTCCTGAAGGAGGAAGAAGACAAGCGAGGCTTGAGGGTTGGAAGATGTGGATGAAGGGATCAGAGAGCTCAGGAGGAAGGGGAGGAGAGGGAAAGGAAGAGGGAGGAGCCTGGAGGTTGTCAGGAGCGTGTGTGGGAGTCAGGGATAAGGGGTGGAGGGCAGTGCAGAGAGCAAAGGCTGGAGAGTGGACGATGGCCTGGGGGCCAGGATGAAGGGGGATTGTCTTGGGAGATCTGAGGGTGGGGAGGGGCTTGGTCAGGGCTGGGCTGGGGGCTGCCCAGGAGAGCTGGGGTGAAGTGAAGGCTGGGCAACTACCCACCATGAGACAGGACAGGGAGCCTAAGGGACGGGGCTAGGAGTGTCCATGGGGCCTGGGTGGGGCTCAGACATCATCTCCAGGCCCAGGGCCATTCTGGGAAGAGGACAGTGATGGACATCTTGGGGACAGGCCTGGGCCCGCCCCTTCTCCTGGGCCCTGCCCAGGAACTGCTGATGAGTGCTGAGTACCACCGGCACAAAGCATCCCACAACCACACAGCAGGGTGGCACGAAGAGGATCCGAGTTCCAGGTGAGACTGCAGCCAGCTGACACCTTGGTCTCCGGCAGAGCGAGAGCCACCGCACCCAGCCGGACTTACAGACGGTGAGTCATAAGTGGGTGTTGTGTTAAGTTGTGAGGTTTGCGGTAAAGTGTCACACAGCAGGAGAAGCCTAACACACCCTGTGATTTGTCTGAACAGTGGGCACGTGTGTGGGTCCTGGGACCAGGCACTGTGCTCAGCCTCTTGTCGCCTCTGACGGTGTGAGAAGCACACGGCCAGGGAGCCATCGCCCCTTCTGCTGGGCCCGAGGAGCTGGCCTACACCCAGCAAAAATCTGCATCCTGTGTCACCCACCCTGCGGGCCTGGGAGTGAGAAAATAGTGTTGCTGTAGCCGAGCAGCTCGGGTGGTTTGTGATGCCGTAATCGTTGACTATTACGCCACCTTCATGAGCACCAGCAGGAGCAGGCTGGGCCGAGGCAGGGGCGGTGTTTAGGTCCTGGAGCAGCCTCACCCCCAGCTCCGCCTGGGCCTAGGGCACTCGGAGGTCAGCTCAGTGTCCTTACAACCACTCTGGGCTTCCGTGTGCCCTTCCTGTTGGAGTCGCCTCCCGAAATCACCGTGCCCTGCCAGGAGGTCTCCTTGGGTAGGTTTCTTCCAAGAAAGCTGGCCCCCTGCCCCCTTGCCCTTGCTCCTAGGGGTAGCCTCACCTTTGCCCACCCAAATTCTGCCATGGAAGGCCACTCCAGGGCGGTGGGTTCTCGTCTCTGCAGCACGGGCAGCGCCAGCTGGCCGCTGGCCTTCAAACTTTCCAGGAAGATGTCAGGCACCTACCCCCAAACTCAGGGGACACAGGTTTCATTGCAAGAACCACTCTGATGGCCTGGCAGCCCTTTCCCACCGCTGGGGAGGGGCGAGGCGCTGAGCTGCACCTCGAGATCTCTGTGGAGAAATCCCGGCTCCCAAATCTTTCATCCGTGTCTCTCCTGTCAGCTGGAGGCAGTGACTGGACAAGGGGCCAGTGCAGCACATATAACTGTCCTCTGGCCTGAACCGTTTGGAAATAAGTTGCCTGCATGATGCTCCATCTCCCCACGTGTTAGTGTGCATTTCCTACAGAGAGGGACGCCTCCCACATAACCCCCGTACGGCCCGCAAAATCTGCAAACCAGCACTGATGTCAAACTGCCAGGCAACCTTCAGACCCCAAGAGGTTCCACCAATTGTCCCAATCACGTTCTTTAGCAAGAACGGATCCAGGTGTTTGGATCATGTGTCTCCCTCGGTCGTCGTTTCTCTCATCTCCTTCAATGTAGCGCAGCTCCTCACCTCGCCACCCTGGAGACCGCAGGCCGGATACCTGGTAGAACGTCCCTTGGTTTGGGTTTGATGTTTCTCAAGGTTTGGCTCAGGCTGTGCGTTTCTTGGCAGAGACGTGACCGAGTGATGGAGGGTTCATCTCATCGCCCCCAATCAGGTGGCGCACATTCTGATTTGTTCCATGACTGAGTTCATTGTGATCATTTGAGAACAAGGTGGTGTCCACCGGGCTCCTCCCCTGTAAAATGACTCTTCTTTCCTTGGTAATTAATAAGGACGTGGGGAGGTATTTTGAGATTATGTAAATATCCCTTTCCTCGTTAAATTTTCAATCTATTCATGGATGTCAGTGTGGATTCATGGTTTCCTCTTTTATTCGATGGGTTATAAACTGCTACTGTCATTATTTATTTTGATATTCAAATTGCCCCAGATTCGACTGGTGGGAGCCCCTTCAGGCTGGCTTCTGTTTCATTCTGATACATGTTCCCCATCATTATCTGAGCCCACACCTGCTTTTCAGCACAGTAAGGTGTCCTATTGTATCTTGTACATCCCCCACTCCAGCTCTGGAATCAGCCATTTCCCCCAAGAAGCCCTGGTTCATTTTAGGGGACAATCATATTGAATTCAAGATCTGGGTGCAAGGTGGACTCTTTGCTATTGGTGAGTTGCTATTCTCAGGCCTCTCAGTTAACTGAGCCAAGGAATATATGAATATAGATTGATCAATAGATACAGTCACATCTGTATTTTGCCACCTATCATCTATCCACTATCCTCTCTAGCCCACTTTATCTATCAATCATTTATCTCTGACTCTCATCTATATCTCTATGGAAAATTGTGAGTTCACAGTGATACCTCCAGTTCTAACCCAGAGTTCATTCTAGTTTTCTCTTTTTCCTTACTGGTAACTGCCTTCCCCAAGCATGAAGCATGGATCCTATTCGCCTCAGTGTATTGATGTATTTGATCAGTCCCCTGTGTGTCCTCAGGCTCCTCCTGCTGCTCCACTTCCCATGAGCTGCCTTCCGCACCTGCCTGTGCTCTGACCCACGGCGATTGGTCACCCTCCACATGGGTGCATTGCTCACCTGCTCAGGTTCCGACACCACAGCCTGCTCTGGTCCACCCTGGCTTCCCTTGGCCTCTGGTGCAGACACTGACCTTACTTGGCCTCACCTAATAGCTTTTGGACAAAAGTGTTCTTAAAAAGAAGGGACAGGAAAGGAAGGGAAGTGAAAACCCCATGTAAAACCCCTCTCACTGTGATAGAGAGGCTACCCCACTTCCCGCAGGCCCCAAGTGGTACTTTTATTTTACAGGCCTTAGGCTTTCAGACTGGTGAGTAGTCTTGTTTGTGCTCAGCCTGCCTCTTATTCTTTCTACTTAACCTCTCTGCCTCAGCCTTCCCATCTGTAAAATGGAGAGAATAGCATCTGCCTCATATACTGTTGAGAGGGTGCAGTGCTCTAGGCCCAGAACACTCTAGGCCTTCTAGGAGGCCCAACCCCAGGGCCTTGTCACCTCCCTCTCGCTGCTCCAGCCTGCTCCTGGCCATTGCTCAGACAGAAGTGTACCCAGACAGATGGATGGGCTCAGAGTTTCTCCTCTCATCCTCCAGGCGTTCTTTCACAGCATCTCCAAGACACTGGCAGGGGGCATGCTGAGTGCCCATTTTGCGTCCTGATTGGGGCTAAGTCCTGACAGGTTTGGGCCTTGGCTGGGGGGCACAGGCAGGCCTTCGCCCAGAGGCAGACCGTGGCCCCTGCCGCTGGCTGGAGCGGATCTGGGGCTGAGCCAGGGGCATCCTGGTGCCATGCCCACCAATGCACTGGAGGCAGCCCTGGGCTGTGGTCCCGAAGGGGGTCTACCCAGCTGCCCAGGCAGGTGTGGGCTCATTCCCAAGGCTCAGACATGCGCTCCTGGGCTGTGACTCCTCCCAGTCCTCAACCATGAAGTCTTCTTCCCAGCTGCCTCTGAGATGAGGGCGCACAGCTGGGGAGGGCTGTGCTCTGTGGCCACGTGCAGGCAGACCACGATTTGAGGGCATGGAGACCTGGAGGCAGCTGTGTCAGAGTGGAGGACACCTGGGCAGAGTCCGGGGACGCAAGAGTGAAAGGAGAGAGGCTGAGTGACACCAGGAGCCTGGGTGGGACGGGGACTGGAGTCCCTCTGGCCACACAGGCAGGGCCCTGGGAAGCCAGACTTCAGAGGGGACAGCAGCCACGCTGGGCCCAGTCCTGACAGTTTTCTGGCTCCCATGCACCGGCAGACATGTCCTGGCGTAAAGGTCTGGGTACAGACGGACTGTGCGCCCTCTGAGCTGCTGACCCCACGCAGGACCAGTGTGCGTGGTTCAGGTGTGACTCGGGTCCCTCTGAAGGAGGCAGTTCCTGTCATTCCTGCGCGATTCCTGGAGGAGATCGCAGTTCCCCCCTCTCTCCCAGCCTCCCCGGGTGGGGAGGGGTCTCAGGGCAGAAGCGCCCTGGGGTGTGCAGGGCCTTCCCCGTGGGCCCAGCCCCTCTCCCTCCCGTGGTTTGGAGCCCAGGTTCTGGCTGTGCAGAGGCCTGGAGCTCAAGGCTAATTGTGAATTAGGAGCCCAATTATGCCGGGCAGAATTGGCTCCGCGCTGCCTCCTCTTCCCGACAGACATGTATATTAATAGTTGGCACTTATTGAACCAAATATGAATATTCATCTTCATTTATATTTCAAGGCCTTTCCTCCCGGAGGCCCGCGGGGCTGCGACCAGCTCCAGCCCCATCACGGAGCTGACAGCTCGCACTCCTGGGCCCTGACTCCTGGCTGCGGGGCTCCGCGGCGGCCTGGCTCCCAGCTGTCCACAAACACTCATTAGGGGCCGGACCCAGCGAGCTGCAGAGAATGTGTAATCGCGCGGGCGCCGCTAATTAGGGAGCTGATGGGGCATTGAGGGCGAGAGGACGAATTCTTTAAACAG
>NW_006290441.1:3307716-3322176 GCF_000327345.1 Myotis davidii
AACTTGGGAGCCAATGAGTCTGATGACAGCCCAGCTCAGAGGAAGGGCGGGGTGAGCGGCAGGCGGCCCGGACACCCCAACCCCAGGCCTCCACGATTTCTGGCCTTTATTTTGTTCAATGCAACTCAGCTGTGTGGGCTCCCCACCCCCTTCAGGGACAGCTTCCTCCACCTGGGAGCCATCTTGGGGTCAGGCTCCTGTTTCTCCAGAGTTTTCTGCTGTCATTGTGGGTTGTTGCTGGGTGCTCCCAGCTCCACCAAGGACTGCAGATCGCCATCGGCAGCCACCGCTGCCCAGGGCGGTGGGTCACAGTCCAGACATCTGTCCGACAGCTGATTTCCCTATTCCCTGGTGTCAGCAGAGATGGGGCTTCGGGGTCCCCAGGCACCGGGCTGTGACTGACAGGAAATACGTCACACGGGGGGAAAGTGTAGAGCTGTAGGATTTCCTCCAGCATCTCTAAGCCTGTCGCCTAGGTCTCAGCCCCTTCTAGGCGGCGTTGGCTTCTGGGTGCTTTCCACTCCTCCCCAGCTACGAGGCCCACCTCCCCACCACAGGTCTCCTGCAGCCACTCTGTCTATAGTCTCATCCACCTGTTGAGGAATTATTTATCTCTAACTCTCATCTGTATCTCTATGGCCCTGTGTGGGGGCCCTCCTGCCCGGTGCAGGGACCCATATCAGTCATTCATATCAGAGCAGCTGGGGCAGAGGTGGGGGCAATGGCCGCCTCCTCCACCCTCCCTTCCACCACCCACTAAAGTCCACTGCCACCCAGGGCTGCCGGGACAGCTGTGGGCAGGAAGCGCGCCAGGCCCACGGCCCACAGTGGACATTGGAGTGTCTGGGTGGATTGTTCTGTCACGGTTCCCACTGGGCTGAGTGTCATGCCTGACTGTTCCTGTAGCTGACAGATTCCATCCAAGAGGTGCACACGGCCCCAGCCCCACCCAGTGTAGCATCGTTCGGACTGAATCCAGACTGAGAGGACACACTTCCTCACTTAGCGAGCAGTGCCCCTCTCCCCATTGGCCTGTCAGCCTCTACTCCCAGTTCCTCAAGGGGAAGCTTTTGGCTCAAACTGCCTTTTTGAGGTCTGTAGTCTCCCTCCAGCAGAGTCGCCAGTACCCCCTTTGACATCGAGCTGCTGCTCATGGCATGCCAACTAGGGATGCTGGTGGTGGTGGTGACAGCCACACAGCTGCCACCTCCGGAGCGCCTCCTAGGCGCCAGGCACTGGCCTCAGAGCTCCATTCAATCCTCACAGCGACCCTAAGTGGACATTACTCTTTATTACTCCCCGTTTTACAGGGAGGAGATGGAGGTTCACACACGCCTGGCCCTGGCGGCTTGTTGGTAAGCAGCAGAGCAGGGCTGGATCCGAACTCCCGTCTGTGTGGCCCCAGAGGCTGTGCTCCTCACCCAGCCCACCCCGTGGAGCTTCTGGAAGGCCAGGCCAGCAGAGCCGGGGTTCGGGGCAGAGGCCAGACCAGACAGGACGGGATGAGGAGGGGAGCCCCGCTTTGGTGTTGGAGTGGAGGATGGGGCAGGCGCCGGCCCTGGGGACCCGGGAATAATGCGGGCAGCGTCTTCCCCACTTCTGTGCTGTCCAGTACTGTAGCCACTACCCCCGGTGGCTGTTTAAATGAATGAGAATTAAATAAAATTATAAATTGGGTTCCTCGGTCACGCCCGCCCCTTTTCCCTGCCAGTGGTCACGTGTGGAATATTAACTCTGCCGTCATCCATCACCCAACACTGAATACCAGCCCCCCCCCCCCCCCCCCCTCAGAGTAAAACTTGGAGTTCTAAACGTTCAGGAATCTTCTCCCTGGCACTCTTCAGGGCCTCGGAGTGTTGGATGTTGGGCAGGGGCAGGTGCGAGGGGCTGTGTGGGAAAGTGTGAAGAGCCCCATCCTCAGAGCGGCCTCTGTAGCCCCCCCTTGAGCATCCGGAGCTGCAATTAGCAGGAGGCAGCCACCTCTTTGACCCACTGTCCCCTCCTCCAGGGGCCGGACAGCTCACAGCAGCTTCGCTCTTTTCCTGCAAGAAGAGATCAGAAACAGAAGCATTCGGACTCTGCCTGGCTCTCTCCCCTCGGCGTGAAGGCTGTGCCCAGCCCTGCCAGGCTCAGCTTTCAATTAGGGAAGCCCGACCAAGGAGAGGCCGGCCCCCAGCCAGCAACCCACCTGACCTCCCTCCCCGACAATCAGGGCCCAGTTGTCAGAGGAGCTTGCTCAGCAGCGCCCCCCTGCTGCTTCCACAGGCCCAGCTGCTGCTCCTGGGAAGGGCTCAGCCCTTTCTCCAGGCAAGTTTGAAACCATCTGGACAGGAGGTGGCAGCCCTATGTTCACAGCATTCTGGACGTTCTCCCTGCCCCAGGCAGATGCTGGGAGAGAATGCTATCCCCCGACCCCCCACCTCGGGTGCTGAGCTGGAGAGGCTGTGTCCATCCGTCTGAGGGCTGTGCTCCAGTGCGTGAGTTCAGATGAGGACACGTGAGTCCCCTCAGGCCTGTGCCTTAGGATAGTTTATCTAAGGATGACAGTGGGATGAGGAAGGGAGACAAGGCCTGAGGTGACGTGGAGGTGGCGGCAGGGGTGCCAGGGTTCTGGGAGGGGGTCAGGCTGGGCCTGGCAGGGTTTTTCATCACCAAGGCCACCTTGTCTTCGGAGCTGATCCATGCGGAGAAAGGGGGGGACACAGTTACATTCTCATCTCGGCACCTCACTCTACAGTTGACAAAGTGCTTCCTCTCGGTTTCTTCCTACAGCTGTGGGAAGCCAGCTGGTCAGGACTGTCATCCCATCCTGCAGAAGGGGGAAACTGAGGCCCACGGAGGAACACCGATTTGCTCCAGGTCATACCATGTCAGAGGGGCGGTGGAAAGCTGACCCTTATCCGCTCCCTCCCCAGTCCCGGGGCTCTAAGAGGCTGTGGTCCATGGCTGCCAACAGGACCGTCAGTCATTCCTGCATTTCGCCTGGGGAATATTATTTATTGCAAAAGTAGCCACGTTTGGTTCCGAGTGGCCTGGATTGGGGACTGTGGCTGGTGTTTTCTTCGGAGTTTTAGGCAAAATGGCACAAATGAGAGAGTTCGTAAGAGCTCTCTACGACCTTGAAATGGGCTCCAGGGGAATTCGGTCCAGGTGGCAGGGATGAGGCGGCCCTCTCCCTGTTCCCAGCCCTGAGGAAAGCCGGGTCTCTGAGACAGCCATGAAACAACCGGGAAGGGGGAAGGTTGGACATGGATTAACATATGGAAAGAGATTTCATTTGGGACATTAATTTCTCAGTAAGAACTTAATGATGGAAGACGGATGTGAGGTTCAGACTTCGGGGGATTTGTCTATCGCTTCGGCCTCTGCGGCCGGGCTGTCTGCGGCACCCTCCGTGCACCTGCGGCTGAACTAGCCGGAACGGTGGGGCTGGTTACAGCTGCAGGTGGGGAAAGCAGGAGGATCACGTGTCTAAGCCGGCCTGGGGTTAATCAATTAAGGACCTGTTCTAACCTGTTCAGAGGCTTCTGGTGGAGGCGCCTTGGCTAGCGAGGACCAGACCAGACTCACGGGCCACTGATTGTCCCCTGCTAGGCACCGGGCCCCCACTGGGCAGTCCAGAAAGACGAGAGAGAACGAAAGCTGGTGGCCGCTGGAAAGGAGGTATTTCACCCCTCAACCCTGTTCCTATGCCAGACCCTCCTCTGACCCTTGTCCTCCCAGCTCCTGCCAAAGGAGGGCTTTGCTGACCTGCTTGGTCAGAACCTCAGACATCACTGGGTCATGGTCGCAGCCCTAGTGGACCACAATTCCCACATCCTGCTGACCCAAGGAGTGCACGAGCCCTGAGTCCTGGGACGAGCACTGGACTTGAACCTCTCCTCGCGCTTCCTTCTCTGCCCTCGGGCTCTCTGGAGGGGCTGATGCCACATTTGGGTTTGGGGAAGTGATGGGCCCCATGGAAGCCCTTGAGCCAATGGTCCGGGTTCCCTGTGCCCCAGTCCAGCTGCTCAGAACACGGCCCTGGGGGCTTAGGCATCACAGGGCTGTTCACAGAGCAGGGCTCGACCCCAGCCTGCACTGCCCCGCAGCAGGGAGGGATGCAGGCCTTCCCGGGTCGCTGGCAGAAACCGTCTCTAGCACTGCTACCTCGCCCTCCACCTAGAATGGTTATTAACATATTAATTAATATTTAAAAACTCATTATGCCTTGATGATGGCTTCCTTAAGCTGCTTTTATATTAATTGCAGCCACCCAGGAGCAATAACCATACTTATGTGGCAAAATGGAGTCATTCCACTTAATTACCACGGAGGCTTTATAGGCAGGCTTCGAAGCCGGAACAATCAGAGAGTCGGTGGGATATCTTTCTAGACTTTCTTTTCCATGGGATGCTGTGATGGTTAGAAAGTTGTTTATTATACTGAGATGAAACCTTCCCATCAACATTCTACTTTCTTCTCCTTATGCCAGGCCTGGGGGTGGGGGCACCTGGTCTCTCCGGGCACCTGACCCTGGGAGGGCCTGTCCTGAGGCTGTGGGTGGGTGAGGGAGGGCTGTGGGGGCTCTAACACCCACCCTGCCAGACACCCCATAGGCTCAGGCCCAAGGTCTGGACAATTTTCTCCTTGTCTTCCTGGTAGGGTTCTGCCTCTGAGCCCTGGGCTGAGGCCCTAGCGCTCTGCCTGTGGTTAACATCAGCTTTCTGGGTGGGCCGTGCCTTCAACCGGTTCAGTTTTCTGGGGGTGATCCTGCCAGGCGCTGGCTATAGCATGCATCCTCCCCATGACTCTTAGGTTCTTCCTGACCTACTGGCCCCCATGCGCACCTCTGCAGTGGGTCATGCAGCCACTGCCCACCAGCTTTGCCCACTGCTGTGGGTCCTGTGACAGAGTAGAGGCAGCTCACAGTCAAGATGTGGGCACAGCTGCAGATGGTGGAGATGATGGGAGAGAGGCCACAGCAGGCCCTGCTCATCCTCCAGCCTGTGTAGGAAGGGCCCTGAGCACCCTGCCACCTTCCAAAGGGGCTGAAGGCACAGCTTGACAGGGACCCTGCTGGACAGTTGCATCCTCCAGGCTCCAGGTGAGGGAGGTGCTCATGGTGACGTCAAGGCCTCAGACGAGCCAGGAGTGGTGGGGCCAGGGCACAGTGGGCCCAGTGAGCCCAGTGAAGTTCGTGTCCCTCTGGGAGGCCAGCAGAATGTGTGGCAGCAGAAGCAGTGTGCCTGTCAGTGCCTGGAGAATAATCATGGACCCAGGCCACCCTCCTGAGCCCTGGCCCCGAGGAAGCCCTCCGGGGCAGGGACAGAGGCCAATGATGTTGAGAGATGCAATCAGCTTTCTGTGCTTTAGAAATTATGGTGAAGTGACAGGCGGGGAAATGGGTGAACCCCTCCTGCGGTGCTGATAACCAGAGCTCATCCATCACCCACGTAGGGGCGTAGGGATGGCCAGAACCGTGCAGAATCCTGGCCGCTCTAAGGGGCCCCTTGGGGGAAGGGGCAGAGGCTGGCAGCCACCAGGTGCCCGACATGGTCCTTCTGAACGAATGAGGCCATGGCTCTGGACACGCGTAGGCCAAGGCGAGCGTGGAGCTGAGCCAGGACTGAGCTCACAGGGTCACAGAGGATGCTACAGGTAGAGGCCGGTGAGAGTGAGGTTTGGTTTGGTCTGGGGCCCGTTGGGTAGTGTGAGGTGAGGCTGGATTCAGGTTAGAGGTCAAGTACGGCTCCCATCTGAGTTTAGGATGAGGGAATAGAACTGGAGTTGGGTTTTGAGGGAAGGTATCTTGTCCTGGATGAGGGTACACTTGGTTTCCTCATCTGTAAAATGGGAATAATAGCACATCTTATATGGCAGGTCAGGTCTGATCGCTGGAGGAGGCACATGAGCTGCAATGCACACAGTGGGCGCTCAGTAGGTAGCTGATACTCTTGCCTGAGCATGCTCGCAGCTCTGTGGAGCCCGTGCTGTCCCAGGGGCCTGAGTTGGGGAGGCCGAGAGGAGGATGTGTACAAGTGGTTTTCTAAGGAGGTGCTCCCAGAACAGGCCTGTAAGGTGTGGGAGTGGGCCGAGGGCTGGGGAGGGCAAAGCCAAGCCGGTGTGTCAGAGGATGGGGGCAGGATTGCAAACAATTTCAGTTCCCCAGATGGTAGTGTCAGTCCACCCTGCATGGGGAACTGTGGAGTGAAATACTGCACCCTGGCCATCCTGCCCTTTCATACCCCAGCCCTGTTGGTCTTTGGTCAACTTGATATGTCCCCTTGATGGGGCCACGGATGCCCGGATAGCTGGTAAAAGGTAATTTTTGAGTGTGTCTGAGTGACGACAGTTGTATCATCCAAGCTGCTGAGGGTGGGAATAGAACAAAAAGGCAGAGGGAGGGTGAATTTGCTCCCTTGTTTGAACTGGACTTCTTGGCCTGGTAACTGTGTGAAACAGTTCCTATAATAAATCTATCATCTATCCATCCAGCCAGCCATCCACCCATCCTATTGGTTCTGTTTCTCTGAAGAACCCTGACTGATACAGCCCATCCCAGGAATGTTAGCTCTAGACACCTGGCTCAGCAGTTCTGGGGAAGTCATTGGAGAGTTGCATGTGAGGGGGTAAGAGGTGCATGCTCACTGACCACCTCACTGACCATGCTCAGTGACCAGGAGGAGCTAGCAGAAATGGCAAAGGGCATGTGAGGGGGTCTGGGCGGAGCACCCCCAGTGCTACTATATGGTGTCCCAAAATTCATGCAAGATTTGCGATTGAATTGAATCTCAAATCTTGCCTGAATATTGGGACACCCTATACAATGATCCTGGATGTGCATGAGGCCTTGATGGCCCAGAGGCAGCCAGCTTTGGACAGAGCAGGAACTAGCTAACTCCACAATGGACAGACCCAGATCCTGGGATGGAAGGCTCTCAGGCAAAAAGGGTCCCCCAAGAAGGGGAAAATGGAAAAATAGCCGTAATGATAGGAGCTAACACTTACACACCAGGCACTGTTTTAAGGGTTTTATATAATTTTATACAATAATCCTAGGAGACAGAGGCTATCGCTGGCACCAGTTTACAGATGAGGAAAACAAGGCCTGGCAAAGTCAACCAGGTCACATGACTAGAGGTGGAAATGACCAGCAGGGCTGGCCAGAGGACAGAGGGCGTCAGCAAGGGGACTCGGGGAGCCTGTGCAGGGAGGGTGCTCCCGGCTGGTGGTGGCTGCTGGTCTGGACTGCGCTCTGTCAGGGAGGTTGTCGGATGCTGGGTTAGGCGACTTGCTCAAAGTTATACACACCTGGGAGAATTCAAACCAAAGTTATAGGATGACGTTTTTCCTCTTTCTGGTTTCACTGAGTTGTAATTGACAAGCAGCACTGTATAAGTTTAAGGTGTACAGCATAATGACTTGACTTACATATATGGTGACATGGCTACTGCAATAAGTTTAGTTAGCATCCATCATCTCACCTAGATACACACACACACACACACACACACACATACACATACATTCACACATTCACACACATTCACACATTCACACTCACACTCACACAAATTGTTTCCTTGTGATGAGAACTCTTAGGATTTACTTTCTTAACTTTCTTATACACTATAAAGCATAGTTACTATAGTCGCCCTGCTGTACATTGGACAAGGGAGGTAGTAAAACAGTGGTTTTCTTTTCTTCAGTTTCTTAAGAGCAAGCCCCTCCCAACACCACCAGCCTTCATGCAGGGAGAGCCCCCGCTGTCTCGGGGAGGCCCGGGTTGTTAGAGCAGAAATGCAAAGTGAGAGTCAGACTCCATGCAGACCCACCCACAGGACTGTGTCCACAGAGACACGGTCATGCCACAGGGCAGATGTGGTTTCTAAGTTCCTAAAGTTTCGTTGGCATCACTGAGCCACGCCTGGGGGCCTGGGACCCTTGCGTTTTATCTAAGCCACAGCAGAAGGAGGGTGGAGAATGGTGCAGGCAGAGGAGGCAGAGGGGCTGGAGCCGTGAGTGGCGAGCAGGAGGAGAGGCGGGTCAGCCACTGCCGCCCTGGTTGCTCCCGGTGTGAAGCACAGGGGAAGGGAGGTCAGTCACCCCGTGGGTTTGGGGGCCTCCCAGTGAGGGGGCCTCGACGGGGAACAAGGCGCCTCCTTAGTGAGGCTCTGAGCTCTGCAGGGGCCAGGACAGGGTGGCACGAGGCAGGCAGCGGTTTAGAAATGGCGGAGGGAGGTTCTAGGTGGCTGAGCCTAAGGGCAGCCTCGCAGAGCCCCCCATGCCACCTCAGTGGGGAGAAAACGTGTCTGTGTTCCCCGGCCTGCAAAGGGGGTGCTGGGAGAGTGGGGTGCTGGGGAGGGTGATGGCAGAGTCAAACAGGCCTGTGGTCAGGCCGGTGCTAGCGGTTACAGACCCAGGGTCTTGCTCTGTGGCCATCGTGCTCTTTGCCAGGTGCCCAGTTTCTCTCCTGTCCTGGCGGGGACGGGGCTCGGTTCCCAGCTCCATGGCGGGGCCATGTGTGAGTTCTGGCCACAGCGTCATGAGGAGAAGTGGCAGGTGCCACTCCCAGGACAGAGCATCCAACTGCTGAAGTGAACCTTCCTCAGCGCTCTCTTCCCTCTGCTGTGCCGGTGTCCCCGGGGGAAGCTACTCTGCCAGCCTGGGCCCCAGAGGGAGGACTGTGGTGATGTGGCACAGAGCGCATGCTGATGTGCGATGGACATGCAGCATGAGTGAGATCGGGGCACTGTTTGTGATCACTACGTAACCTGGCTTATACCGGCCGATACAGACTTCAGAAACAGCCAGCACAGGGCTCAAGGGCTCCACACCTCACTGGACACCAGAAGCCAACCCAGTGGCACTGTCTGAGCCCAGTGGGACCCAGGTGGGCAGCATGTGGCCCTGATGCCTTTCCCCTTGCCACTGTGAGAGGTGGGACCTGCCCCTGTAGCCAGCTGGCATCTCAGGAAGAAGGAAGTAGAATGAAGATACATTAAAAGAGGAGAGAAATAGTCCTGATAGCTTGAATTTTGAAAGACGGAGTATTTATGCAAAAGATGTTGCGTTAACCTGAAAGAGACTGTTTTAAACTAGAAAAGGCTGAGCTATCTATAATTGGTAAGTTAAAGGATCTCTCCCACTTTGGGAATTTGAGCTTAAGAGCAAGATGAGATGAATTATAGAAAATAAAGGTCTGTGGGTTTTGCACATCTGAATGTATAAAATGTGGCCATTTCGTGCCTGTCCAGCTCATTTCTGTCTGCTGCCAGAGCTTGGGCCTCACTCTCCCTCCTTGTCCTCAGATAGCTCTTGTTCCCTAAAATGCAGCCCCCGTGGAGGGATGGGCTCCATGCGCCCAGCTCAGAGTTGTGGCAGCGAGAAAGACCAGAGCTGGGGTGCGGGGACCTAGGAGGCCATTTCATCATGTAGCTGGTAAGATCTTTGTTTAGAAACGGACCAGGGACAGAAGGAGGCATGTCCTGGGGTCATGGAGCCGGTGAGGACTGAGCGGGGAGCCTCAGGGTGGAGGCAGGTGCCTTCCCTCACAGACCTCCTGCCTCCTTTCTCTTTGCCTCTGTCTCAGAGCATCACACCACCATCTGCCGCCAACACCCGTGCCACAAACCTGGTCACCCTGACTTCCCTTCCTCCACAGTCAGTCACCAAGCCCTCTGGCCTTGACCATGAGCTGCTAGAGACCCTCTCGCAGGAGGACTCGTACCTTACAGGATGCTCCTAATGATGAAGCTTGGCCAGGGGTGAGGAGTGGGGGTAGGGGAGGAGGCAGGGATCAGAGGCCTCCCACCCCAGGGCCATCAGCCAGTGGTGGGATTTGACCCCATTCCTGGGCAATAATGTCCACAAAGGCTCCAACCCTAGAAGGAAACAAAGCTTCTAACTGACACCTGTGAGGATCAAATCATGGCTGAGACTCTGCAACCAGACTGTTTGGGTTTGAATATCAGCTCCACTCCTTCCTAGCTGTGTGGCCCTGGGCACATTACTTAACCTGTCTGTGCTCAGTCTTCTAATCTGCGAACTGGGTTTGCTATAGTGCTTACCACATACAATTGTAAGGGTGAAAGGATGAATGTTATACAGCTCTCAGAATGGTGCAGACACCTAGTAAGTGCTACAGAAGGGTTTACTATTATTTAAAAAAAAAATTACTGATTGATTTGAGAGACAGAAATATCAGTTTGATTTGTTGTTCCGCATATTTCTGCATTCACTGATTTATTTTGTATGTGCCCTGAGGGGGAGCCAGAGAGAGGAGGAAAGCGTTGGCATAGGTTGCAGGGAAGGAGCAACGAATTGGGGCTTTGGAGGATGAATACAATTCCTGTGGAGGAGAAGAGAGTGGCAGGGCATTCAAAGCTGAGGGCACAGCCTGAGTTCGAATTAGACTGCCTTGGGGGTATGGTGAGGGGGTGAGGGGATGGGGCCTAGGAAGGGCGAGGGAATGTGGTAGGAGGTGAAACCAAGCTTAGGGTTTGAGTTCTGCCCCTGGGGTGTTAAGAAGTCACCAGAAGGTGGTTCCCAGTGTAAAGTGTGGGCAGAACTATGTTCTAGAACAGGGGTGGGCAAACTTTTTGACTCGAGGGCCACAATGGGTTCTTAACCTGGACCGGAGGGCCAGAACAAAAGCATGGATGGAGTGTTTGTGTGAACTAATTTAAATTCAAAGTAAACATCATTACATAAAAGGGTACGTTCTTTTGGGTTTTTTTTAGTTTTATTCATTTCAAGCGGGCCGGATCCGGCCCACGGGCCGTAGTTTGCCCACGGTTGTTCTAGAATCAGTCTGGGGCAGTGAAGAGGATGGGGCTACTGGGTGATGATAATCTGGGTTGGGGTAGCAGGGAGCCCAGGTATGAGGCTTACCCCTGGCAGAGACCACATTAAGTGTGGATTTGGGGCATTGAAGTTCACTCTACATAGAAAGAAGAGGCCTTGTTCTTTTTAAAAAATAATTTTTTATTTATTTCAGAGAGAAAGGGAGAGGGAGAAACATCAGTGATGAGAGAGAATCGTTGATCAGTTGCCTCCTGCACGCCCCATACTAGGGATCACCCCACACCGGGGATCACCCCATACTAGGGATTGAGCCTGCAAGCGGGACATATGCCCTGACCAGGAATCGAACCGTGACCTCCTGTTTCATAGGTTGGCATTCAACCACTGAGCCACACTGGCCAGGCCTTGAAAGGAACCAAGTTAGAATCCCTTTGTAAACCAATCCCTTGATTCCTCTCCTGAAAAGACCCCAGTTTTTACAAAGTGTATTTGCTTAAAGGGAAGCGATCAGAGACCAGCCTGTTTCCAGGCTGTTGGAGGTGCTCATTTGCATATGGATATGCTATTTATAAGCGCATTTCTATTCATTAAAGCAGGTTCCCCAAGGCCCTCAGCTGCTCAACAAGGTGCGGCTGTGCCTGTGTGCCTTCTGTGTGAACAGTGTGACCTCCCGGTGACCCTGCTCTGCTCAGCCTCACTAGGGGCACCAAGAAGGTTGTGGGTCCAGGTCAGAGGCCGGCAGGACCCAGAGAGCTGAGAGCTGAACGGGGACTGTGGTGGCAGAGGGGTGAGGCAGGCAGGCAGGGTCAGGAGGAGACAGGAAGAGAGTTTTGGGCTCCCAGGCCTGCCCCGGGCTCGGGGGTGGCTGGGGAAGTGTTAGCCTTCTGTCTCCAGCCACAGCGACCAGCAGGCCCAGCCCTTGCAGTTGCTTCTGTGGAGAAAATCTAGGCTGGCCCCGGTGGTCATGCTCTGATCAGCCGGGGAGGCTCCCACCAGTCACAGCGGGGAGACCGAGCAGGGCCATCCGTCCCCTCTCGCCGCCCTCCATCCTCTCAGCGCACATCTTTCTAATGGGATTAGGCGTCACACGGGTCAGGGAACAATTTATTATTCTGCTGGCTAGAGCCAAGTTTCCCTTTGAAAAATGGTTACTCCTGGAGTCGGCAATTACTTCAAAATAAATTTACCAAAGACAAATTGTGCCTCTTGGGTCAGTAAGCGACTTGCCTGTTTGGGGCCGAGGAGACAAGGTGTTTATTAAGGACCGCCTTCGTTTCCTGCGCAGGTTTTTCAGTTTGAATAATTGTCCAATTAAATATAATTTGGAAGTCAGTGCTAGCCCAGTGCCTGGATTACAGGAGGAGGAATCACTCGGAGGCGTGTATTAATAAATCCCCGGGAGCCCCACGCTCCTCAGGCCCCTCCTTTGGTCCAATTTTGAGAAATTTTTTTGTCTTCCCACGGCCTATGTGCCTCCTCGTTTGGAAATGAGCTTCTTTCCCCCGAAGACTTCCTAGGCCTCCTTTGCTTTCATCTGCCCGTCTGCTCCTCTGCAGCAGGCAGATGCATGGAGCCTCTCCAGCCCCAGCCCCATCCTTTATGCGGCTGCCTCCTTGTGGGTTCTTCTTTCATTCATCATCATTCATTCAGCAAACACCTACTGAGAACTTTCTCCAGGCCAGCCCTGGGCTGGAATAGGAGAAAAACCAGACATACTTCTGGCCCTTAGAGATGACTCAGCCCACCGAGGGACAGGGACACACATGGGCCCGGGTGGTGCAATGTGGTTAGCACTGTGTGAGGGACATCCCGGGGTGGGGGGTGGAGGGGGTGGCCGCCTGGAGCAGAGATCACCCCTTAGCCACCCTGGTCAGAGGAGGCTTACCTGGAGAAGGCAACAGCCAAGTGAAACCTGGGAGGACAAGAGGGACAGGACTTGGGAGGGGTGAGGGAGCCTCAGGAATGTGCAGAAACCCAGAAGCGGGAGGGCATGGAGGGGACAGCCAGGGCGAGTGCCTGTGGGTGTGGTGGTGCCTGGAGCCAAGTGAGGGATCTGGAGTTTAGCTGGATTTAAGGGGGACGCAGGGCTGGGACTCAGGAGCCAGCAGGGCCCCTGGGGTTTTTAGCAGATTCCAGGAGGCACTGATTTTTAAGACTGCACTGTACAGTCCTGAGAGCAAGTGTCTTTAGTTTTGTGCCCTAGTCTGGGATCTGGGGAAATGGAAGGATTCCAAGGGAGAGATACAGGACTAGATTACTAGTATTTTTAAAAAATATATTTTTATTTATTTTTAATATATTTTATTGATTTTTTTTTTTTACAGAGAGGAAGGGAGAGGGATAGAGAGTCAGAAACATCGATGAGAGAGAAACATCAATTCAGCTGCCTCCTGCACACTCCCTACTAGGGATGTGCCCGCAACCAAGGTACATGCCCTTGACCGGAATCGAATCCGGGACTCTTCAGTCCAAAGGCCGACACTCTATCCACTGAGCCAGACCGGCCAGGGCACTAGTATTTTTTAATAAAGATCATCTGTGTGCTGGAACCCATCCTCCCAGTCCAGTGCAGCCCAAGGTTTAGAGTTAGGGCAGCGGTTCTCAACCTGTGGGTCGCGACCCCTTTGGGGGTCGAAGGATCCTTCACAGGAGTCGCCTAAGACTATCCTGCATATCAGATATTTACATTACGGTTCATAACAGTTGCTAACAGTAGCAACATTACAGTTATGAAGTAGCAACGAAAATAATTTTATGGTTGGGTCAGAACATGAGGAACTGTATTTAAAGGACCAGAAGGTTGAGAACCACTGAGTTAGGGTCAGGGAGGCCAGTTAGAAAGTGATAGCAAAGATCTTTGGGAGAGGAGAACATGTCAATCAAGGTGAGGGCAGGGAGAAGGGGGAGGGCTATATTCAGGAGGCACAGCATAGGCAGACCAGACAGGCACGAGTCACTGATTGACCTCACTGGCGGAGTCCGTAGATGCGGGAGGAATGTGTCCCTGTGGGCAAAGCTGCCACCTGCGTGGCCTCAAGATGAAACCTGGTGGAGTTGGACACAGGGAGGCAGAGAGTGTTCTCTGCAGCTCAGCTCAAGGAGGAGGCTGGCAGCCTGGAGTGTTGCATGCCCCTGGGGTAGGAGGTCTGGGCTGGGCCTGGTGCCAGGTCAGGGTCAATGAAAGGGCCAGGCTCGGGAATCAGCTGGTGACCAGCATTCTGTTCACATTAGAGGTGGGAGAAGGTCACAGAGTCATGGGCCCTGAGTCTCAACCGTGGGCCACCACTCCCTTCCCCAGCCCCTTCCCCTGCCATGATGAACCGATGAGTGTTAAGTCCCCTTGGGGCTGAGGTCAAGTTTGGTGGCTTTAGAGCCTCATGGCCTGGTCACCTACCATTGCAGGTCAGTTGGGGCCCAAGAACAAGGAGGAATGAAGTGAGGACTTGGGGTGTCTCCCCCGCTATTGCCCTCTGACCTGGGCAGGCCGCTTCAGGGCCTGGCTCCAAGGTTCTAACCCACCCTTCACGTCCAGTGCAGGCCCAAATGAGAACTGACATGAGGTCAGCCTAGCTGGGGGGCTGGCCCTGCCTACAACCCAGCACCTCCAGCTAGTGGTTCTGACTTCCCCAGAAGGGGCCATAGGGGCCTACAAAGGGGTCCTCCGGTTCCCTG
>NW_006290441.1:3322217-3360083 GCF_000327345.1 Myotis davidii
ACTGAGGCCAAGAGCTGGAAAGAGTCCCTCAGGGACACAAAGAGGAACTGGGAAAGCCAAGGCTAGTCCCAGAGCTCTCGTTAGCCAACCAGGGTGGTGTATACCCTGGTGTCTTAGTCCATTGGCTGCTATAACCAAATCCCACCGCCTGGGTGCCTTATAAATACAGCAATTTATTTTTCATGGTTTTAGAGGCTGGAAGTCCAAGATCAGGGTGCCAGCATGGTCAGGTTCTGGTGAAAGTGCCCTTCCCTGCCGCAGACTGCCGCCTTCTCGCCCTGTCCTCACATGGTGGAAGGGGCAGCAGGCATGTGGGTGTGAAGAGCAACTACAGGTTCAAGCCTTGGACTGATGAGAGGGCACAGTCCTCTTGTGGTCACGGAGACCCAGCTTTCATTCTCTTGTCTGTCTTTTCTAAGCCTTTCAGCTGCCCCTACTCAGGTTCACCCTTGGCCGTGCTGGCGCGGCACATGTGGGGTCCTTTTATAATCACCTCCCAGGGCCCCACTCCTAATTCTAACACGTTGGGAATCAGGGTTTCCGCAGGCACATTTTAGAGGGAAACCAAGTCCACACCTTAGTGTATGGTAATTATTATACCCCCTAACCCAGCCCAGAGGCGTAGGGAGGGGGTGAGCCTCCCCCCGGCGGGCCCATCCTCGGGGAGTAGTGTGCAGAGGGCAGCTGAGGGCCCAGGGCATGTCTGTGGCACCATCCTGGTCTGCAGGATTTGATGGGGTGGAAAGCTCTCAGACAGGGGTCCATCCCAGTAGGAGGAGATAGCTGGGCTCAGAGACATGGACTTTGAGCAGAGACATGGTCATGGGCTGAGAAGCCATCTGGAGGCCAAAGTTGGGCCAGGCAGTGTGCAGGCCTAGAGAATGGTCTTTCTCTGGGAGCCTGAGCAGAGATGGTGATGAAGCTAAATAAAAGCACAAGTGAGGAGCCAGTCTGGGCATCCTGTGTGGCCCCTCTGGAGGCTGGGGACTGAATCACAGAAGGCAGATGTTGGCACTGGCTAGGCACCCTACATTGCCTGCATTGAATAGTCATTTACGGAGCACCTCTGTGTACTGTACACAATATATGATATACTACACACTATTCTAGGCACTGGTGACACTGTAGTGGACTGAAGGGGCACACACTTCTCTGGCATGGAGTGTAGATTTGAGTGGGGGAGACGACCAGCACAAGCAAGTAGAACGTAGAGTATGTCAGTTGTGATAGGTGCTGTGAGGAAAAATGAAGTAGGGGTGGGGGCCAGGGTGTGGGTATAACCTTAGATAGGCTGGGGCTCTGGGGAATCTTCAGGAACCAATGACCATTGTCCTGGATGAGGTAATGCTTTCAGAGAACGTTTCACTGAGAAGTTGACATTTGAGTGGAGACTTAAAGTGGAGGCGAGCCTTGACGAGAAGCAAGGAGGTCAGGGCTGGGATGGAATGTGCCAAGTGGCCAGGGCTTGGGGTGGGGAGTCACAGAGGACGGGTGGTAGGAGACACAGGAAATAAGAGGACAGGCTGACAGTAGAGGAGGGTGAGTTTGAGGGTCTGTGGAGTCATCCTCCCGCCGGAGGAAGGGCTGGCTGGGCCCCGGTGCCAGCTTTGCTGTCCCCATTCCTCCCAGTAGGCTGATGGTGCCTTCCCCTTTCCCCAGGGAGAGTGCGGCTCTCAGGCAGCTCTGCTGAGTCCCGTGGGAAGGCACACGGGGCGGTGAGCAGGGTACCCCAGCCCCCATTATGCTGGGCCTCTCCGGCTGCCACCCCCATTCTTCAGCCCCACCGGGAAGGAAGGAGCGGGATTTGTCTGCCCATATTCACAGCGATGGAGGTGATCCAGGTTGAAAGAAAATCAATAAGATGTGTCCATTTATGTGGCACAAAGGAAGAAAGGTCTGCAGACAGAAATAGGCCGGGATTCACGCGCAGGCGACTTAATAAGACTTCTCCCCAGTTTGAAGAGGACGGTAATTTAGATTTGCCTTTGAACGTCTCCTTTTTGTGCCTCAATAACTCTCAGGATCAGCCTGCTTAGGAAGCCAGGGAAAGGAGATTGGCCGCCTTCTTAGAAGACAAGCCCGTTTGGGAAGGCCGCTCGCTCGAAGTTCAAACACCGGCCTTGAGAAAGGATGAAAGTGCCGCGTCAGCACATCCTCGGCCCATTGATCGCGATTGAGGCCTGGGCCCGGTGCATTTGGGCTGGAGCAGGACAATGAGAACAAGGCCCAGCTGCCAGGAGGCCTCCTCTGAGCCGCGCTGGTGCAGGAGACGCTCATTACCGGCCTCGGGGCTTCGTGGCCCGGTGGGGGCGGGAGGCAGCCAGGCCCTGCCTGCAAAGCGCAGGCCCCACGGCCTCGGGTCCCACAGGCCCCACATTCCACAGGCCGCCACCCAGCCTTGGCACAGGAGCAGGCCTGCTCCTGTCTCAGGCTGTGGCTTCCCTGGCTTTTGGCAGGCAGGCCTCAGGCCACCTCTCTCGTCCAAGCTCGGCCCATGGGCAGACTCAGTTTATCCCAAAGATAAATGCCTGATGGAGAAGGGGAAGGGCCACGGCCAGGCTCCGTGGGGCTCTGCTGAGGAGGACCCAGCACCCTGCGCCGGGCTTTGCCTGCGAGCAGGTCTGTGGGCAGGGCCGGGGGGCCTGTTTTGTGCTACCTGAGTGCGCTCGCCTCACCTGGGCTGTTCCCTTCAGGAATACTTGGGGTTCTAGGGGTTTTGGAGGTGTGTGGGTCCCAGCTGCAGAAAGAGGCCTCTGAGCAGATTTTCTGCCCTCTTCCCAGACCCAAATACCCCTGTCCTCAAGCCCCCAACAGCGCCTGTGCTTCCCCATTGTAGGCCTTGCCACATTCTGCTGCCATTGTCCCACCCCAACTGGAAGCTCCTCTGAGTGAGGATTGCCCCCAGCTCACAGCACGGTGCCTGGCACAGAGCAGGTACTAGAAATGTCTGCCATTCTGCTGTGTCTTCTTTGCCCTCCTTCCTCGGCCATCAGGGTGAGGGGCAAGGCTGGGAGGAGGCCCAGTTTAAGTGCAACTCCTTGTCTACCTCAGGCCAGCGGGAGGACCGGACCGGCCTCAGTCCCCAGCCCAGGGTCCACAGCTGCAGTGCCCTGGGGCCCTCGGCAGGGCCATGAACTTCCTCCCTAAGCCTGATTTGCATTTGACCCTGAGCAAGTCTATCTGAGTCCATTTGGACTGCTAGAATAGAATGCCACAGACCGGTGACCTATAAGCAACAGAATGCATTTCTCAGAGCTCTGGAGGCTGAAAGCGCAAGATCAGGGTGCCGGCATGGTGGGGTTCGGGGGGAGCCTTCGGGTTGCAGACTGCCGACTTCTCATTGTGTCCTCACATGACAGAGAGGAAGCACGGTCTCTCCTGACTCTTAGGGGAGCACTAATCCCATTCGTAGGGGCTCCATGTATGACCTCATCTAGTCCTAATCTAATCCACCTGCCGAAGTCCCCACCTCCTAATACCATCACGTTACTGGGAGGGTTTTAGCTTATGAATCTTCAGGGACACAAACATTCCGTCCAGAACAAAGTCCATTCCCCTCCTCCCAGGTTCCTCCTCTGTAGACCCAGAGAGTTGGCCTCTGTGCTGTCCAGTTATAGCAGCCACATGTGGCCACGGAGCACCTGACATGTGCCTCACTGGAATTGAGATGTGCTGTCAGCGTAAAATACACACTAAGGCTTATTACCAAAACGAATGTGAAAGATCTCATTAATAATTTTTTGTTGAAATGATAATGTTTGGAGTCATAGAAACCCCAAAATAATACTGGGTTACATAAAATAAATTATCAAAATTAATTTTTATATTAATCTCTTTAAAGTGATTACTAGAAGCTTTAAAATTACCTCTATGGTTCACATGCATTTCTACTGGATGAGACAATACTGGTTTCTGAGTGAGAGTGTCTAAGTGGGCATGTGGGCGTGAAGTGCTTTGAGCAGAGCCAGTTTTCACAGCGAGGCCAGACCTGCCTCCGGAAGGGCGAATGCCAAAAGCTGGGCCTCTGGGGAATCTTTGGGAACCAATGACCGTTGTCCTGGATGAGGTAATGTTTTCAGGGGGTCTGTCTCATTGGTGGCCCAGGGTGTCACTGGTGAATGGAGGAGGGATCTTACAGGCACTTATTTCCCTCTCTGAAGTTCATGTGCTGTCCGATAGAGTTACCCGAACAGGTAACCAGGGCCACTGGGTCTTCATGAAGGTCCAGGGGACCCAGGCTAGGAGTCAGGAAGGGGCACTGTGATTCTCCCTCATTCCCAGAACTCTCTGGCCTCCCTACATTTGCAGGCTGCTCCTCCCACTGGAAGGCCCACCTGGGATGTGCATATGAAGCTCCTCGACACCAACCCAACTCAGAGAGCCCTCAGATGGAGTTCTCTGACTCCCTCCCTGCTCACCTCCGTGAGACACTCACAGCCTCTATACCAGCGGTTCGCAACCTGTGGGTCGCCAACCTGTGGGTCGCGACCCCTTTAGGGGTCGAATGACCCTTTCACAGGGGTCACCTAAGACCATCGGAAAACACATATAATTACATATTGTTTTTGTGATTAATCACTATGCTTTAATTATGTTCAATTTGTAACAATGAAAATACATCCTGCATATCAGATATTTACATTACGATTCATAACAGTAGCAACATTACAGTTATGAAGTAGCAACGAAAATAATGTTATGGTTGGGGGTCACCACAACATGGGGAACTGTATTAAAGGGTCACGGCATTAGGAAGGTTGAGAACCACTGCTCTATACCGTGAGGGCCAGCACTTTCACCTGTGTCTCTGCTGGCTGGAAGCACCCACCCCAAGGGCAGACAAGGCGCAGGTGCTCTGGGGCCCAGCACAGGGCCAGGCACAGAGCACATCTCCATGGTGAAGGAGGGAGCGAGTGAATGCACAGGATCTGGTTCTGGACCAGCCTTCCTCCAGGGCTCCACCCTTATGATCTCATCTCCAGACAGGGAGCTCCTCTCTCCTCTGTGGTCCCTTCTTTTATGAAGTCATTCCTGTGCCTGCAGGGCCTCCTAGGCCCCCTTGGCTCCTGCTTCGGCTCCTGGCAGTCAGGATCTATGCCTCCTCTCCCCTTGGCCAGGCTGCCCCAGGCTGTTTGGTGTCAACCTGCAGGAGGACCTCACATTTCAAGGATGGCTAGTGTAGGGGTCATGGAAGTTCCTTGGGCCATCAGTCTCCTCCTACACCCCTAACACACCCTGCTTTTCTGCATCACCCCTGAGTTCTATCTATTGCTCTCATCTGCACAACATTTGGGGGAAGCTGCCACTTCCTGCCCACCCTGGAGGACCCTGGTTACAGCCCAGCCTTCGCCCCTCTGTGGAGGGGGTTCAGCACCTCAGCCAGCAGGGCAGGTCCCCCAAGCTTCTCAGAGTGGGCAGATGAAAGGCGCTGGTCCCCACTGCCTCCTCCAGCCTCCTGGCCAGTCACCTCCCCTCTGCCTCTCTCCTCGGCAGAGCTGTAAGAATTATTATTTTTTAAATCCTCATTGGAATGCTAATTTTGATTTTGAGTGTCTGTCATGGGCTCTTTGAAGTTTTTCAGACAAAATAAGTATCTCCTTAACAGAGGGGATTAGTGCCTACTTGTTTAGAATCCTCTGACTGAGAGTGACAACCAATTTCAGCATCTGTGGGGTTTAGGGAGGCTGCAGGAAGAGGGGTCGCCTCCCTCCCCGGTGGTCAGCTTCCCATAAATGGCTTAATGGGGTGAGAGTTTAACCCCTCAAATAGGGATCAGAGCCCCAAGCTTGAAAGCCAGTGAGCAGCGAGACAGATCTTGCTATTTAAATCCAGCAGGACTTGGTTAGAACTCTTTTATTCTCTTAAGTTTAAAGAAAACAAACCCACTTCCTTTGCAGAATGCAGGGCCTGCCCCAGCCAGCTGCCCTAGCTTCCTCCCCCAAATGCAGGCCTTTGTGGCACAGGTAATTCATGGCCCAGGCTCAGCCCAGGCTTGGATGCTCCTGGCTTTATGATTTCATTCAATTCGGGAGTGCTAATGGGGCAATTTGTAAAGAAAGAAATATAATGAGTTATCACAAAGCTCAGCAAGGACTCGACAAACCGGGCACTTCCCATCCATCAAGCATCCCAGCGTGGTCGCCAACCAGCCGCGCCAGAAATCTTGTGGGGCCCCTGGGAACGCAGCCTTTCCTCTGCCTGGACGTGCACAAGCTGCAGCTGCCTTAGCCATTTCCTTCCCCCTTTGCTCATCCCCCAATCATGGTCCTTAAGGGCCAGATGGCTGGGGGTGACAGTGTAGGGTATGTGAAAATAAAAGGGGAGATAATTAAGGACTTATTATCATCAGGCCATTTTTAAAAAGAACATTAGTACCATGTGAGGACCAGCGGAGCCCCAGGTGGGCTGCAACATTTCCCCAGGACGCCCACGGCCAGCCCATGCCTGGGAGCTGAGGCTGTGGCTTGGTCTGTCATTAAGCTTAAGGCCATGAATGGTGTTGGGTAGCCAAATTCATTCACTATGTAACTTAAAGCCAAAGTTCACCCGGTTTGGACCTGAGGATGGGCCGTGGGACCTCCTCTGCAAAGAACAGGTGAGTGACAGTCATGCCATATCCATTCTGCGGAGATAATAGGCCGTGACCTTGAATCATAGACCCCTAGAAGGACAAGAATTCTGTTATTTCAGTTGTGCAAACTGAGGTCCAGAGGGGACGTGAGCTGCCAGAGGACTCACATTAGGCACTGGCAGCTTGCCACTCAGTACATGATGGTCTAGCAGACATGCCATTGAGGCGTGGTGGGGCAGTGGGCAGGGTGTTAGTCCTGGAGGCCTAGCTGTGCTCTCTCTCCTGCCCCTCCAGCCTCCCTGCCTGCACAGCTGGCCTGGGCCCCAGGGATCTGCCCCTCAGTTGCCTCAGGAAGCCCTTCAGAGCTGCAGGTCGTGGGTAGGGCCTGTAGCCTGCAGATGAGATAGGGAGCTGTCTGCTTGATCCCAAACAGGACGATGTCGTCCACACTGGTCCTCAGTGAGGGTCTAGGTGGTCTTGTCCTGCCCACTAGATCCTGCCTCTTTTCCTCCCATTTTTGTAGACAACCTGGAGATCCTTCCAGCCCCAGAGAAGTCAACCTGGAGCCTCAGAACATACAGGTCCTACAGAGAAGGCCACAGTCATCTTCCTCATCTATATATATAAAAGCCCAAGTGACTGTTTGACCATTTGATTGGTAGCTATGATGCTCACTGACCACCAAGGGGCACACGCTCAATGCACAGGCATGGAAACATGGAACAGACTGATGAATCTCAGAGGCAAGTGGGAGGGGGGAGGGCAGGAAGAGATTAACCAAAGATCTTATATGCTTACTAGAGGCACGGTACAGGAATCGGGCCTGTGGGGATGGGGCCCAAACCGGCAGTCCGACATCCCCTGAGGGATCCTGGATTGTAAGAGGGCACAGGCTAGGCCAGCCATGGGCAAACTACGGCCCACAGGCCGGATTCGGCCCGTTTGAAATGAATAAAACTAAAAAAAAAAAAAAAAAAAGACCGTACCCTTTTATGTAATGATGTTTACTTTGAATTTATATTAGTTCACACAATCACCCCATCCATGCTTTCGTTCCAGCCCTCCAGTCCAGTTTAAGAACCCATTGTGGACCTCGAGTCAAAAAGTTTGCCCACCCTGGGCTAGGCCGAGGGACCCCACTGGTGCATGAATCTATGACCCCGGCCTCTAGTATGGATAATAAGTAATACTGACCATCACAGCTAGTGCTTACTGTGTGCCACCCATAATTCTGAATGCTGTACAGTAATTAACTCAGTCTTCTTAACAGCACAATGATGAGATACTATTGTTATTATTTCCATTTTGCACATTAGGAAACCAAGGCATAGAGAGGCTAAATAACTTCCTCAAGGTCACCCTGCTGGTGAATGACAGAGTGGGGGTGCACACCTAGCCAACCTGGCTCCAGAGCTGGCCCTCTAGTGGCCATTGGTGCCCAGAGTCCAGCTGGAGCCTAAGATCAGAACTTGGTACCCACCGAAAGGGCAGGCTGAGTGGCTAGAGGCTGAGGATTTTCTTGTGAAGAATGAAGCTAGGGGAGAGGGGAGAGGGCAGTGGCCACAGGGTGGTGACTCAGGTTTGGGAAGACCTCAGAGAGCTTGGAACTGACCCAATAAAAGCACCTGCCATGTGCCGGCACTTCGCCCACGGTATGTGACAAAAATCTCCCCGGCAGCCCACAGGGTAGAAATTACTTCTTCATTTAACGGATGAATAAGATGAAGACTCAGAGAAGTTAAGTAACTTGTCCATCGTCACACACCTCATAAGGAGCATAGTTTCAAACCCAGGTTGATGGTGCTCTTGCACCAGAAAGGGGCAGGTAGGGATGGAGGGATGGTGGGAAGGAAGGTGAGAACTCAGAATGGAATTCCTGGGGGAGCGCTGATGGCCGCTCTGCACTCACTAGAGCTGGGCACCCCAGGAAGTCACACTGAGAGCCAGAGGGCACTGGTCAGACTGGCTCAAGACCAGATGAGGATTCTTAGGAGAGGTAGAGACCTTCCTATGTGACGGCCCCGGCCTGCCTCTGTGAGGGTGCCAGCCTGGGTGGAGGCAAGGACTACAAAGGCTGACCTCCGTTCCCAAGTCATGGCTCCCAGCTTCCTTTGGGACAATGGGGAATTGAACTGTGGCCAACTAGAGGGAGACTGCACCCTATGAATCCGGGGGGAGGCTGAAGCTCTTAACACCACCCCACCCCAGCTTTTCTAACCCCCAGGAGCTCCGTCATTGCTTCAGCTCCCCCTTCCCCACCCCCATGTCCTTTGTATCCCCATACCTACTGGGTCACCACTCCCTGCGTCCCCGTTCCCACGTCCTGCACCCGTCCTGGGAGAGGAAGGGTTACGGCTTCTGCTGCTGAGTGGAGGCTGCTGTTCCCTGGTGTTAAGCAGCTTTAGTGTCTCCTACCCCAGCCCTGATTTAAAATTCATAAATGCTAATCCTTCATAATTTACGGTTTAAAAGCAGCCCCACTCACAGGCCCCGTGGCTACAGCTCTGTCAGAGTAATTATGCCGCCAAGCTGAAATTGGACTACTAACTGAGATATTAAACAGGGGGGAAATCCTCGTGCTGGCAGCCGACCCAATTATTCCAAATAAGCAAACAGATTAGTGAGTAATTTTCCAGTTAAATTTGGTGATTGGTGCCAGAATTGTATGTTAAATATTCAGAAGTAAATAGATTAAAGATGAAATGTGCCCCCCTCCCTTTTTTTCTGGGCTTAATTTACTGTGTATATTAAAACTTTTTCATGAGGAGGAGGAAAAGTAAAAATGATAATTAAAAAAAATCCAAATGAACCCCTCTGGGCCTCCCAGTGCAGCTTGGCGGAGGCCGGAGCTGGGTGCAGGCCCGGCCAGCCTCCTTGACTTCCCAGCCCTCCTGGGTAGGGCTGCCTGGTTCCCTAAGCCCAAACTCTAGCCAACTCCAGGGAAGGGGTGGGGGTATGGGATTCTGGTCATCTGGGCAACCTAGGGATTTCCTCGCCCTGGTGCATGGGAATTGAATTTCTTTACAAAGAGAAATCCCAAATCTATTAGTCCTAAAAGCAGATGGCGCTGAGGACACCAGGACAGGTTGGGGCAGAGGGAGAGGCGATTTGTGGGCACAGAGGCCCCAGGGCTGCTCCAGGCACACAGTGCCCTCTGGTTCTTAGGCCCCATTGCCCGAAGCTTGGTCCCTGGCCACTGTGACCCACCACCATGCTTTCCTGGCTTGTCTGTAGCCACTGTCTGCTGGCCTGGCGGGGCGGGGGCGGGGGCGGGGGTGAGCTGTGGCACTCCATTGCCTCCAGCAGACACACCTGCTGGAGCCACCCCACCATGTAGCCTCCTACACGCGCTTTCCCTTCCCGGCTGCCTAAACACCCACCTCTCTGCCTCCTCCTTAGATCCTCTGCAGCGGCTCAGCCAGAGCTGTGTGTCTGACAGGGAGGGGCCTGTGAGTCATCTCCCCTGAAAGGCAAATGTAGAAATGGAGGCCCAGAGAGGGCAATGGATAGTCCCAAGGTACAGAAATGCATCTAGAACAGGGCTCTTGGGCTGCTCAGCCTGTGCTCTCTCTGCTGCCCCCTAGAGGACCCAGGCCAGGCTCACCTGAGCAGGTGCAGAGCTGCGCAGGAATAGGCAGAGAAGAACAGGGAAGGAACACTTGTGCCAGGCCAACTGGGTCTGCAGTGAGGACAGAGGGTGGAGGGAGAGAAGCCCGTGGACCCCACTTGGGACAGCCAGGTGGGAGGAGCTGGGAGAATGTGCCTCAGAGAAGGGTCTGCAGGTGGGGAGTGGGCACATAACCTGCAGACCCTGGAAAGGGAGGCCAGTCCTGGGATCACGGCCTTCTGTCTAGTTCTAGTCTCCGCCCCGCCCCCCCGACCCCTCAGCATCCCAAGTCCATGCCTGGGACCAACCTTAGGCACAGCCTCCTTCAGGGCAGCACCCGCCTTCCTCCTTTTCTCTCAGGGATCCCCTTCCATCAGCTTCCAACTCCCAAGGCACGGAGAGGGCGACTGGGGAAGCTGGGGAGTCCTAGGGCCCATGCCACACTCTCCAGAGGCCCCCCATTCCCTTGTCCTGTCTGTCAGAGGAATCTCCATGGCTCTGGACATTCTGGGAAACTCTATCTTCCCGGTTTGACAGCTCCTTTCTCTCCTTCAGCCTCTGAGGGGCACACTGAAGGCAGGGAGGCTGGGGTCAGGGGTAGTCCAACCACTTCTTCCCAACAGGATACACTGAGGCTATAATCATAGGAAGCCAGGCCCAGGCCCCCAGGACCACAGCCCATGTGGACACCAGATTGGCAGACCGGCCTCTGGGCCCACGTCCAATCAGAGGAGGATAGTGTAGGAATAGAGTAAGGACATGATCCGCCTCATCAGTGGGACCTGCCTGGTTCAGTCTCCAACCCACTAGTTACTGGGTCTCAGACAGGGAAGCTCAGAATCTCCCAAAGATCCTTTTGCAAGATACATATACCCCCATGTGGAATCCCCTAAGGGTATTAACCAGCCATCTAATGAAACTTGCTGCCACTGCTAGACCAATGATATGCATTTTTAATTTTTTTATTTTATTGAATTTATTGGGGTGACATTGGCTAATAAAATTATATAGATTTCAAGTGTACAATTCTATAATACACCACCCCAAGTCAAGTCTCCTTCCATCACCATTTATCCCTCCTTATGTCTCCCCCCTCCCTCCTTTTCCTCTGGTAATTGCCATATACTGTTGTCCATGTCTATGAGGGTTTTTTTGTGTGTGTGTGTTTTTTAACGTAATCCCTTCACCTTTTCCACCCAGTCCTGAAACCCACCTTCCCCTCTGACAGCTATAAGTCTGTTCTCTATGAGTCTGTTTCTATTTTGTTTGTTAGTTTATTTTCTTCATTAGAGTCCACATATAAGTGAAATTATATGGTACTTGTCTTTCTCTGATTGGCCAAGTTCACTTAGTATAATACTCTCCAGGTCTATCTGTGCTGTTGCAAAAGGTAAGATTTCCTTCTTTTTTACAGCCACGTAGTATTCCATTGTGTAAACGTATCACAGCTTTTGACTCACTCATCTACTGATGGCCACTTGGGCTGCTTTCAAGTCTTGGCTTTCATAAATAATGCTGCAATGAACACAGGGGAGCCTATATTCTTTCAACTTAGCACTTCAGCTGTCTTTGTATATATTCCTAGAAGTATAAGCACTGGGTCATAAGGCAGTTCCATTTTTAATTTTTTGAGGAAACTTGAAACTGTTTTCTGTAGTGCCTGCACCAATTTGCAACCCCACTAATAGTGCTCAAGGGTTCCCTTTTCTGCATATCCTTACCAACACTTGTTTGTTAACTTACTGATGATAGCCATTCTACAGGTATGAGGTGATATCTCATTGTGGTTTTAATTTGCATTTTTCTGATGATTAGTGATGTTGAGCATCTTTTCATATGTCTTTTGGCCATCTGTATGTCCTCTTTGGAGAAATGTCTATTCAGGGTTTTTGCCCATTTTTAATTGGATTGTTTGTGTGTGTTTTTGCTGTTGTTGTTGTTGAGTTGTATGAGTTCTTTATATGTTTTGGATATAAACCCCTTATCAAGTGAATCAGCGAATATGGTCTCCCATTTGGTAGGTTGTCTTTTCATTTTGTTGGTGGTTTCCTTTGCTGTACAAGAACTCTTTAGTTTGATGTAGTCCCATTTGTTTATATACAGTATATATTTTTTGTTTCCCTTGCCTGAGGAGATATATCAGAAAAAATATTGCTATGAGAAATGTCTGAGATTTTACTGCCTATGTTTTCTTCTAGGATTTTTATGGTTTCAAGTCTAACATTTAAGTTTTTAATCCATTTTTAGTTTATTCTTGTGTGTGGTGTAAGAAGATTGTCTAGTTTCATTTTTTTTCAGGTATCTGTCCAATTTTCCAACACCACTTATTGAAGAGACTATCTTTTTTTTTAATTTTTATTACAAAGGGTATTACATATGTGTCCATTTTTCCCCCCGCCCTAGACAGTCTCCTAGCCTCCCCTATCCCCCACTGTCTTATGTCCATTGGTTATGCTTATATGCATGCATACAAGTCCTTTGGTTGATCTCTTACCCCCCTACCTCCCGCTCCCCAACCCTCCCCGGCCTTCCCGCTGCAGTTTGACAATCTGTTTGAGGCAGCTCTGCCTCTGTATCTATTATTGTTCGAAAGTTTATAATGGTTGAAGAGACTATCTTCACCCCACTGTATGTTGTTGTCTCCTTTGTCAAATATTAATTGACCACAAAGATGTGGGTTTAACCCTAGCCAGTTTGGCTCAGTAGATAGAGCATTGGACTGTGGACCAAAGGGTCCCAGGTTCAATTCTTGTCAAGGGCACATACCTCAGTTGCAAGCTCCTTCCCAGACTGGGCCCTGGTCCGGGAGGCAACCAATTGATGTGTTTCTCTCACACTGATATCTCTCCCTGTCTTTCTCTCTCTCTCTCTTCACTCTCTCTAAAAATCAATGTCCTGAGGCAAATATCCTCCGGTGAGGATTATAAAACCAAAACCAAAACCAAAACCAAATAATGAGTTTATTTCTGAGCTTTCTATTCAGTTCCATTGATCTATATGTCTGTTTTAATGCCAGAACCATGCTGTTTTGATTTCTATGGCCTTGTAGTATAGTTTGATATCAGGGAGCATGATTCTTCCAACTTTTTTCATCTTTCTCAAGATTGCTGGGCCTATTTGTGGTCTTTTGTAGTTCCATATAAATTCTTGGAATATTTGTTTTCAATCTGTGAAATACACCATTGGTATCTTATAGGAATTGCATTGAATCTATAGATTGCTTTGGGCAATATGAACATTTCAATTATGTTAATTCTCCCTGTCCATGAACTGGTTATATACTTCCACTTATTTGTATCTTCCTCAATTTCTTTATTCAGTGTCTTATCATTTTCCCAGTACAGGTCTTTTATACCCCTGGTTAAACTTATTACTAGGTATTTTTTTATGCAATTGTAAATGGGATCGCTTTCTTAGTTTCTCTTTCTGATAGTTCATTATTGGTGTATAAAATTGTAACTTATTTCTGGACATTTATTTTATATCCTGCTACTTTATTGAATTCATTTATCATTCCCAGTAGTTTTTCTGTGGAATCTTTAGGGTTTTCTATACACAGTGTCATGTCAACTGCTCCAACTTGTTAAAGTAGTTGAAACCTTTCTTTAAACAAATTCTTTTGTATGAACACACCTATTATGCAAAGCAGATAACCAAAGAGCTTGGGTTAAATGTCTTGCTACTCACCTCCCCC
This sequence comes from Myotis davidii, assembly GCF_000327345.1. Classification (NCBI taxonomy): domain Eukaryota; kingdom Metazoa; phylum Chordata; class Mammalia; order Chiroptera; family Vespertilionidae; genus Myotis; species Myotis davidii. Next base: position 3,336,090 of record NW_006290441.1, read on the forward strand.
CACTCCCTCCTGAGTCATCCCTGGGGGAACCCCTAGAATTCCACCAGAGGGCAGCCACCCAGGCACCAGAAGGCTGAGCCTCTAGTTCAGGGGTGGGCAAACTTTTTGACTCGAGGGCCACAATGGGTTCTTAAACTGGACTCAGAAGAAGGAGCTGCGGCCGTGTTTCCTGACGTTGCCATGTTAACACTGCTGCTGGTGGAGAATCGGAGGGGAGAGCAAGAGAACCCTCCGCTCTTTCGGCTCCGCAGGCCGGATAGAACAGCCGAACGGGCTGGATCCGGCCCGCGGGCCGTAGTTTGCCCACGGCTCCTCTAGTTTGTGGTTGCTGGGTGTTCCCCCTAAAAGGGCCCCCATCCATGGGAACAGCCAGTTGAATGTGTCTGCTACGCCCGAGGTGGTTGAGGAATAGGCAGAGTCCTGTTCCTCCAGGCGCAGGTGAGGACAGCTGCTGTGCCAGGAGGTCCCACTCTTTCTCAGAAAGTTTACAGCCCGCTTCTTTGAGAGTTTCCCAGAAGGAGGGCTCAGTGAGGACTAGAAAGTGAATGGGTCCTGGCCTGTTGGTCACACCTGCAGGTAGAGGCCTTCCCTGGCTTTTTAAGGGCAACAAAATCCTTCCTTTTCAGACCTTCAGGGAGATGGGAGGAGGGTCCGGAATCATTATTTTCGCATCCTGGGTCCAATCGGCATCTAGGGGATCCAGGTTGTGCAGACACCTCCAGTTTTTATCTAGAAAAAAAGAAAGAAAAGAAAAGACGGTCAGTAAAGGAACACTAAAACATTTATCGAGCACCTCCTGTGCATGGCCACAGGGGGAAATGACAGTGCTCCCAAACTGGCAGCCCTCCCTTTTTGGGTGCCCCCAGATCTGATGGCCTGTGTTGACTGAGAGAAAAAGTTGCTGCCTTCTTCCACAAGCGCCTGGCCAGGCTGAGCCCTGGGAACTGAGCCACTGCCTGTTTCACACCTACCGTGCAGTCTTTTTCCTCACCAGGCGTTGTTGCCGTAGTAACCAGGCCCCTCCAGTTCTCCCTGGTCTGCTCTGATTTGGTGTGGACATAATTTTGCATGAAAAATAATTTTTGCATAAACTAGCTAACCAACCTTAACTAACTTCCAGTAGGTTTTTTTTTTAAAAAAAAAACTGCTTCTGACTTAAGCCTTTTTAAGAAGGCCAAGCTTTATTTTCTGTGAGAATTAAAGCAACAAATAACAACCAAATGAATCAGAACACAGTTTTTGAACAGAGCTAGCAAGTGGCTACTGGAGCAGCTACAGAAATCTGGGGATTATGTGCTCAGAAGCCCCAGTCCTTTACTATGCAAGTATTGTGGGGTCAGGCAGGGGGAGCCTGAGTGGTCATAGTGTCCAGCCCCTTGTAGACCTATGGGAAGAGGTGGCATTTCCCCTACAAGGGGAAGCTCTGTCTATGTGGGTAGTTTTGGTTATCAGAGAACCTACTCTGCTGGTCCCTGTGCTGAAACACATAGAGGGGTGCCCACGCGTGCACACACACACACACATCCATACCCATGCATATTCCTATCAACCCATGTAGAGACACCCCCAAGAGCAAACACACACATGCACATATATACACATGCACACAGGTACCAGGAATTCTCCTAAGCCTTTTCAAACAATTGCCGCATGGGAGTCAGGGCTCCAGGCTGTGAGGTGCTAGCAAACCAGCTCTCCAAGAGGAAAACAGGCCCTGATTTGTAGTGTTTGCCAGTTTCCTTGATGTAAATACTTCCACCGCGGCAGATTTTAAGCTGCTGTTTTGCAAAATTCCTGCGTATCTAACATTTGGCTCTTGTGGACTCCAGGCCCATGTGTCTTCCATCCCAGGCCTGGCTGCTATGCGAGTGACCTGGCTGAGGTGGTCTGAGCAGATGGAGTGAGGAAGGGGCGGGGCCTGGAACAGCCTAAATCTCAGGGAGGAGCGTTGGTGAGCCCAGAGTGAATGGTAGAAGGATTATCCAAGCCCTAAGAGGCTTCAAGGGGCCAATTAACCCCTGAGAGAAAGAGCTACAGGGAGGAGGGTTGTGGTGCTGTACTGAGGAATGACATTGTCACAGCTCCCCTCGAAGGTAGTGAGTTCCCTGTCACTAGAGGGACCACTCAGCAGGACCTGAGGAAGGGTCCGCACCTGCCTCCTCTTGCTTCCTCCTCCTGAGCCCACACCCGGGCTGTTTGCCCCAATCACACCACTGAGAAATGAAGGCTCGGGCCAGTGATGGCGAACCTATGACACGCATGTCAGGGGTGACACGTGAACTCATTTTTTTGGTTGATTTTTCTTTGTTAAATGGCATTTAAATACATAAAATAAATATCAAAAATATAAGCCTTTGTCTTACTATGGTTGCAAATATAAAAAAATTTCTACATGTGACACGGCACCAGGGTTAAGTTAGGGTTTTTCAAAATGCTGACACACTGAGCTCAAAAGGTTCGCCATCGCTGGCTTAGGCTGTTCTCACGCCCCCTTCTGGAACTAGGACACCCAGTTCTCTCTGGCGGGAGACCAGGTTGCCTCCCATGACAGCAGGGCCCACTCCGTACTTAAAGGGGGCTTGGCTGAGAGCCAGGCCCACTCCTCTGCTTCTGGCTTCTGTGTGTGCCCTTGTTTGGCCTGGTGGGAGGGAAGGGGGCACCCTTGCGATGCAGCTGCCTGGCTCTGCCTGTCCTCAGTTAGGAAGTGACCTTCTAGGTGATCCCAGGGGCCTGATCTTCCGCTGCCCTGGGGGGTGAGTTCTCAGCTGAGAAGCCCAGAAAAGATGTGTTTGTTTGTGGTGGCGGTGGTGGGGTTTGAGGGGGTGGGGTGATAAGTATAGAAGTGTGTGCAGATGTGTGAGGAAACATAATTTAAAAAAATAAATAACAACTTTCATCTTATTGAGCACTTATTTTGAACAAATAAGGCAGAATAGTAATGTAGTTATGAACATAGGCCCTGGAGCCAGGCTACTAGGGCTCATAAGCCTGCTTCTTCCACTTAACAGCAGTGTGATTTTAGGCAAGTTCTTAATCTCTCTGGGCCTCAGTTTCCTCAACTATAAAATGGACATGAAATACGACCTATCTTACAAAGCTGTGTGGAGAGCGGAATGAGTTGATTCAAGTAAAGCACTGAGAAAGGCACCTGGCATGAAGTAATTATTGACAGTGTCAGTTATTATTATTGTTCTCTGTATTATTATTCAATAGCCCATCCAATGTCAAATGCTCTACAAAGCAAATTTTCAGGTTTATTCCATTTAATCCTCACAACAATACCACAAAGCTGGTACTATCCTCCTTTTACAGAAGAAGAGTCTAATGTTTGGAGAGGTTAAGTAACTTGCCCAAGGTCCCACAGAAATAAGCAGCAGAGCCAAACTTCCAACTCTTAATTCCTGGAGGCACCTTGGTGAAGGTCCTGATAGCAACCTAAGCCATGGACAGGCACAAATCCATGGAAACTGGGCCATGGAGACCCCCTGGAATCTATACTAATAAAAGAGTAATATGCTAACCGATAGCAACCTAAGCCATGGACAGCCACAAATCCATGGAAACCGGGCCATGGAAACCCCCTGGAATCTATACTAATAAAAGAATAATATGCTAATTAGACCCAGTTGACCAGACATCTTCCCGACATCTGACTTCCTTCCAGATAAAGCCACGGTGGTGCGGGCCAAGGCAGAGGCGGTTAGGGGCGATCAGGCTGGCATGGGGACAGTTAGGGGGCACTCAGGCCAGCATGTAGAGTGGTTAGGGGCGATCAGGCAGGCAGGCAGGCAGGAGAGTGGTTAGGAGCCAGTGGTCCCAGATTGGAGAGGGTGCAGGCTGGGCTAAGGGACTCCCCCTCCCATGCATGAATTTTGTGCACCGGGCCTATAGTCTACAATAAGCAACAATGATATATCTGTCTATGGATCACACCATGGTGGCCATGCTGCAAAGATGAAGCCAGAACAAATGGTGGGAAGGTTAGGAAAGGGGCTGCCTTGCTTTATACCACATGTGCCATTTGATAGACCAGGCAGGGGGAATTCTGGGATGAGAACCTGTCCCTGCAGGGGGGATGGGCGAGAGGCCCTCATGGTGCTCTTGACTGTGGGACATGTGTACCACCTTACCCTGCCCCAGAAGCTGTGGGGCATGTGCATGGCCTTCCACCAAGGTGGAGGGTGGCTGCGGAATGGAGGCCTCCCTCTGCCCCTGTGCCTGATCCTGCCTGGAGTGTCAGGAGGCAGCAGAGCGAGGGGGGCCCCCACCCAGGTCACCAGGCATAGGAGCAGACCGAGAAATCACCCGAAGGAGGTGGAGGAAGCAGGAGTATGCTCCAAGGCCTGCCTCATGCTCCATTGTTCCATTAGGCTTCACATAGAGAACATAACTTCAAAGATAAAATTATACGAATTTCAAGAGAGCAACCACAGAGCATTAAACCCTCAGAACAGGGCCTTCTGAACACAGGCCAACGCATCCAGACCAGAGCCCTCTGTTCGACAACTGGGTGCCACAGATCTGCACCCAAAGGCCTCCTCTCCACCAGGCCCCTGCATGGTCATCACACCCTGACTGGTTGGAAGAGCCCCTTCCCCTACAGGAGGAACCCTCACTCACTGGCCTCTGTGGCCAGAGCTGGCTCCCTCCCAGCCTCATCAGTCACCCCCTGCCCATGCCCTGTGCCCCAGATGATACTCCTTTTTGCCATTCCTCCCTCGCCTGTGCTGTCATTTGCTTAAAGCTCTTCCCTGATGCCACCTGTAGGTGCCTATTCAACTTTGATGAGTTCATCCAGCTTGTCACCTGCCTTGTGAAGTCTTTCCTAATCTCCAGGAAGGGGTAACTTTCCTTTCTCTCACTGTGCCTTATTCTCTGATAACCTATTATAACACATTTCATTTTTTTCACTTATTTGTTCAACATAGATTTATTGAGCATCTATTACTAGTATTTTCAGTTACAGCCTGGCTGACACTGTTAATCTGACTCTCTCCCTTGAATCAGACCCCCAGAGGTCGTTGCCTGGTTCTATTCATCTTTATATCTTCAGGGCCTAGAAGCAACTAATAAATATTTGTTAAGTTAAGGGAGGAAGGAAGAAAGAAAGAAATGAAGGAAGGAATGGAGGGAGGGAGACAGGGAGGGAGTGAGAGAAGAAGGAAGGGAGGGAGGAAGGAAGGGAGGAAGGAAGGAAGAGAGGAAGGAAGGAAGATAGAAAGGAAAGAAGGAAGTGGGGAGGAAGGGAGGAAAGGAGGGAGGGAGGGTGATTCTATCTGAGGCCGCTCCCCACCCCCATTATCTACTGGTATTTGAAGCCAACACTTTTTTTTTTAGCAGTTTGACAATCTGTTTGAGGCAGCTCTGCCTCTGTATCTATTATTGTTCAAAAGTTTATAATGGTCTCTATTATCCATGAATGAGTGAGATCATGTGGTATTTTTCCTTCATTGACTAAAGCCAACACTTTTAACCCACATCTGCTCACAAGGCCTTGGAGGCATGAAGTAGTGGCTGCTGAGAAGGAGGTGGGCACTGGGGAGGTCTAAGAGGAAGAAGGGGTAGGAGGGGCCAGTTCATGAAGGGCCCGAGAATGCTCTGGTAAGTTTCACACTATTCTGTGGGCAATGGGGAGCCATTGAAGCTTTCAGTGGTTCCCCGTTGCTCAGAGTGCCTCCATTCCATCTTCGTGAGGTCACTGTGACTGCTGTCTGTCTTGGGGGGGACATGAAGCAGAGGCCATGAGAGGAGACAGTGGCCTTCAGCCCGAGGCTGACATGGGCGGGAGTAGAGTGTGGGCTTGGGAAACTTAGCTCCCAGGGCACTAGACTTTAGGGTGGGAACATTCCAGACTCGGGAGTTTGTTCTTTACCAGCTGCCCCCTGCCCTGTTCCCACCAACTGGGAATGTGTCCTTCTAAAACCAACATGGACCAGAGGTCATCTCTCTCCACTTCGTTCTCCAAGTTCTTTGGCCTTGAGAAATGATCAGGAAATGGGTTGGGCTATTTGGTCATAGGGTTGAGGGGCATGTATCTAGATTCTGATTCTAATATTTGACCCATTCTGAGGTTTTATAAAACATAACATATGTACACTCACCCTATACAAAACACTCACACATATGCCACTTCCACAAGTGAGCACAAACATGCACTCACAGAGGGCGTATTGCACACACGTGCACACAAATGCCATGTGTACCTGGCGCACACACCACCCCAATATAAATGAATGCACACAGGGGTGGGACAAGGGACAGGACAGCTCATCACAGTGACCCCAGAGCCACCTGCTCAAGTCCCATTCCCCAGAACCCACCCTCACTCAGTGCACGATCCTGAACCTCCTCCTCCTCCCATTTTGTGCACCCTGATCTCACACCCTCAACACTGATCCTCTAGTCTCATCTCTCCTCATCTTCATCTAGTTGGCAAGTGAAGGAGCCAGGATACCAGGCCAGACCTGGCTGACTCCTCTCTTACAGTGCACCCTTTCTACCTCCACAGATGGTAACCCCTACCTGGGCGGATGAAGCTCTGTGAGGCCTGTATCCAGGGCTACTCACCACAATTTCTGCTTCCATTGCCTGCTTCTTGCTACTGGGTCGAGCTCCCTCTTTCTCTTCATGGCTCTAGATTCCTGTAGAAACTGGAGGCTCACCGGGGTATCCAGAGGCAGCAGTGACTGGCAAGGGTAGGGATCTAGAGCTGGGGCAGTGCTCTGACCTCTGCTCACACACATACCAGAGCCAAGAGCCGTGCCCTCCAAGGCCTCTTCTGCCCCCTCGTCACCTGCTTTTCTCCTCCCTGAGCTGGGCCCCTGGGACAGAAGGTGAAGCCCCCGCTCCGTGGGGTTTGCAGAGGCTGGGCTGGGGAGCTGGCCTCTATGGAGCAGAGCAGCAAGACAGGCAGGGGGCACCACAGACCCTGCAGGCCTTCCAGGTGGAGGACGAGGCTGTGAGGCAGTACCCGATGAGCTCCCCTGAGCAACCAAGCACTGGAAAATCAATACCGCTTTCCACTTTCAGTGCTGAGCGACTCCTTTTCATTATGTCTCACACTTCCTCTGTGCTGTGGGGACGAGATGGTTCTCTGGCCACGGTCCCGGGCTTAATCTCTGCGCTGGCTGACAAGCCTGCTGAGCACACGGCCCTAGGACCTGCGGTCCGTTTCACATTGTCTTGGGACCTGGGGCTTGTCATCTTGCCCTTACCATCTCTGCCCCCCCCCCTTACACAAACACACAGACGCACACACACACACACACACACACACACACACGTACACACACACATTCAACTCTAATGCATCACTTAAATTTCTCAGCTAATGGAATGTATGGCCATATAAGCACCCACTTTATAATTTTAACCCTTTGGAGTGAAAATCTTTCCTAAATCTTCTCTGGCATTAAAAAATGCTATATGTTTATCTCTTTATTAAAATGATAAATATTTGTTATACAAAGTTCGGCAAGTATCGGCCATTATGAGGAGAAATTATCCCACTCAGGAGTCATTCATGAAGAAGAAAAGGCACACAGGTGTGCGTGCACTCGGCTGTCAGGATGCCCATTTATGCACCGAGGGGAGGAGGGTGTTATCTCGGCTCAAACATCCTCTCTGCAGAGAAGGAAGGAGACTCTGTGATCTGTGTGCCCAGAGCAGTGCCTGGTATACAGCAGGTGCCTACTATATGGTATTTGTTGACTGAATTTATGAGTGTGCTTCTGTATACTAGTAAGCATGTAGCTCCTCACAGCCTCCACCCAGCTCACTTGAGAAGCAGGAAGGAAACAGAGTCCCAAACCTTACACCTCCCAAACCTTACTTTGAGGAGAGCTTCCACACACTCAGCCAAAGCCTACTTCATCTTTCACAAATAAATCATAAAATTTGGTCTGCTGGTCTTCATGCTCCAAAGTTGATGTCCTGGCCTCCAAGCTCACCTAACACCAGGAACAGCAGGAGGAAGTGAGGGTGCTATGGACAGACTCCTCGGTGCCTTAGAGATACCACGTGCATCCAACTCCAGGGCTCGGAAACCACAGAGCCGGGCATCTGTGCAGGGACTACCAGCCACCCCTGCCTGAGTGCACCCATACATTCCACTTCCAAACACAGCGGTGACCTTGGCCATCTCAAGAATATGAAATCTGGTCTCCGGGGCCTTTAAGAAGGCATAGGAGGTGTATGGCATTTACTCATGCTTTCTTCTGTTCTTCCTTTCCCTTGCCATTCCGCACACTGTGGCCTAGGGCCTCACACTAAACTATTTTGAAGATGAGAGAGGAAGGCACCTGTGTCGTCTCCGGTGGTTTAGAACAATCTGGAAAGTGCAATAGTGGTTCCTGGCACCCCCTGACCCCTGCACCCGCCACACCAGTGATTTAGGTTTTTCCCACTCACCCTGGCCCCCAGCGGGGTGGATACTGGTGTACCCGGGGCCGATCAGCCTTTGCAACAATGATTAATTGGCCCTGGCCGTTTAAGGCTGCTTATTTGCACACAGCGATGAAGTGTCACAATATGTCTCAAATGCAAGCGGTTTCCATTAGAGGCGGAACAGCAGAGCGGGAAGCGCGAGCAATATTTCCTTAAAAGTTCATCGTCGGCAATGGGGTAGTGTGCGAAGCTAAACAAATCCAGGCAATAATGGAAATGTAGCATGAAATTACTTCTGTAAACAACAACCATTCATTATTTGAACATTTTTCATAAGCGAGCAGGCAGAGAGCGGGGCAGGGGCTGCGGGGAGGGGAGGGGGCTGCGGCAGGCAGGCAGGGCCCCTGCACCCACCGGAGTTTCCGGGCGGAGCTTTCTCTGGGAGCCCTGTGCCCATCTGTCTTCCGGAAAATGCCGAGGCGCGCCTCCCCTCTGCCCAGCGCCTGCCGTGGGTCCCCTTTCTTCATTAAGCGGGATTGGCGCAGGCAGAGGGAATGTATGATTTAAGGAGGAAAGAGAGGCCCACTCCTTAATGTTGATTTGGCGGAGTGTATAACCCCGGAGAGAAATGTAAATAGCAGCCTGCAATAACATGACAGCCCACTAATCATATTTACAAACGATATTAAATCTGTCTGCGCGCAGGCCTGCCTGCGGATTGGCCCGGCCGTAATTGTCATTGTAACCAGCGCCGGCTTATGGGAGGATTTAACTGCAGTGATATAAGGTGAGTCGCGGGCTTATTATGACTTTATTATTACCCGGTTTATGTTTATTAAAACAATTTGTCATGCAGAGCAGGAACGGAGGAATGGGAGCACTAAATCGTGCCATACTCAACCTGGAGAGACGACTCCGGGGATGAATGGCAGCAGGCCCCCAGCCTGGACTTGTTGCCTCTGGAGCTGGGGCCTGGCAGCCCCAGGGCCGGGAGCCCTGGCCTGGCCAAGGAGGACCCCTCTGCCCAAAGCGCAGAGCCGGGCAGCCCACAGCGGAGTCTTTCCTGTGGCTCTGACTGCCTTTCAAAGAGGAGTCCACCCAGGACCCCATGGGGAGGACAAGGGCCCAAGTGATGATGGGGTGCTGGCAGGGGTGACCATCAGGGCCACCGAGGGAGCAGAGCCAGGTCTGTGAAGGCTGCGCCCAGAGAGCCTCAGAGACTCCACACAAAAGGTCTTGGAAGAAGTTTTAATAAAAGCTGCTTCCTTTTCTCTGGGGGTCCTTATTGGTTATTATCAAATTTATTTCATCCCCAATCTTTGTTCTTTGGCAAGGCGGAGAAAAGGGGGGGATGGAGAGGAACAGGTCCCCACGACTAGTCAATAACACTCCCTTTCCCCAATCCAATTACCCCAGGAAGAGAGATGTCGGAGGTGGGAGCGCCGGGGGCTGAAGCCTTGCGTGCAGACCTAAAAGTCTCAGGGACAGTTCTTGCTGCCAATCCCAGGAAAGGCCCCAGGTCACCTGTGTGCACCACAGCCGGTCTGGGACTGTCCCCAAAGCCTCCGATGTGACCCTTGGCCAGAGTGTGCTGGAGAGAAAGAGCTCAACAGTGGCAAGTCTCATGGACCAGGTGGCTGCACCTTGGCTAGTAATGCCCCGGCCCTCCAAGGTCTCCACTAGCCCTTCCAGTGCCTCTGTCTACATTGGCAGTAATGGCCCCCTTCCTCCAGACGGGGGCAGGCAGCAAAGTCTAGGTTGCAGCCCTCATTTACCCCTTTAGACCTGGTGTAGTGAACAACCTACACAACTGTCCACGGCGCCCCTGCCCCATGCCCCCTGCCAGCAGCCTTGTAGCCTAAAATGCCATTATTTCAGAAACCATTGTCTGCACCATGTCCCAAAGCCATAATGTCCTGGGCAGTGAAGCAGATAGAGTGTCCACAGGAGGCAATGGACAGGGATAAAGGATGTCCCCATCTGCCAGGGTGCCCACTGATCTCATGCCTCATGGTGGGTGAGGGAGGCTGGGACAGACAGAACCTTCAGGTTCCCTCCTGGGCCCCTGAGCAGTGCAGCCTGTGCCAGGTGCTCCCAGCAAGGGGTGTTGTGGGACATGGTGCCACCTTTCAGTCCGCATTCCCCAGGGGCATGCGATACCTGGCTCCCAGGTGTGCAGCACCGGGTGGCTCTCTCAGGTGCCTCCGGAGGGGTCACCATCACTCTCTGCCTGGCCAAAAGGGCCCCTTGGGAACCCTGAGCCTGGGCATTTGGGCACTAGAAGTGACATCCTCGGCCAGAGCGCAGCCCTCATCCTGGGCACCCTTCTGGCAGGCGGGCTTCTTGCCTCTGCTCACACACCTCCTGTGGTGGGGAGCTCACTCCCCGCTGAGGTGGCCTCGCTTGCTGTTGGAAATCTTTCCTGGGATAACCCCGACCTCCCAGCCACGTCACCATCATCCAATTAAAGGCCTGGAAGATTTCCAGCACTCCAGAAGGCTCCTGTGTGCCCCCTCCCAGTCAGTCCATTCCCACAAGTCATCTCTATTCTGCAAATCTTGGCGCTGTTTTTGCAGGGAGAGAGGACTCTGAAAATGAGGCTCTTCCCGGTGTCCCCGTGGCTCCTCTTCTCCTGGCTGAGCAGCGCCCCTGTGGCAGGACTTCTGGGCCCTTCCTTGTCAGAGTCTTGCCTCCTGGTCCCCCTGAGTCCCTATTGGAGCGGGTCCCTGGGAGCAGCGCCCCCCCCCCCCCCCCCCCCCCCACTGGGCATATGCCTGCAACCAAGGCACATGCCCTTGACCGGAATCGAACCCGGGACCCTTCAGTCCCCAGGCCAACGCTCTATCCAGTGAGCGAAACCGGCTAGGGCGGCTCTGTTATTCTTGGATTTATCTTTACAGTTTTACTGCTTTTTGGAGATATTTCTCAAATCTATTTTGGCTCAAAAACATCTCTTCCTTCAATTCATCCACTGAACTATTTTTCCTAAGAAAAAAATGCAGGTCCCAGCCTCAGAACATGGTTTTCCTCCTCTCCCTCCTTGAATTTTTTTCATGAGATTAGCTATGATCTTAGCTTCCAGGTGGAGGCAGAGTCGGGCCCCACCCCCAGGGCCTGGCTCTGCGATTGCAGTGGAGGACGGAGTGGGGGATGCCTTCTACTTCTGGGCCCGGCTCCCCCAGACCTGGTTTCCCTTTGTCTCATTTAAGAAAAGAGTCACCGAATGGTGGCTCAGAGGAGGAACAATAAGCCTTTATTGAGGCTGCCCTTCTGCACAAATGCTCAACCTGCTGGCCGCCGGGAGAGGCCGTGCTGACAAATTAAAAGTCTCTAAAGTTTTTTATGTCTCCTTGGACACCCCCAGCAGCTTTAGTGCTGAACTGCTGACCTGGCTCAGAGACAAAGAGACAGGCTGGGGTCACTAAGGATCTATCCGAGTGGTTCCTTCCTGGCCAGTGGCTGTTGGGTGGGTGGGATGAAGGCGGGTCCAGGGGACTCTGCGCCTCCCCCAAAAGGCCTGTTGGGGCGGGGTCTTCCTTCCTGACAGTGTCCATTCTGTGGATGACAGTCACCGAGTCCCCACCTTAAGGCAACTACAGAGTGAGGTGAGGTGCTGCCATAAGGGGCAAAGGAAGCCTCTGGCAGGGCTCCAAAGTCTTAGCCCTCACCCCACCCAGCCTCCTCACTGAGCCTCGAGGCGGGTATATCCCTAAAGGGGTTGGTGGGCCAGGCCTGGTCCTGCTGCAGGTGAGACCCCCTCCGACCCCCTGCTCCCACCAAAAAACCTTGGCTCAGAGCCTCAGTGTCTCACTGTGGGCTGAGAGGCAGCAGGGCTGGAGGAGGAAGGGAGGCTGGGATTATCCCTGCTAACACCTGTGGTCCTGACAGTATTAAATCTTTTCACTCCCCAAAGCACCAGGGTTGCCTCCTGTGTGCCAGTCTGGTGCTAGGCTGAGCCATCTTTCCAGCAAGGGGTGTGTCATAGGCCCCAAGGGGGAGCCCTGCCGGGCCAACCAGTCCTTTCTACTTGCAACAGTATAGAGGTGACCTTTGGGAAAGTGTACCAACTGGAAAGGGGGCACAAAGGAACCTTCTGGAATGCTGGAAATCTTCTAGGCCTTGAATAGGGTGATGGGTACATGCATTGCACAAATGTAAAAACAAAATAAAACATTGAGTTGCACGCTTTGTTGTATTTAAAATTATAGTTACACCGAACAAACACAGGCCCTGCCCTTAAGGGTCTCAGTGCGAATCCCATCTCTAGCACTTCCCAGCTGGGCAGCTCACCCAAAGCCTGAGGCTCCGTCTCTTCACTGAGAAACAGGGAGGATGTCACCTATCTCTTTGCCACTGGCCTGAAAGTTCCATGAGAACTGGGGCCACAGAAAATGATCTTTATAGAGAATAGGGACTCCCCTCTGTGTCCCCCAACCCCCACCACCCGAGCCCCTACCAAGGGTGTGGCTTAAGAAATTGCCAATACAATAAACTTTCCTTTGGTTATTGGGGAGGGCTATAGGTCCAAAGGGACCCCACAGCTCCCAAGAAAAACATCTTACCTTGTTTTACCACCATCTCAGTTATATTGTGGCTTTGGGTGTGTCCCGCATGCCTCTAGCTGCTCTTCCTGAAGGACTTGAGGTAGCCTCGCTCTCCTTCAGAGAGGGGGAGCCAGACTGGGGTGCTGAGGCTCAGGCAGGGCCTGGACACTAGAAACGAGGGGCAGACCCTGGGCAGTGTTAGGGCAGCTGGGCTAGGCCTGGAGAGGGGCCAGGGCAGGTTTGCTTTCCCTGGGCAGGAGGAGAAGAATGGAGGAGAGATGCTAGAACAAAGGCCAGCAATGAGGCCTTCATGGGACAGGCTTTCTGGGAAAAAAGAGGACTTGGGTCAAGGTCAGGGTGGTGGAGAAGTGCCCTGGTCTCTGGCGCGATGCAGATCCGGTGCCCAGACCCTGCCCACTGGGATGCCCTGTCTCCCCCGGGGCCCCACAGGCTGATGTTGCAGCTGTTCTTGCAGGGAAGGGGCCCTTCCTTCCATCACTCTATCTGATCGTCTGCTAAGCTAGTTTCTGGCAATTTCTTGCTCCGTTTCTTTAATCCCTGATTCTCTTCAAGCGCAGAGGGGAAAAGCTGAAGGCCTCTTCGTGGGGGAATTGGGGGATGGTTGAAAGGAGATAAAGGAAGAGGCTCCCACCCTAGGCATCCAGGCTCCATACAGGGTGGGGATAGCAAGGGTGCTGGAGGGTCCTGGCCCAGCACTGTGAGACCCAGGGCCTACGCTGCCTCCTCCTCCTCTGCCTGGCCAGGATTGCCGGGTCCCTGTAAGGGGCCTGTGGGCTGAGACTGCTGGGCTGCAGTCATTTTTATAGGTCAGGAACAGAGGCCTGGGGTGAGCAGCACCAAAAGCAAAACACTGGGGAGAAGATTTTGTCAATTCACTCCAGCTCGGCCCACTCCCAGGCCCTGAACCGAGACTCCTGTCAGGGCTCAGACACAGTCCAGGCCCCTGAATGGCAGCGTCCCCACTGGCTGCCAGGGCTGAGGGCAGAGGAGAGCCATGTGAGTCCGGTGAACCAGGAGACCTGTGCTCCCAGCCTGCCTCTCCCTCGGCCTCTGAAGCCTTCGTACTTCTGGGGAAGGGGCAGGAGGGACTGTGCCTCGGGGGCAAGCTCTGGAGAGCAGAGTCCTGTGGAGCCTGCAACTTCTTAGAGGAAAATGCTATTGAGAAGCTCAAATCATGGCAGTAATTAGGCCACTTATTTTGCAAAAGTCCAAATTAAATGGAAAATTTGGTGCTAATGAAAATGTTCCATTTCCCCCTTTTATTAAATCTCGCTCCGTGCCTTCCAAGAGTTTGGGAATAGCCAGCCCCTGATGGCTTTCTCACCGCCAGTTCATATCCTCTGATTGCAGCATTGCCAAGACAGAACACACTCTCAGGGCCTCCAGTTACTGGCTCATTGAAAAATGTCCTTCATAAGGTAGCAGCATTAACACCCCACCCCCAGCTGCCCACTTCTCCAGCCCTCTCCCCGCACATTGCTATCAGTCTTTTCTGGGTGTCACCATCAGCTGCATGGGCCCCTAGGAACTCAGGCCCAAGAGGGAGGGGCCAGTGTGCTCCCTGTAAAGCCGGGCTTCTGGTCTACCCTTTCTGGAGTCCAGGAAGATCTGAGCTCAGCATCTTCTCCAAAGAGTCCCATGCTCCTACCACACCAGGCTGTCTGCCTCCTGAAGACTGTCCTGAGCCCAACCGGCATGGCTTGGTGGTTGAGTGTCAACCTGTGAACCGGGAGATCACGGCTTGATTCCCAGTTGGGGCACATGCCCTTGTTGTGGGCTCAATCCGCACTGTGGGGGGCAGCCAAGCAGTGATTCTCTCTCATCATTGATGTTTCTATCTCTCTCTCTCCCTCTCCCTTCCTTTCAAAAAAAAAAAAAAAAAAAGACTGTCCTGAAAAGGGCTAAAACACCTGAGATTCTGATTAGACCTGCACTTTGATCCCCCACTTACCGACTAGGGGCCGTGGGCAACTCAGTTTGCCTCTCTGGGCTTCAGTTTCCTCATCTGTACATTGAGGGTCATGCTAATATCTGCCTGGCAGAGTCTTGTGAAGAGGAAAGAAGAAAAGGCATCACGGAGTACCTGAGCCACGGCAGGGCTCATCTCAAATGGCAACTCCTCTAAGAAGTCTCTTTTTTTCAGTCTGGTGGTGATGATACCCCTTCTCTGTGCTCCCATAGCTACTCCAGACTGTGTCATAATTCCACCTCCCCCACCCTCCCCACAGCCAGGTGTGATTGGTTTTTTTTTCTTCTTCTTTTCTTTTTTTTAAAGCCTTGCTGAGACAAGGCAACCAAAAATTTTGGTTGCCTCAAAAAAAAAGATTGGGAGAGAGATGATCATTTCGATGGCAGGATCCATGTCTATATTCCCTTTGCCCAGCACATGGTTAGACATCAGGCAGAGTACAGATAGTATGAGCCTATTACCGTAAAGATCAGAAACAGACAAGCTAGTCAATATTTTTAAGGAATGCATACATGAGTAGTAAAACCATAAGAAAACGCACACACACACAAAATATCAGTCCAGATGGTGGTTATCTTTAGGGAGAAGGAAGAGAATGCAAGTGCAGAGGAATGTACAGATCTCTGAGATTCTGGAAATATACTATTTTTAAATGAGTGATGGTTACACAGATGTTTATTTCTTTGAACCCTATGTATTGTAGGTATACTCTTGTATACATATAGTATAGTACACTACAACAAAGAAAATGAATCAGGTTTTTTTGGGCCTAACCTTTTTTTTATTGTTTTCTAATTTTATTGTACTGGAGTCATAGAATGTGTCATTAATTATATCAAAATTTTAGTATCTGTTAAGACTTCCTTTGTGGCCTATTATATAGTCAATTTTGTTAATGTTCCATGTGTACTTGAAAATAAAGTGTGCTCTTTAATTACTGGATGCAGAGTTTTACATATGTACATTAAGCAACGGTTAATTGTGTAGTTCAATCATATGTGTTCAACTGTCTGTGTTCTTGCTAATTTTTTGTCTTGTTCCATCAATTTCTGGAAAAGTAATGTAAAGATGTGCCATTATGATTATAGGTCTATCCGTTTCTACCACAATTCTGTCAAGTTTTGCTGTGGAATTTTGCTTACTCTCCTGTCATTTTTTCCTCAGAATTCTGTGATTTTTTAAGGTTATTAATAACAGTAAGGCTCAGCACTGATACAGATTTCTATTAATTTTTCCTCTTACCAGTAAACATTCACCTCCTTTAAACCTCAAGGTTGTTTTTATGTCTTCAAGTCTTTTCACTTGCTATCAATATTGCTATTTCTTTTTGTTAGCATTTATGATAATGTTTTCCTATCCTTTTACTATCAAGCGTGCTACATAATTATGCTTTAGTTATTATGTCTCTTATAAACAAACTTATAATGGATTTTAAAAATCTAATCTGAAAATATCTCAGAATAAGTGGATTTAACCCATTTAAATTTATTGCGATTACTGATGAACTTTATAACGTATTTTTTAAATTTTACCATATATTTTTCTGTTTCTTTTACTTTCCTACATTCAATTGGATTTATTGAGTTCTTTTTATTACCATTTTTTCTCTCTACTGATTTAGATTATATATATATTCTTTTGGGTGAATTTTATAATTCTAGGGTCCAACTTAATTTTCTGTTTCTCCAGCCCAGGGCTGGAGTTTATTTCATCTATTAAACCCTGAATTTCAATGACTTTATCTTCTTTTTTCAGATTTCTAATTGGTTCTTTTTCATAACCTCTTGTTATTTATGCCTGTTCTTATTTTGCAATATTTTGTTTCTATTAATCAGACTTCTACCTTTATCTTTTGGAACTTCTAAATATACCTATTTTAAAGTCTAGATCAGACTCTTCTATCAAATTAATTTTAATCTTGTGTTAATTTCCATTTGGAATGCTGATTTTTTTACAAAAAGTATTTTCATATATCTTAGAATATTTGTTTGTTAACTCATTTTAAGTGGGGATTTCTTTCTTCCTCCTCCTTTGTCTGCTCCTCCTCCTTTTACCTCTCTCTCCCTGTTTTCACCCATTCCTGCCCAGAAGCAGGTCTTATCGTAGTAGTTTGTAGTTCCTTCTTCTTGGATGTAGTGGCGTGTAAACTATTGACCCAGAACTCAGCAAAATTATGGCTTCAGTTCCATTTGCCATTTTAGATTTCTATTCCATTTCTGGTTTATGGAGATATTAATCTTACTTTGAACCTGCCTATGAACTCTTAGGTTTCTCTTTATATAATCTACTCTCATTGCTCCTTGTATAGACCAGATCAGATGATAAAAGCGCGAACCGACTACATCATCCTGAAGTTGACAATCCCTCCATCTCTCTCCAGAAAATCTGGATAAGGAGAGTGCTGGGCCCAGCTTGTGTCCATTTGTGCAATGACTTTAGTCACATATCCACCTTGTTGTGGAGGTGGTGCACCCGGGAATCTTAGACTTACCCTTATATTTCCATTTCAACACTTTGAGTGCCCAGTGGAGGGCTGAGTGCAAGGCAGGACCTCTCCTGTCAGCCGGATTGACAGGAGAACACATTAGTGCAGCACAGAACAGAACCAACCTGGGGAAGCCCCTTTTGCCTCAAGCTCTTCTCCAAGGACAGCAGAGGCTGGGAAGCAGGACAGTAGGCTTGGTCAGTGTATGAAGTTCCTTCAGTTGAGACAGAAGCGTAAGTGGACAACGGGGCACATGGTTCCAAAATTAAGGAAAGAGGGGCCTGGTGCTGAGCCGAGGCTCAGATGCCATCTGTCATCATAGTGAGTACAATCATCTGTTTAAATCCTAGTCTGAGTAACCAGCCTAGAGTCCTGGGATACTGGGCAGGTAGACAGTCCACCAGGGGCTCTGTCTTGGTGGGAGGACAAGTAGGCCATGGATCTTGGCTAACCAAGGCCTAGAACCCTGTCTCCCACACCCAGGATCCTGAGCGGGGAGGAGGAGAGCTTAGGTGGAGATTGGTGGGTTCCCAGGCAGAGCTCCTGGATTAGCTTCTACCCTGTACCCCCAGTCACCCAATTCCAGGCCTGCTCAGCCCTGCCACGGCTGCAGTCGCAGTTAATGGCATCTTTCATTTCATTTAGAGCTTGATTTGTTTACAAACTAATAAATATGATTTATAAAATGTGCCCGTGGTTTGCTAATTACTGCACATATGGCGTTTTCATTTTGTAAAACTGGCATTTGCATTCTTTGTAGATGATGACTTTGTGTCCCCAGTGCTAATTAGTCTGATTAGGCAGATAACTTCTCCATTCCTAGGCTGAGAGGCCGAAGGCTGCGGTGCTGTTGGGGGCGAAGGGGCTGGGGTTATGGCCAGCCTTGCAGGGAGGGGCCAGGGAGGCTCCCGGACTTTGCCGAGGACCCTGGAATGTCAAGCAGCCCATTTTGTGTCCTTCCCCAAATCCAATTAAGCACAGTTCGTTAGCACAAATTTCTTAATCAGGCCTGATCTTCCCACTGAATGCACAATTTCTGAATTGTCACAGAGCTGGGTCAGCCTGTGGGGAATGAAGAGGCTGGCAGGGCCTTTGGCAGGAGAATGAAGTGAGTGCAGGCTGCCGGACACTTCCCAGTGGCCAGTGAGGATGCACAGTGCTGGGCTTGCCAGCAACCAAGACCTTGGGTGGCCAAAGGGGATCCCAGGCCAGTAGGCCAACTTATGAGCCTCAGGTAGGAGGACTCCAAGTGTTCTAGTCCACAGGGCACATCCTCAGGCCCCAAGGGAGCCTTGGAGATGGTGCTTCTGGTCCACTGGAGGAGCTGCTAGAAGCTGAGAACAAGACTCCAAGGTCTTGGGAGCAGGTCCAGGCAGGGGGACCTGTCTTTGAATGGCCCAGGTCAGGAGCAAAGGCAGTCATGTCTGGGGATGAGGGCCTCTCTGGTTTCCTGGGATGTGTAACCCCTGAAGTTCTTGTAAAAGAAAAAGGAAGGGAAGAGAGAGCTCCCTGCAAATGCCTGGGATTGGACCTCTCACCAACCCAGGGCTGGTACCAGGTTTAATCTGTGTTAGAAAAATAAGAGAAT
The DNA here is from genome assembly GCF_000327345.1 of Myotis davidii. Classification (NCBI taxonomy): domain Eukaryota; kingdom Metazoa; phylum Chordata; class Mammalia; order Chiroptera; family Vespertilionidae; genus Myotis; species Myotis davidii. Next base: position 3,355,082 of record NW_006290441.1, read on the forward strand.
GTGCCATTGCTTGCACCCTGAGCAATTTGTCCCAGCGTCGTTACCTTCAAGGGAAATGATATTCCCTAAGGCAGTGGTTCTCAACCTCCCTGATGCCGCGACCCTTTAATACAGTTCCTCATGTTGTGGTGACCCCCAATTTCATTGTTACAAATTGAACATAATTAAAGCATACTGATTAATCACAAAAACAATATGTAATTATATATGTGTTTTCCGATGGTCTTAGGTGACCCCTGTGAAAGGGTCATTCGACCCCCAAAGGGGTCGCGACCCACAGGTTGAGAACCGCTGCCCTAAAGCATTTAGTCTAAGGTGTGGCACACAGCTCTAGAGTTTTCCTGCCAGAGGTAGTTGTATTTTAAACAGTGCTTAGAGCAGGGCCCCTGTTGGTGATGTGCAGCGGTGGAATTGCAAGTATACAGTGGAGTATACAGTGGAGTCAGGGCTTGTGAGCTCCAGGCCAGGGCTTCCCAAAGACTCTGTGGGCACTAACAGAGTCCTGGGCCTCATCTCTCCTCACCTTTTTGGATCCCCAACCAAACATTTGGAGAAAACCTAGGCATGCATTGTTCAACCTCCTTCCTCCCCAGGAACACATGGCTAGTTCTTCCATCTGTCACGGCTCAGGAGGTCTTCCTCCCCAGCTATGCTCCCAGCTCCCTGTGCATTTCCCATCACAATACTTTACAGTCTGGGTTACAGTGACTATTATTTTGTCTGTATTTACAAGCAACTTGAGGGCCGAACTGTAGCTGCCTTACTCTCTGCTATCGCCTCAGCATCGGTGAACTTGTTGGGTGGATGGAAGGCTGGATGAATGGATGGATAAATCTCTATAAGTTCTGGAAACCATCTCCTCCCGTATAGGTCTTTCTGTCTGTTTGGTCCTGGGGCTAGAAGGGACCAGTGCAGGAGAGGGATGGGGTGGTGGGTAGAGCAGCAGCATTAACTTGGTCTACCTCTTTGTCTCTTCGGGCCTGGTAGGGCAGGAAGCATCACAGACCCACGGAGGGAGAAGCTGGGGTCCCAGGACCACCTGGGCCTGAGTTGCCCTTCCTCGTGGAATCAGATCGATGCTTGGAGGTCGGGGAAGTTCTAAGGGGAGGGTCCTAACCTTGGAAGATGAAGACCTCAGATCTGGTCCTGGTTGACCTTGAAAAAGGTCACTTCCCCTGTCTGGGCTTACGTTTTCTTTCTTTGAACAATGTGGATGAAATAGTCTTTTAGGCTGCCTCCCTGAACAATATAATCGTTCCAAAAGTAACTGTAGAAGGGAGGGACCAGTGTATGCATGTGCATGTGTGTTGCTGTGAACGCATCAATGCACGTGGGGGAGGGAAGCGAGTGAGGATCGGCCCAGGCAAGGCCAGTCCTGCCCTGGCCTTCAGGAGGGCAGCACTTTGCTCAGTGTCCAGTGAGGCCTCAGGCCTCTGAGGGTGGACCCGAGCCCTTCCCCACCTCCTGGTTGGAAAGTGAGGGAGGCTCTGTAAGAGGATTGCTTTGGCCCATCCATTTGAATTTGATAACCAGCTTTCTGGTGTAAGGATATGATTCTTTTTTCTTTCTTCAAAAATCATAATGCATTCTGCTTTAAAGTTGTTTTGAAGTAATAAAGGGATTTTCACAGGCAACAAATGAGTCTCTGGACAGACTTAATCTGAGACCAAAAGCCAAAGACAGGGATTTACCTCCTATAACAGCTCCTTTCAAGTGAGACAAGGCAGAAGCCCAACTTCCACCCCGAAGGGGATCCACACAGGGGCAGGAGAGAGCTCCCCAAAGCCCTGTTCTGGGTCCCAAACTATCTTTGGGCAAACCCAGGCCAACAGTTCCACCAAACCCACTTCAACCAGCTGTTGGGAGCCATGTTGGCCACGGACTGACCGCCTCAGCCTAGCTCGGGGGCTGCACCCTGCGCCCTGATCTGTTCTGATTTTGGCTACCCGGCCACAGTCAACGCTGGGGAGGGACATGGAGCCTGAAAACCACAACCACAGGGCAGGTGTTGAGGGGCCAGAGGGCCAGAAACTGCCCACCCAGCTCAGACTTCCTCTCCAGGCTCTAGACCTGTACATACAACCACCTGGAGACCTCTCCTCCGGTGTCCCCCTCTGACTCATCATGTCCACAACACCTAGACTCATCACCAACTCCCAAGCCTGCTCTACCTCCTGTGCTCCCAATCACCAGGTGGCATCACTCCCTTCCTGACCAGGGCACAGGACCAGCTGGCATTCTGGAAGGGAGTGGGATAGTGGATGCTCACCCCCCAGAGATTCTCCAGCCTCAGAGCGGGGCCAGTGGGTGCACGTGACATGACCACAAGTCAACCCCCAATTCCAAGCTGGGTACTGGGGTGATGGGAGCCTTCACCACAGGAAGTTCTAGGATTCAGAAGGATGAAGGGTTCATAGACATCCCCCAGGGGATCTAGGTTCCCTCTGTCCTTCCCATTCTTTGCAAGACCTTCCCACAGGGACTAGAACTGACTTTCGTGCACATTACTTCGTGCATCCACTTTGGCCTTCTGCTCTGTAGGCTATGTCTATGGACTGGGGTGACTTTTGCACAAGCATCCATGTAACTACTATCCTTGGCACACGCACACACCACTTATGTGCACAGGTGTCCACACAACCCCCCCCCCCCCAAACCTATACAGATGTTCAGGCACATTGTACGTCCACATGTGCACATGAAGGGAGCCCTCAGCACTGGGCTTGGAGGTCTCACTTTGCAGCCAGGAGTTAGAAGGCATGAATGCAGGCCAGTAAGTGCATGATACGCCCAAAGTTCTAGGTAAGACCTTGAGGTGAAAGGAAAAAGGAAAAAGAAAAAAGAAAATGATGGCATCTCTTTCATGAGCTGGGGCCACAGTCCCAGCAGCCGCTGTTGGTTATCTACGTGTGGGTCATGGGCATGTGCTGCTCTGGGGGTTGGTCAAAGCTCCTCCCACTGGAAGCAGAAGACTCCTCCCCCTCAGAGGCCCCCTGAGGGCATGTTCTGTGTCATTCTCGGGCCTTGGGGGTGGCTGCTGTATTGTTGGGAAAGGACTCATGAGGCAGATTGGGTGGTTTCTAAGACCCCTCTTAATAGGCTTTGTGACCTTGAGCAAGTCACTTAATGTCTCTAGGCATCAGTTTCCCCGTTTGTAAGATGGGGATAATGAGGCCTCCCTGTCTACCTCCAGGAATGATATGACTCGATGACAGTGAAAGTTCTTCAAAGCTGCAAAGCCGTGTATATATTTGAGGGGTTATTAATATATTCTCCTGCTTCCAAAGCCAGCCTTCCCTGAGGAGACGATGCAATGTTTTTGAACATGGAGCGAATTCCTAAACTGTGCCCTCCCCCTCTCCAGTATTTCTGCCTTGGGTTGTCAAAAATGGTAATCTTCTCTCGGGCCTGAAATTATGAGCCTGCTTTATTGGTCAAAGGCCATAATAATTTGAGCTCTTATTTTATAAACTCATTTCTGCACAGTGATATCCTGATAGGACCAGGAATAATAAATCACAAACATGTCCCCCAAGATTGCATTGTAAATGTCAAACTAGACAGGAAATTGTAATTAAAGAAAGGAAATTGCTACAAAGAAGCACTTGATTTTAAAATGAGCCAAGCATAGAATTTTCTAAGCATTTAATTATAGTCCAATTTCAACTGACTTGGCTTTTGCAGTCATATTTCTTATTATAACTCTTCTACATAATAACCCAATCTCCCGGCTCACGTAGGTCCGGCCCGTCAGAGGGTAAGGACGCGGCATAAGTACAGGGATTAGGAACTTTATAGGGACGGTAATCATGGTGGAGGCTGGGGTGATGGACACAGGTGTCGGGATTTTAAATCAGCCACGGTCCAATTTCCAGCCAACAGGAGCAACCTAACACCTGCAAGGAAGCCGATTTGGCCTGACTTCAGCTCAGCAAGAAATCCGCTCAGGCGCTTGCTTCTGGCAGGGACAGAGAGGCCCCGGCTTTCATGTTTTGTTCTTCCCACCCAACACACCCACCTGTGGGTCACACTTTACCCAGGCTGCCCTCTGACTGGGCATGTCCAATGTCCCTGTCTTGCACCTGGGTGCTGGGCAGTTTGTATGGCTATTCAACCAGGTGTTCAGTGTCCAGAGGCCCTGCAGGTAGAAGAGCAGAGTGGCTGGGAATGCGGGACACGGTGCCAGACATACCTGGGCTCACATCCTAACTCTGTCACCTGCTATAAATTGGGCTGAGTCACATAACCTCCATAGCCTCTATTTGCTCATTTGTAAAATGGGCATATTGACTGTCTCCATGGTGTCTGACACCAGATACAATCATGAATGAAGTGATTGTAATGGTTACTATGTCCTGAGTCTGTGTTGTGCCAAAGAGAAGATGAGGAAACGGATGCGCTGTCTTGATTGATGTGTGTCTTGAAGAGAGAGGCAACTAGGTGGGGCTGAACCAGTGCCGTGAGTGGTGGATGTGGAAAGTGGAGGGGGAGGGTCTGACCAGGGGCACGTTGTGGCTATACCAGATGGTGAGGAGTGATCAAACCAACTCAAGAAGTCTTTGCTGCCCCAGGAATGATTCCCAAGTAACTTGCACACCAGATCTTCTTGTCTCTCGGTCAAGTTTACAAGGCCCAGAAACTGGTCAGCTACGGGTTCAGCTATGGAAGCTGCTGCTCTCCGCTGGGATTCCCCATCCCCACCTGCAGGCTTGGCCTCTCCCACAGGAGGGGCAGGAAGACTCAAAACCAGGTGATCCTTCCTTTTTGAGCCTTCCTCTCCCTCTTCAGACAATTCAGCTAGGCCAGTGGTCGGCAAACTGTGGCTCGGCAAACCGCGGCTCTCGAGCCACATGTGGCTCTTTGGCCCCTTGAGTGTGGCTCTTCCACAAAATACCGACTTTTGCACATGGGCCACGAAGTTTTAATCGCACTGTATGTGCGCGCCCACACGTGGTATTTTGTGTAAGAGCCACACTCAAGGGGCCAAAGAGCTGCATGTGGC
>NW_006290441.1:3362195-3369695 GCF_000327345.1 Myotis davidii
CCTCCTACTGGGGATGTGCCCGCAACCCAGGTACATGCCCTTGACCGGAATTGAACCTGGGACCTTTCAGTCCACAGGCTGGCGCTCTATCCACTGAGCCAAACTGGTTTCGGCGAGATGGAGCCTATTAAGCCATTATTTGGAGGTTGGCTTTTACTCTAAGCATTTTAAGTAGAAGAATAATGACATCTGATTAGTTTCAAGAGGACCACTTTGAAAGTCCTAGACCAGTGGTCAGCGAACTTCGGCTCGCGAGCCACGTGCGGCTCTTTGGCCCCTTGAGTGTGGCTCTTCCACAAAATACCGACTTCTTTTGCACATCCACGAAGTTTCAGTCGCACTGTACGTGCGCGCCCGCACATGGTATTTTGTGGAAGAGCCACACTCAAGGGGCCAAAGAGCCACAGTTTGCCGACCATGGAACTAGGCTGTGGCCCCAGAGTGGGTGAAGTCTGACACCAGTAGAACAGGACTTAACCCCCAGAAAGGCCCAAAGACTGCTGACTCAGCGGAAATACTGACCGAGGAGGTCCTGGGAGTGGAGGTCCAGCAGGTCTGCTGGCCTGGTCATGCTGATTTTTCATTGTGTGAGCTCCAGGGAGTGATGTTCATGTAGACCACCACACGGACACTCCCTCTTTGAACTGTGCAGTGTGCAGCCTCTACAACTGAGCATCATGAACAGACTCTGGCCCAGAACTAAATTAGAGCTAGATTGGAGGGAGGTGAGGGATCAGGTTGAAGAGAAGTGCAGAGCAGTTTGAAGATTAGGATGTGAAATAGAGTAAAGAGTTGGAAGTCCTGGGGATGGGAGCAGAAACCAGAGTAGCCACGTCCCAAAGACCTGCAAAGGTATGTCTGGAACCACGAGCTGCGGGAGGGGGCTGATGAACTCTCTCCCCTGGGTCTCCTGCTCTACGGGGTTTGTCTCATCCCACTCCCCTGGGCAGCAGGGGAGCCTGGCTTCTGGCAGAAAGTACCGAGTCAACACCAGTCTGCCCTCCAGCAGAGGATCTCCATCCCACCTGATAAGTAGTCCAATGCAGGGATCACAGCACACAGGACAGTGTGTGGTCGGTGACAAAGGACCAACTTCCTGGGCTGTGACCATCCAGGGGGACTGGCTGTAGCTGTGGGAGCTGGAGAAGGCTTTCAGCAAAAAAAAAAGGAGTTGCATGGAGGAGGTCACAGAGAGAGTGCACTGGAGTTTTCTAGGCACCTGTGGGGAAAGGCATTCGGCAGAGATGGAACAGCCTGAGCAAAGGTACAGAGGTATAAAGATACTTTCATATATTCAAAATATATTGATTGCAGCCAACATGTGCCAGGCACCGTTCTGGGGACAAACAGATAAGACAGACACAATCCTTGCCCTCACAAAGTTGTCATTCTAGTGGGAAGAGGAAGATAATACATACTATAATCAACAAATTGTAGAACGTATTAAGTGGCAGTAAGTGCTATGTAGAAAAATAAAGTAGGGAAGGGAAATAAGAAGTGTTGGGGAAGAGTTGCAATTTTAAATGGAGTGCTCAGGGACCTTCCTGGGAAGGTGATATTTGAGCCAAGACATAAACGAGATGGAGGAGAGAGGCAAGCTGACTGGCTGCACCTGTGCATGGGAGACAGCCTCCTCAGTGGCTGCTCCTGCCCCCAGGTCCCTCCAGCTGGCACACTCAGGGCCCGTTCATGAACTTGTGCACTCAAGACTATAACTTTGTATCCCCACACCTGTGACCCTTTAGTTAGGGACACCTCAAAGGGTTCTCCTGTAAAGACAGGCATTCAGGAAAGAACCTCAAACTCTCAGTTGAGAGGACATTTTTTAAAAATATATATTTTATTGATTTTTTACAGAGAAGAAGGAGAGGGATAGAGTTGGAAACATGGATGAGAGAGAAACATCGATCAGCTGCCTCCTGCCCACCCCCTACTGGGGATGTACCCGCAACCAAGGTACGTGCGCTTGACCAGAATTGAACCTGGGACCCTTCCGTCTGCAGGCCGACGCTCTATCCACTGAGCCAAACTGGTTAGGGCGAGAGGATATTTTAATGGGGGAAGTTGAGGCATTCCGGAGGTGGCCATGCCAACCGGTAGAGGCAGCTGGCCTGGCCTGCTCCAGGGCACCCCGAAGTCGTTCTTCCCAGGGGAGAAAGGTGTCAGGTCGTGCTGTCATACCAAGGCTCCATCTTATTCTGGTCAAGACACAAGACCATACCCAATGACTCCTCCTGGCCTCCAAGGCCCGCCCCATGCCCACCACTGCTCATGGAGAACGCTCTCTGTCACCTGGCCATGACAGCAGCTCCTCCTGCCCCAGGGGACCCCCTCCCTGGCCAGCTCACTCCTCTACTCCACTTTCCTAGCCAGCTGCTGCACTCCTATTCCCAGGCGCAAGGCTACCCTGTCTTCCTTCACCCATCTCTGCCTCTCCCTCCTCTTTCCTCTTGGAGCCACCGCCCAGCCATCACTGAAGGCCCTCAGGGCCAAAAGAGTTCTCCCTGGAACCTCAGCCCTGCCAGCCCGAGGCCTTCCACAGGGTCCTATTGGGCAGACTCTAGAAACAGGGACCCCCCAGCCTTTGCCTTCTCTATAGCCCCTCAAAGGACCTAACACTGTGGGAGCACAAAGTAGGCACTCAATCTATATTCAAGAAGAGGAGGCCATTGTTCCCCCAGAGGCCTCAAGTGCAGACCCAGGGCCTGACAAGGAGGAACCAACCTGGAGGGGGTGGGGTGTGGGAGACAGAGCCTCAGGCAACAGAAGCTGATGACAGAGGGTCCAGTGAAGGCCCCTCATGGTGGACAAACAGGACCTTCAACAAGCCACCTCTGAGAGAAAAGCAATGTCCATTAAGTCCATTAACTTTAACACTGAAATCAATGTTGTGGCCACCCGAAGTAATTAGCGTAATTCACATTTCAGATCAGGAGAGTTTTGAAAACCAAGTTTAATTATGTTGAAAAACGACAACTTCATTTTCCCTCCCTGGATAGGTTCCCCTGATGTTCCCCACACTTTCATTAAAAAGAGAACTGGTTGCAGACTTTTTTTTAAATGCCATTAAGCAAAAGCAGTACTTTGGCTATTTCAGAGCTAATAAATCAGCTCAGATGCCCACAACACAGTTCAAGTGGCTTTGAAATGTTCCCTTCCTTTTGCCAGGACAGAGTATGTGGTTTTCAGCCTCAGAGAATCCATGGGACGCCCATGAAGCCAGAGTGGCTCTAAGAGCTAATCAAACCCATTTTACAGATGAGTAAATTGAGGGGCACCCAAGGACGAGACTTGTCGTGCCCCATGCTAGCTGTGAGGCATGCAGAGATGGCCCCTGCCATCAAGGAGTTAGGGAGATACAGATGTGGGTCAGTACAAACCAGCTTGGAGAGTCAGGAAAGGCGGAAGCAACATCAGGTCTAAGTCTTCCTTTTTTAAATATGTTTTTATTGATTTTAGAGAGGAAGGAAGAGTGAGAGAGAAACATCATTGATCGGCTGCCTCCTGCACGCCCCCTACTGGGGATGGAGCCCACAACTTGGGCAACTACCCTGACTGGGAATCGAATTGGTTATCTCTTGATGTGGGAATGATACTTGACTGTCTGGGCCACACTGGCCAGGGCAGATCTTAGTCTTGAAGGATCTAGGACTTCACTGGGGGAGAAGGTGACAGCCAAGGCCAGGCAATAGGCAGTTCTGGGCCTGGGTAGAGGACGCCCACTCAGGATCTAGGGGAAGTGAGGCCTGTGGACACTGCATCTCACCTCACTGTGCCTTCCCAGACAGGAGGGCCTCATGTCCATGGGAGGCTCTCAGGGTTCCCAATAAATTAAAGATGGTAGCCTGGACGCCAACCTGTCCCCTCCTCACCCATTCCATCAACACTCCATGCCCCGCTACCACCCCCCCCACACACACACACATACTGCTCCAGCAGCACTGCAGCCCCACCCTAAGCACCTTACCTGTCCCTTTGTCCCTTCCCTCAGATCTATCCCACCCCAACATCTTAGCCTGACCATCCTGATTTTCAGCCTCCTTCAACTCGAGCCTGTCTTCGTAGCCTCTGGCCCCTGTGACAGATGCATCTGAACCTCCCCCACCTATGACTTGGTCCCATGTGTTTGTTTAAGAGGCTGCCATGGTGCTAATTGCTGCGTTTATTCCTGCTCGCCAAATGCGCTCTGTTTTGCAGGCATTTGCTTGAGTGGCTCTGGATGCCTGGTCTTGCTTATCTTGCCGTTTGTGGGGAGGCAAAGAGAAGCATCCTTCTCAGCATTGCCTTTCTGGGACCACGGGCTGGAACCAGGACCAGGGACTGCCTCCTGGTCTGCCTCCATCCCCCCCTCCAGGAAGGGGTCCTGGGCTCCCAGTCTGCTTCCGGGGTCAGGAAATTTTAGGTTTGCTGCTGGGGAGCTAGGGCAGCCTTCTCTCTGCAGAATCACATCCCTTTTTTTCCCAGCGACCCCCACGGCCAGAAAAGCAAGCATTAGCTCATTGGTTGTGCAGTCTGGCCTGGCCTGTTCTCTGAGTACAGGAACAACCTAGATGAGAATGTTGTGCTTCGCTGGATCTCAGAAGATGAGGCAATAAATGTGAGCCATCCCAGCCTCCAGGGATCCCCACGAGGGCTGCTCAGCCAGGCAGGCCTGCTCCCGGCACCCCCCCTTTCTTGGCCAAGCCAATCCATTGTGTGGGCTTGCAGGCCGGGTTGGGGGCAGAAGGACAGAAGGGTCGTGCCTCCTAGGGTCTTATCACAGCCCCTTGCTGAAAGGCCCCATCCCCTCCCCTGGGCCCCACCAGCCAGGCCAGGGTCAATGGGATTAAAGGCTCAATTCACGCCAGTCAGTTCTCTGGTAACACGATTTCATTAGAGGCAGGCAGGGAGGAGAATGGACGGAAACAGCTGGTGTATAAATTATAAAGTCTACTTTGTACTGAGTGAGCACACCTTTCCCCAGCCACATGACTAATTAATGTGGCGGGGAGTGGACTTGAAGTCAAATTGCCTTTCCCCCTCTCTCCTGGGGCTTGGTTAACAACAGGTCCCTGCAAAGCTGGGAGAAGGGAAGATTATGCAAAGCTATCATCATATGAAAATAGCGTATTAACATACTGCCTGTGAGCTGTGTCCAATCAGTTCCCTCCCAGTGGCGTGTGTACGGAACAATTAGAATGGCATTTCTACCACGCTTCTTTAATACATTTTGGCATTAATATAATCAAAGAGTGGGGGCCTAGACATCTTGCAGGCACAGTTTCCTGTAAAACCCCTGGGATATTGGGGCGAGGGGGCGGGGGCTGGGATCTTGGGGAGTGGGGTGGGACATGGCTGCGCTTCTCTGGACCAGAATCTCAGACATAGTTCTCTGGGGGGACACCCTAACTCTGCCAGCTACCCCAACCTCTGTCTGCTTGGGGCAGCGCCTTCCTTCCCCCTGGGAAAGGGACCACAGAGCCCAGTGGCTCCTCTACTAGCAACAGGAAGAAGCTCCAGAGTTAGAGGATCCTTTGAAGTCTTCATCCTATCTTTTCATCCTGTGTAAAATGCAAACTCCTTACCAGGCCATGACCTAGCCCCGCCTACCTCTCCAGCCCATCTCAGCTGGCTGTCCCCTCAGGTGCCACCTTTAACCACTCCAAGCCCTTCTGTGCCTCCTACACACTGAGGTTCTCCCTGCCTTGGGGCCTTCGCACTTGCTTTTCTGCCTGGTATGATTTTGCTTCTTGTCTCAGCTCCTTAGAGAGACCTACCCTACCGAAATCAGCTCTGCCCCAGTCACGTCTGCCTCTTTATTTTGTTTCTGCCACGTCAGATTGTCTTGGCCATGAACTTAGTCCTTGCTCATGTGCTGCTTCCCACTGGAACATAAGCTCCTGAGGGCAGGGACCTTGTCTGGCTTCATCACTGCTGTATTCCCTGTACTATAGTGGTAACTGGCACACAGTAGGTGCTTGGCAAATATTGTTTGGATGAATGAATGTCTCAAATCCCAGCATCTGGAGGCTCTGGGAGAACCAGTGAGAGGTAGTGGGGATCCTGGCTTTGCTGCCATCCCCCTATGTGGCTTTGGGGAACCCGATATCCCCTCTTATTCGCCAAGCCTTCCTTCAGCACCCACTGGTTGCCCAATCTTAAAGAACTGGGAGAAGCAGGAAGCAGATGTGGTTCCTGCCCTGAGGGCCTTGAAGCCTAATTGGGAAACAAGTCTAGATCTGAGAAAAGAAGACCAGCTCTCTAAGTCAGGACTTGAACACAGGCGTGCAGGGGGTGGGCAGGTGGGAGTGAAAAGCTTAGGGCCCTTTCTATTACTAATGCTGTCCTGTGACCTCAGGCCAGTTGTCAAACCCCACAAGATCTCAGTTTCCTCTTCTGGAAGGCAGATCCAAGTCAAAGTCAGCCTTGGACCTTACTGAGTCCCATTATAGAGATAAGCAAGCTGAGGCCCAGAGTGGGAAAAGCCTTCGCCAGAATCCTGGGGTGAGTTAGTGGCAAAGCCAGAACCAGTGCCCAGCCAGGGTCTGTGGTGTCAGTGTGATGCCAGACCCTCTGCTCCCCTCTGTTACCAGGCACCTAAATAGGTCCAGCTTCTCTGGGGGTCCACCTGGCACCTGGCCCTGACCCTGCAGCTCAGAAAGAGCTGAGAGCCCTGAGCACGTTCCTCCTTCCCTCATAACAGGTGGCGACCATAACTGAGTGAACGCACCTCCGGCCAGGAGCCCCGTAGGCCTGGCCAGGAGCCATCTGGAAGGTGGCCTGCTGCCACTCCCCAGATTTTTTATGAACAAAGCCTTGTTTCTGTGGGAAAGGCCTGGCACAAACAAGCCCAGCTCAGATCCTGTCTGCCGTCACCTGCTCTGACACCCCTGGGAGGTCACCTCACTGAACTCTGGGGTCCATATTCAATGTAACCAACAGGGTTTACTGAGCACCTACTGCATGCCCAGCATTATCCTACTGGCTAGAGACACATCTGTGAAAAAACACAGTTCTTCTCATGGAGCTTTTATATGATGGGAGAGATAAACACACACTAGTACTGTATAATATTTGTGACAAGTACTATAAATAATAATAAGTATATCAATGCACACATACATCAGGGGAGGAAGGTGGCAACCAGGGAGGGCTCATGGATAAGATGACCTGTGAGTAGGGATCCGGATGAAGTGATGGATCAAGGAATAAATGCACATATTCCAGGCAGAGGGCACAGGAAGCCCAGTGGCCCCGAGGAATGAGGATGCTTGGCATATTCGGAAACAGCAAGGAGGCCCGTGTGTGGGAGAGGAATTAGCTAGTAGGAGAGTTGGAGGGAGACAAGGTTGGAGGGGTGAGTGGAGGACAGCGGAGGGATGGAGCAGGTTTCACTGTGAGATAGGAGAAACCATTAAGGAATGACATGCTCTGATGTGTATTTTGAAAGATTTCTGGCTGCTGTGGGGGAGATGGTTGGTAAGAGGAACAAGCAGGAAGCGGGCCAGGAGACTACTGCAG
>NW_006290441.1:3374695-3384333 GCF_000327345.1 Myotis davidii
ATCAATTTTCCAAATATTTAATTTTCTACTATCCTTCAGTTCATCCATCGACTTATCCATCTATTCACTCACACTTTCTCTATGCCGGTCCTGAGTTAACCTATGCAGTGAGAAACACTTTAAAAAAAGAAAAGAAAGGAAAAGAAATAGGTATAAGGGCATGAGGCCTGTTACTATGATTAATCCTAAAATGGGCCCTTCTTCTAAGGAGAAAAGTGACATAGGAGTCTGGAGGTGGGGGTGACCATTCAGGACAGAAATTATTATAGAAGGTTGCCTGGAGGAAGACAGATGCATCCAAGACAGGTATAGGCAGAGGGGGCATGACTAGAACTGTGCATTTCTGATAAAAAAAAATGCATGTGGAGAAAGAAGGGTTTGAAATGTTGACTTGAAAAGTTTGGACAAGATGCTTTTTGCTAGCATATTATACAGCATTACAGAAGACTGGGCAGAGCCAGGGACACAGCCTCCACCACCCTCAGTGCCTCATCCTGGGGAGCCCTCCATGATCCCAGGCCACTCATTCCTTGCTGGAATGAATGCCTGCAATTCCCTCGGTGTGTCTGCCTAAGGTTTGAGTCCTTCATACCTTCCACAATCAAGAGTATGTTAGTTGAGTTTCTTTTGGGTTGCAGGGGATCTAAATCCAATTTAGTCTCAGAACATCCAACCCCAGGGAAGGGCAGGAATAGAGCTGAGCTTCAGGGGAAAACAGAAGTAGGGAACAGAACACTGGGGCTTGTGCCTGTCACTTGTCTCTACTTGTCTCTTCGTGTTGGTTTAGTCTTTGTCTCACCACAGAGTAACTTTATCTACGAGGCAGAGAATATGAGTCTTGACTTTTACATCATAAAGCTTCAGCAACCAAAGGGGGTCTGACCCAACTCTCTTGTCCTAAGCACAGAACTCCTAGAGGAAAGACCCATCAGCCTAGCTTGGACGAGGTGCCCACTCCAGGGCCCATTTGACCATTGGGGGTGGGATTGTATAAGAACTAGATACCTTTCACAGGAGACGTGACTAAAATGATGAGTGGAGGAAAGTATTTTGGGTGGAGGCATGCTAAACAGATAACCCTGGTGCCCAGCATGAGACCTGACCATAGGAGGCACAGACACTCTTGGCTGTAGACAAGGAGAACCTGAGGGAGGATATGAGGCTTCCAGTCCAGACTTAATGGGCAGAAGTCTGAGCCCCACCTCCACTCCTTGGCATGGTTCTTAGGAGGTCTGCGTTTATCCTGGGCCATTTGGTTCTAGGTCAGCAGCTTCCAGCTCCTGGGCTTCTGTTAGGATCACCCTTGGGCAAATTCTTAAGGTCAGCTTGGGCTACTAGACTAAACTAGGGGCTGCCAGGGCACAGGTTTGTGTGTTATCACATCACTCTAATCTGACAGCTGCTAAACAAACTTGTAGGGCCCCTCCTCCCCCAGGCAAGGCATGAAGTAGGTAGTTGCCACCTTAGCCAGGGACTCATCTGAGGTCCTATGGAGTAGACTTTGAGAAAAGCAGCCCCGTAGCCTTTTTTTGTGTGTCCACAGGTCTGGGCCCCATCTTCACGTTCAGAGTCTGGCCTACAACTGGAAGAATGGGTGAGTGAGGGGTGGGTCTTGCAAGAGGCCTACCATTGGAGCAGTTGGGCTAAAATGGCCAAGGATAGGGTAATGATTAATACCTAACTAGGTTCATGTCAGGGAGGTCTTCTAACGTTAAGCAGCCTTAGACAGAGGCAGCAGCCTACCCTAAATCCTCCTTCCCTTGGATCCTGTTCCAGCTGTACCTTAGCTTAAAAAGGAGGGGTGGGGGGCAGGGTAGATGCTTTTACATAACCTCTCCCCCACCTCTCCCAGGGCCAGGCCTTTATGTGAGCATCATCGGGGAACTTCTGGAAGGAAAGAGGGAGCAGGGAGTGTAGTGAGGCTCATCTAAGGCTCCAGGTTAAGGCATGATGGTTCCCATGCTGGGCAGCTTCTCAGAAGCAAGGGGCCTGGCAAAGCACAGCCTAGAGTTAGAAATCTGGAACGTGCAGCAACCAGAGGGACTATTGTTACTGATGGAGAATCAGGCTCAGCATATTCGTTAGGGAGAAGGCTGAGCTGTTGTAACAATGAGACCCCAAACCACAATGGCTTGAATAAGATGGAACATTATTTCTCTCTCACACAAAAGGAGATAAAAAACCCAGGTTGGCAGGGCTACTCCACAAGTCACTCAGCGATCCATCTTCTTTCCATCTTTTCCCTAGATCTCTTTGTTCTTATCTGCACAGTCAAATCTGGGTGCTAGAATGTCCATAGTCTAGCTTGTGGGAAGGGAGGAAGACAGGAAACCCTGGATAAGCAACTTTCTTGGAAGTAAGAGAGGCAGAAGTAGCTTATAGCTCTCCTGCCTACAGATGGAAATAGTAACTTGTCTAAAGCTATCTGCAAGGGAAGCTGGGAAAGATAGTTTCCAGTTGGGCAGCTGTGTGCCCTGAAGAGAGGGGAGAACAGAGACTGGCAACACCGCCAGCCGTCTGCCACCCCCAGGAAGGGGAGTTGCCTGCGATCTGTAAGAAGTGGAGTTAGAGCCCGAGCCAGGATCCAGGCCGGAGCAGTCACCACCAAATCTGAGAGGCCCCAGGGCAGCACTGCAGGCTCTGAGGGTTTGAATTAGCAGCCTATCCCCAGGCTGTGGTCCCCCAAGCTGTGGGTGGCTTAATCTGTCAGGTGTAGGCACACCTAGAGCAGGCTCTAGGTGATGGTGACCTCCAGCCCTGAGGGGTCTCAAATATTTCTCTGACTCACCACAAGGGGTGGCCGGGGGCTCAGCACCTGGCTTGGAGAAGCCCAGGCAGGCTCTGGGAGCAGCAGCCATGAGGACTGTGCGCTTCCAGGGGGACGCTTTTTTCACTAAACTTGTATTATGTTGGAGTTGGTGAGGCCTCTCAGGTTGGGCACGGAGTGAGGAGGCACCCCTTTGGCCTCTAAGATCTTGGGGGGAAGGGGCAGGACAGGAAGACCTACTAGAGACTAGAAAGAAGCAGAGTAGGAGTGCTCCCCCACCAGTGCCACAGACCGGGCCCCTGCCTGCAGCATCCAGGACTGCTTCTGAGATGCCTGTGCTGTTGGGACATGCGGTCGTAGCTGCAAGGGGACCACCTGCATGTGGGTGTGTTCACTCTGAGGAGCTTGTCGGGAAAGCCTGTTTTCTGGGAGTGAGTCACAGCGCTCAGCCCCACAGGCCAGTCGGTTGGAATCAACGAAGCTCTTGAACCAGCACCCGCCTCAGAAGCACTGGGGAACACCTAGCCTCCAAGACCAGCCCAGGACCGGTCCAGGTCTCCAGTCCTCGGTGGACAGGTGACTAGGAGGGTGGGAGAGGGAACAGATGACCCTAAGCATGCAGAGTGGGGGTTCAGATGGAGATTCTGAAGCGGCAGGTCAGGCTGGGGTTTGTTGCTGGGCTGTTTGTAGCCTCCGGGAGCCCACGTGGAGAGGGTCTCTGGAGGGTGGGAGGTGCAGAAGAAAGCCATTTGGAGATGGGGAGAGTCCCATCCTCCAGTTGTAGCTCATTCTAACTGTCCGGAGAAGCCTGCAAGCTCACCAGCTCTTCAGAGGGCTCGGTCATAACCAAAGCTCAAAACCAGCTGGTTGGCTAGGTCAGTAAGAGAGAGGAGGGAACTATTCAAGCCAGGAAATTCTCCTAACTGGGTGGTGGGCATGAGGAGGACAAGGCAAGTTCAGAATCTCAGAGTTGGGTTAGACGCCTGTCTGACCCATTTCTCTCCCAAAGCAGGGAGCTGGAAGAGAAGATGCAAACCCTTATAGGTTAGTAGTTTTTCTTTTATCCCCATCACACAAATAATTATACAAATAACTATGTAATTACCTAGATTGCTGTGATAAGCATTATGGAGGAAAAGCACGGGGGGCTGTGCTGGACTATAACAGGGAGGTCTAACCTAGTCTTGAGAGAGGCCACCCTGACAAAGGAAGTGACATTAAATCCCAGGCCCACAGGGTGAGCGAGAGGTGGTCCAAATGAAGAGGAGGGAGGACATTCCATGCAGAAGAAACATCACATCTGCAGGCCCAGACGCAGGCAGTGGTTCAGGCAATCGCAAGGGTCACGCACTGCAGGATGGGAGCAAGTGGTGGGTGTAATGATGGGAGATGCTTCAGGGAAGCCTGTGTGTGCAGAGCCAGGGGTTGGGCAGAGGATGGGGCCTTTCTGAGAGCAAAGGGAAGCCATTTCAGGCTTGAGAGTTGGTTGACAAAATTTGATTTGTATTTAAAAAATATCTCTGGCTGCATATGGAGGCTGGCTTAGTGGGGCTAAGGTGAATGCAGGGAGGCCAGTAGGAAGCTCTTGCAAAAGTATGCAACAGATATTGGTCAGTCGGACTAGTGCAGTCACAGTGAGTATGTGATGACAGGGAATATAAAAAATGACTCTAATTTATTTCTAAAATTTTTAAATGACAAATTACTTATTCATTATAAGCAATGAAAAGATTCTAAAAGTGTCTAATGAAGAAAGGTAATATTTTCCCCCTTAACCGCCACCTTCCATTCTCACCTACAAAGGTCTCACCAGGCCGACACGCAGGGGTAGCCTTGCACATCTTTCTTTCATGTGCATCTTCTAAACAGAGAGAGGTTGTCTTTTAAATGGGATGATATTACTTGCTGCTCTGCAACCTACTTTTCTCACTTGACAGTACATCACAGACGTCCTTTACAAGTCAGTAGCTGAAGCTCTAACTCATGTTTTAACCACAACATGATATTCCACAGCTTGGTCATGTGACGATTTATTTGATCATTGAGTGACGTTGATGTTCAAGGAGTCCAGTTTTCTGCCGCCACAAATGAAATTATAGCGTTCCACTTATATCAAGGCGACTTCCCTCCATAGAACACATTCTCAGAAGGAGGGTTTCCTGGTCAAAGGCATATGTATTTTTAATTTTAATAGATAGTGCCAGATAACTTGCTCATCAACAAACAAAAGTACCAATTTTCTCCAATTTTCAGCAGACTTGAACATTTCACTAAAAATGTTCTGCCAATCTGATGAATTAAAGTAATGAAAACTTATTTTGCTTTAATTTGCATTTTCCCAACTAATGATGAGGGCAAGCATTTTATTAGCCACTTAGATTTCCTCAATTTGGAATGGTCTGTTCATACTTCTTTCCCATTTTTCTCCTGGGCATTTTTTTTGTTACAATTTATAGAAATTCTTTGCATATACAACATAGTTTCCCTTTTTCTTTTGTATATTTTGCATGTTTTTCTGGTAAGTTGTCTTTTTTCTTTGTTTTTGGTAGCTTTTACCATTGAAACTTTCAAAATTGAACCTAGTATATATCTATCTTTTCCTTTGTTACCTTACAGGTATCTCCCACCAAATTTATTCATGTTATTATCCAAATCTATTCCATTTTTCTTTTAAAATTTCTTCTAACATTTCCATTTTTTATATGAAAATCTCTAGCCCATTTGGAACATAATCTTTATACTTAGGGGGGTAGGGATCCAATTTGTTTCTTCCAGATGGATGACCATTTATGATGGCACCATTTTTAAAACAACTTTATGGAGATATAGTTCATGTACCATACAATTCACCCATTTAGTATATTCGCAGATAGGTGAATCCCCACAGTCAATTTTAGAACATTTTCATCACCTCGAAAAGAAGCCCCATGCACTTCAGCTGTCATCCCCTATGCCCTCTCGCCTCTGGCAACCACTCATCTGCTTTCTGTCTCTACAGACTTACCTACTGACATTTCATACAAATGGAATCACATGATGTGGACTTTTGTGAGTGCCTTCTTTCACTTAGCATGGCGCTTTCAAGGCTCATCTATTTTTTGGCAGTATGAGTACTTCATTCCTTTTTATGGGGAAATAATATCCATTTGTCAGTTGACAGATATTTGGTTTCCTCCCACCTTTTGGCTATTATGAACACTGGTGCTATAAACATTAATGTGGAGGTTTTTGTGTGGACATGTTTTAATTTCTCTTGGCTATATACCCAGGAATAGAATTGATGGGTCATAGGGTGATTCTATGTTTAACTTCTGAGGAACTACCAGGCTGTTTTCCAAAGTGGCTGGGCCATTTCACAATCCCACAGACAGTGTCTGACTGAGTTCTGACTTCTTCACATCTTCACCAACATTTGTTATTATCTGACTTTTTTATTCTAGCTTCCTAATGGTTGTGAAGTGATATATTATTGTGGTGCATTTCCAATGATGTAGAGCATCTTTTCATGTATATTTATTAGAGAAATCTATTCAGATGGTAGTACCAGTTATTAATCTCTTTCTCTGAAGAATTGAAATGCAAGTTTTATTATATATTAAATTTCTTTCTATATTTGGATTTGCTTATTGGCTCTTTGGTCCTCTAATCCCCTTACTGTTCAGATGATGGTGGCTTTGTAGTATGTTTTATTATCTAACTAGAGGCCCGATGCACGAAATTTGAGCAAAGGGCTCGGCCCTCGCAGCCCCAGCTGCCCCAGCTTCATCCGGAAGGTTGTCCAGATGGTTGTTCTGCTGTTTGGTCTAATCAGCATATTAGCTCTTTATTATATAGGATAATGCAAGTTCTCTTCAACTAGTCTTTTCATGTTTTCTTATCTCAGTATAGATATTTATTTTTCAAATGTACTTCAAACTAAATATTTTACAGTTTTAACATTTTTATTTGAGATTCTAATAGAACTTGCATTAAATCTCTACATTAATTTTGAAAGGATTTACTTTTTATGAGAATAAGTCTTTTCTTTGAAACATGGCTATCTTTCCATACGTTCAAATCTTGTTTTATGTCCTTCAATATGATTTCCTAACTTTCTTCAAAGAAGACCTTTACCTTTGTGATAGTTATTTTAAAATTATTCCTGAGTATTTTATTGTTTTGTCACCATTGTAAATGATCTGATTCTTCATTTCCATTTCTAATATATTATGTTATTTAGAAAAAAAGATAGATTTCTATTTACCTTGTATTTAGCTCCCTTCCCAATTATCTAATTTATTCTAATTGCTTTTAAACTAAATTTTATTGAATTTTCTTGATATATAAGCATGTCATTTGTAAGCAAACACATTTTTGTCCTTTTTAAAAGCTAGTTATTTGTTCTGATTATTTTCTCATCTTATTGAATTAGTTGAAATCTCCCCAAAATGTTGAGTAATAGTGATGATAATGAGCATCCAATTTTGTTCCCAATTGCTGGAAATAGCTTTTAATGGCATTATATATTTGCTATTGGGTTTTTGTAAATAGTTATTATCAACTTGAAGTAGATTTCTATTTTGTTTCATATTTACTAGCAATACTTGCTAAATTTTATCAAGTGATTTTTGGCATCTATTACTATAATCGTATTTTGTTCCCCTTATTTGTTATTTACAGTGATAAATTTCATGATTTGGAATTATGTTTGTGGTGTTAAAATAAACCCTGTATGGTGTATTCTTTTGATACTTTTCCCATACCCAGTTAGCTAGTCTCTTATTTCAGATTTTGCACTCATTCAAACTGGCCTGTGATTTTGTTTTTCTTTTTTAATTCATTCTTCATAAGATTTGGGAATTAAGAAAATGCTTGATCATAAAACTAACCAGAAACTTTAAACTTTTTTCTTGTCTGGAATAACTTAAGTAACATTAACATTCATCTTTTTAAAAATTATATAAAACTTATTTTACTGTAATCTGTGGCTTATAGTATTTTTATTTGGTTCTTAATTATGATAAAATACACCTAACAAAATTTACCATCTTAACTATTTTTAAAGACACAATTCAGTAGTGTTAAGTACATTCACATTGTTTTGTACAATCACTTTCCAGAACTCTTTTCATCTTGTAAAATAGAAGCTCTATACAGAAACAGAACCCCCCATCTCTCTCTCCCCTAGCCCCTGGAAAACACCAGTATACTTTCTGTCTCTATAAATTTGGCTATTCTAGGTACCTCACATAAGTGAAGTCATACTGTATTTGTCCTTTTGTGACTGGCTGATTTCACTTAGCATAATGTCCTTAAGGTTCAACTATGTTGTAGCATGTGTCAGAATTTCCTTCCATTTTAAGGCTAAAAAATATTCCATTGTATGTATATACCACATTTTGTTTATCCTCTCATTCATTGATGAACATGAGTTGCTTCCATCTTTGGCTGTTGTGAATGATGATGCTATTAACAGGGATATATAATTATTTCTTCAAGACATTGCTTTCAATTCTTTTGTGTATATACCCAGAAATGGAATTGCTGTATCATATGGTATCTTGTAATGTTTTAATGACAAAATTTTCATTTGTTTTAAAACTAGAGGCCCGGTACACAAAATTCATGCAGGGGCAGGGGAGAGGTGTCTCTCAGCCCGGCCTGCACCTTCTCTAATCTGGGACCCCTTGGGGGATGTCCGACTGCCGGTTTAGGCCCAATCCCACAGGGCCTAAACCAGCAGCTAGACATCCTTCTTGCAATCCAGGACTGCTGACTCCTAACTGCTTGCCTGCCTGCCTGCCTGATCTCCCCTAACTGCTCCCCTGCTGGCCTGATCGCCCCTAACTTCTCCCCCGCCTGCCTGATCACCCTTAACTGCCTCTGTTTCGGCCTCTGCCACTGCGGCTTTGTCCAGAAGGATGTCCATAATGACATCCAGAAGATCGTTCGGTCTAATTAGCATATTACACTTTTATTAGTATAGCTATCCTTTGTTTATTAGCCTACTCAGGATTTCAACTTCTATACTCAGTTTTTGTGTGTGTGTTTTTATCATTTTCTACTTTGCTTGGAACTCATCCATTTCCTCTAGGTTTTCACATTTTATTTTCATAGGCTTACACACGTAATTGTTATGTCTTTAACCTTTTCGGTACCTGTGATATATCTCTTTTCTTAAACCCGATACTGTATATTTTGCTTTTTCTTTTCCTTATCCAGGTTTACCTGGAAGGGTTTATCTATTCTTTTGGTTGTTTTGTTTTGTTTTGTTTTCAAAGAACCAGGGTTAGGTTTTAATTTTTTTTAAAAAATATTTTCTCTATTATATTTTTATTTTCTATTTAATTAATTTCTGATTTTAGCTTTTATTAATTTCCTCCTACTTTCTTTTGGCTTAGTTTGTTCTCTTTCTAGTTTCTTAGATCAAATACCTAGTTAATTTGTTTTTAAATATGGAAAGTATTTAAGATGCAACTATTTATGAAGACCTCTGTTATACCTATAATAAATACAAAGAAAAAGAAAAAGAAAAGCATTTAAGGCTATATTTTTTTCCTCTGAGTACAGCCATGTTCCATAAGTTCTGTACGGTATGCTGTGTTCTCTTTTTCTTTACTAGTTGATTTACAATTCCAGTTTTGATCTGAGTTTTGAGCCAGTAGTAATTTAAGAGAAAGTTTCTTAATTTCCAAGCAGTTTATGCTTGAATTTTGCTTTTTTTTTACATCAATATTGCTCGTCCTACTCCCTCTGAGCTTGCATTTGCTTGGTATACCATTGCCCATTGTCTTATTTTTAGTTTTTGTCACCTTGTTTTAGGAGTATTTCATGTAAACAGCATTTGGCTGTACTTTTGTTTTTTAAACTTACTCAGACAATCTGTTTTTTG
>NW_006290441.1:3389274-3389813 GCF_000327345.1 Myotis davidii
TATTTTCTATTTAATTAATTTCTGATTTTAGCTTTTATTAATTTCCTCCTACTTTCTTTTGGCTTAGTTTGTTCTCTTTCTAGTTTCTTAGATCAAATACCTAGTTAATTTGTTTTTAAATATGGAAAGTATTTAAGATGCAACTATTTATGAAGACCTCTGTTATACCTATAATAAATACAAAGAAAAAGAAAAAGAAAAGCATTTAAGGCTATATTTTTTCCTCTGAGTACAGCCATGTTCCATAAGTTCTGTACGGTATGCTGTGTTCTCTTTTTCTTTACTAGTTGATTTACAATTCCAGTTTTGATCTGAGTTTTGAGCCAGTAGTAATTTAAGAGAAAGTTTCTTAATTTCCAAGCAGTTTATGCTTGAATTTTGCTTTTTTTTTACATCAATATTGCTCGTCCTACTCCCTCTGAGCTTGCATTTGCTTGGTATACCATTGCCCATTGTCTTATTTTTAGTTTTTGTCACCTTGTTTTAGGAGTATTTCATGTAAACAGCATTTGGCTGTACTTTTGTTTTTTAAACTTAGT
>NW_006290441.1:3389874-3395299 GCF_000327345.1 Myotis davidii
ATTCACTCTCCACATTTAGTGTAATATATGGATATACTTAGTTTTGCTTATGCTATCTTATTTTATATATTTGCGGCTCTGCCCCCACCTCCTTTTTTTATTTTTTTTCACTTTTGCTGGCTTGGTTGAAATTCTGCTTTACATCCAGATTTCTGGTGACTGTTTTACTGAAACAAGACAAAGAAAGATTTGGGAAGAAAATCAAGGATTCCATCCATTTGGGTTTAAAGATGTAAGATGTCTTTGAGATGTCAAGTGGGCATACCTGAGTAGAACTCAAAGGAGTGATCCTGAGTGAAGGTCACACACCCTGGCAGCTGTGGATGGCACCCAGGGGGAAGGGGTCCCAGGATGGCCGAGGACCCAGCTGGGAAATGCCAACAGCTGAAGTTTGGATGAAAGAGAGAAGCTGGCAATAAACCAAGACTAAAAGGAATGAACACCCCTGAGGTTAAGAGGAAAACCCAGAGAATGTGTAGACCAGGGAAGAAACATGTTTAAGACAGAAGGCATTAAATGTATTAAAAGCTGAGTGGTCAGAGAAGGTGAGACCCAAAACCAGTCCTTTAGTGACAGAAAAGTCACTGGTGACCTTGGCAGGCTTGGAGATTGAAACCTGATAGGAGCAGGCGAGGAGACAGGGGAGATGAGAAAGCATGACGACAAAGGAGAATAGATAGCTAATGATCTCAAGATGTGCAGCCCAGGGAATTCCTTTGCTTGCTTGTTTTGGGCGAGACACCAGAGTTTGTTTGCTGCTGTGGTGAAAGGCCCAGCAGAATGAGAAGACTGAAGAGGAAGGGAGAGCCAATGGAACACCCTGCAGGTGGTAGCAGGTGGGCCAGAGCACATGCTGCAAGACAGGGCCCGGGTAAGAGGAAGGCCACCTTCTCTAATGCTTCAGGAGGGAAGGTGCTGTGACCAGGTGCCTGTGGCAGAAGCTGAAGATGAAGATAAGAGGCAGGAGGAGGAGGGCCTTCCCGTCTGATGGATTCTCTCATCTCAGTAAGGTAGGAAGTGAGGGCATCTGCTGAGACTGGAATGGAACAGCGGGACCAGATGACTGGGGAGAAGAGAAGAGAAATGAGAAGGGAATTCAGGAGCATAGGAGAGCAAGCGTGGCTTCAGGAGGCCCTCCTGGAGGGGAGAGGCAGTGAGAGCAACGCCTTTGGTCTTCCTGGTATTGAGGGAGAGCTGTCCTTTGAGTCCCCTGCGGAGCTCCACTGCCACCATGCAAAGCTGGTGGTGGGGCTGCTCCCCTATTGTTCTGTTCGGGCCCATTCTTGTTCACACAGCCTTTCCCTGCATGTCTGTCATCTAGCTAAGACAGGTGGGAACTTAGAGGCCATACATGCCGAGCACCAAAGCTCACACATTTACAATAATTAGCCCCACATTCTGATGCTCTGATTCTCCCCTTCAGGATCCTGCTCTCAGAAATGTTGTGGGACCCTCTATGAATGCTTACACATGTAACCCAAGTGCCCTCTGGACACCTACTAGGTTCTGAGTTCTGGACAAAGTCATTTTCTCTCTAACAGCCCCAGAGTTGGGAGGTGGGTTGATAGGCTAGGAGATAATTAATAGGACTAGTTTTGGGTCTCACCTTATCTGACCACTCCCATATAATTAGAGCTGCTGCCCAGTGCTCTTGCCATGTTGTTGTGTATTCCATGCATGCACTACTGCCAATGCCACAAAGCTGTTGACCCTGGCTGCTTTTGCCCTTCACCGCCCAACAGGGAGATAACTTTTGCTTCGAGTGATCACCTCTTTCAGATGTGGATCCCCTAGCAAAGCGGTAGGGCCCTGAGTGATCCAGGTCCTCCCCTGCACCACTGCCCTCTTCTTCCCGAAGTGCTGATCGGGAGTCGGTCAGGCGCAGCTTTGCCTTTCCAAGGCTTGTGGCTCAAGTCTAGTTCCCCCAGGAGGATCTCCTCTCAGGAACCTCACTGTCTCCCCTCCAGCCTGACCCCCGTTGGGAGCCTTAGTCCTTGTAGTAGGTCTGTCCCTCTCTGAATCTCAGCTGTGGATGGAGTTCAGTGTCTTCTGCCAGGGCTTGGGGCCCCATAGAAATTCAGAGATGGTGTCCTAGCTGGTTTGGCTCAGTGGATAGAGCGTTGGCCTGTGGACTGAAGGATTCTGGGTTCAATTCCGGTCAAGGGCATATGCAATGGGTTGTAGGCTCGATCCCCAGTGGCGCAGGGGGAGGGGGGAATGCAGGAAGCAGCCAATCAATGATTCTCTCTCATCATTGATGTTTCCATCTCTCTCTTCCTCTCCCTTTCTCCCTGAAATTAATAAAAATATATTTTTTTTTTAAAAAAGAAAAATTCAGAGATTGAGCTGGGCATCTATTTCAGTACCGCAACCACTCCATAATGGCTAAGCTGTCTGGATTTTCTCCTTCTCTATGAAAACCAGGAGGCTGGTCTTCTACGAGTTCACACAGGCCCTTGGTGCAAGTGAGGGTGGGGGGAGGGCAGCTGGGCGCTCACCTGTCAGGCTGGCTTCTCTAAGTGAACTCTGGCTAAGCACAGATACCCAATGGCAGGGCCATACTAGTCCATGTGGTGCCTTTGTGCCCTCTCTGGGTGGATGCAGCCCATGCCAAGCATATGGCTTAGAGAGCAAAGAGAGGGTAGAATTTCAGTCCCCTCTTGCCCTGTTGGCCAGATGCCCTAGTGCAGGGAACAGCTGGCACCAATCTAGGCAGTGGCCATATGTAGCTACACAAAGAACTAAACAGTGTGGAGATCCAACTAGTGGGCTTCCAAAAGAAGCATGTGCCTAGGTCCTGGTCCCATGCCATCCAAAATCCTGGAGAAAAAGATAGTGCCCAAGGGTCTCTCCTTCTGAGCCTGCATTCTTGTATCTAAATCCCTCCCCTGCCTCTGCAGCTCCCATTTTCTCCAGAGACCCTGTGTAGGTTCCTGATAATACACCTGTCCCCCCACTCCAGAGGAGAGCTAAAATCAGGCCCTTGGGGGCTGATCTTATGCCCCAGGATTCGATGGAATAATCTACAGTCCACTCATCCACTCAGCAACCAAGCCTTCACAAAGAGACATCCTCTAAGAACATAGGGGAGCCATTTCCTTAGGACTCTGAGAGGTGGGCAAGGGCTTTCTAAGAAAAGGATGCTAAAAGGAGAGTCATTGGAGCAGGAACCTGCAAGGCGTATTGAATTACAGCAAAACAGACCAGAGGGGCAGAAATGTGAGCTTTTTTTATTTTATGAAAACTTACTGGAGGATATTTTTCCCATTGATTTTAGAGAGAGTGGAAGGGGTGTGGGGAGGGGGAGAGGAGAGAGAAACATAGATGTGAGAGAGCCACATCAATCAGTTGCCTCCACCACGCACCCCAAACAGGGTGGGGAACCTGCAACCCAGGTATGTACCCTTGACTGAAATTGAACCCATAACCCTTTGGTTCACAGGCCAATGCTCTAACCACTGGGAAACACTGGCCAGGGCAGAATGTTAGATTTTTATTGCTCAATAGATACCAGTTGAATTAAAGTGAAGGGTGGTGGTGCTCACAAAGGCTTCTCCAGATCTGGTGAAGGGCCTGGAAGGATAGCATAAATACCTAGGGCTTTGTCAGTGGACAATGGGGAGCCATGGAAGGTTTTTGAGCAGGAGAGTAGCAGGGTCAGATCTTGGCACCAGGAAGATGACTCTGGATGGTGAGGAGGAGGATTTGCCAAACCTGGGCACAGCATGGCTACGTTCAGTGCTAGTGGGAGACTGTGAGCAGCAGGTTTGGGAGGTGATTCTGAAGAATACCTCTGAACACTCCCCTTTTCATCACTGCATTGAATGTAATCCATTCAGTCATTTCACACACTTTTCCAGATACTGTGTGGGTCCATGTGCAAGGATGGCGGAGGACAGGAGGAGTCAGGATGAGCCCTCCCTCCCCACTCCCAGCCTTCTCTCCACCCCTCAATCAGAATGTGTTTTTGTAAGTGGGGGCTTGGGGACAGCATAAGGGTGACAAACTGTGCCTCCCCCAGCAATTAAATTTTTTAAAAAGCTGCTATGGAAGGAGCGAATATTAGTTTCCTGATTTATAAAGCCAAACGGATTAAGCTCATTCATTGCCCGAGGAAACAAAAAGGAAATCTTCAATACCTCTGTGCACATTGAGAACAGGAACAATGCGGGTCTTTAGAAAGCAGAAACCTAATTTGGGGGAATCAATTACCCTCTGTGTCCCTGCCTCTGAGGGCTCTCTCACTCCTCTCTCTCAATAGAGATTTCCTGGGAGGGAAAGTGTGGAGAAGTTGGTCAACCATAGGCACACCCTTGGTTCAGCCTTGCAGACAGGGGGCTAAGAACTAGGGTAGGGCGAATGGAGTCGGGCTGGGGTGTGCCTGGGTGTCAGGCACTTGTGGAGATGTGGGGGGAGGGGT
This sequence comes from Myotis davidii, assembly GCF_000327345.1. Classification (NCBI taxonomy): domain Eukaryota; kingdom Metazoa; phylum Chordata; class Mammalia; order Chiroptera; family Vespertilionidae; genus Myotis; species Myotis davidii. The sequence continues at coordinate 3,394,295 of NW_006290441.1, forward strand.
GCAGGGGCGTGGGAGGGCTTTGGGATAAAAGTGGAGAGTGGGGAAATACTGGATGTGCGATGAGAGAGCCAAAGAAGGGAGCGATGGAAACCTTGGGTTTATAACTGGGGGACACGGACGTAGCAAAGCTCAACCAGCGTACAAATGGGTGATGTGGGGCGGGGGAGGCACTGAGTTACCCACTAAGTTACCCACCCACCCACTGTCTCCTGATCTTCCCCGGTTTCTCTTCTATGGTCTGCACTTTCCTCCGTGGGTCTGGGCGCGCAGGGGCAATGGTGGATCAATTATGAAAAAAGAAAGGGGGCAGGGGCGCCTGGGACAGTCGCCCCAGAGTCACATTCCCCAAGTCACACACAGAAGCAAGCACTCACACCATCTCACACGTTCCTGTGCTGGGTCCCAAACCCTGACCCGCAGTCCCCAACCCGGAGCCTCATCCACCCAGATGCACGCATACAGTCGCTCCCTCACCATCACACCCACGGAGCCCCACGCTCACCACAGCGAGGTCACCGACTCAGAACTGCACCCCCAAACTCCCACCCGCCATCGCACACATTCTGCCACCCCAGGCGCATCCTCAGCTCACACACACACACACACACACACACACACACACACACACACAGCCCTCAAAAACACACACACACCTCGCTCTCTGGCATGCGGGGACACACACACACACACACACACACACACACACACACACACAGTCGCTCACACGCACACACTCTGGCTGTGCTTTTGTGTTTTGTCAGAATTAATGAGAAAAGTTCCCGTGCCCTGCGGGTAATTAGTGTCCTTGGAGTTAAATAAGCTAATGGCGGGCACCTCTGGCCCAAGCAATTATGTTTGTGTATTGAATAATTGATTCAAAGCGGGGGAAGGGCCGCTAATCAGATCTGAGCATAATGAATTGATTTAATTAACAGGGGGATCTGAGGGGCCCTGGGAAACGCAGGCTTCACTCCGCTGCGGCGAGCGCGGCGGGCGCGCAGAGAG
>NW_006290441.1:3395594-3399900 GCF_000327345.1 Myotis davidii
GGGTGTGACGAGGGTGCCAGGCTCAGCCCCCCGGGGTTCCTCATCGGGGTTAGGAAGTCCCACGGGCCACCCCAAGCCAGCCAGCCCCACACGCTCCGGCCGAGAACTTTCTCCGCGGCTCTTGCCATCTCCCAGGCACCAGGAGCGCCTGTCCTCCCCGCGGTGCCCGCTGACCCTCAGCCCTCCAGCCTCCCGGGGTGTCTGCATGTCCCCAGTTCTGCATCGGACTGTGCAATGGTTCTCCCAGGGGGGGAGAACCTGGGGTTGAGGGTGGAGTCAAACCAGCATGGTTCTGAGGTTCCGGGGTCTGGAACTTACAGCTGCGGGATGGGTGACATTGCTTCACCTCTGGAGGCACTGGAGAGGGCGCTCACCATCAGTCTTGCCCCGCTCCTCCCCTCCGCCTAGCATGATAGGAGGTGCCTGCTGGCTGTGGGCCATGTATCCAAAATATCTGGGGGCGGATTTGTCTTGAAGCTGATGAAGTTTACACTTCATTGGTGATCTTGTGTTCCTTTTCTTAAAGAATCCCCTTTGCCCCAGTTGCATACGTAAGTTTGGCTCTCACAAAAATCTGGATCCGGCCCTGGGTCCAACTCACACCCTTTCCGTTCTAACTGCCAGTCTCTCAGGCCAGCTCACCGCCCTGCTGGCCCATCCACCCTCCCCAGGTGCCAGGGAACTCCTCAGTGCCTGGGAGAGGAAGCCCTGAGTTGGAAGGCTGAGACGTGTGGTGCTGGGAGGCAGCTGCTGGTCTGCTGACTGGCCTTTCCCTCTGGCTCCATTAGTCCCTTGTCCTACCTACCGCCTCCCTCTTTGGTGAGCAACTGGCCTGGTTTGCCAGGACCACCCGGTTTGAGCTCAGAAAGTCCTACCTCCTGGGACACTGATCAGTCCTGGGCAAACAGGGACAGGTGGACAGCCTACATCCGCAGCCTTCTCAGAGCTGTTGTGCAGGGATGGATTAGCCTTCAGCAAGGGGTTTCGAAAGAGAGACTTGTTTTCTGGGGTGCAGATTTGGTCTAAGCCTCTGCAAGGCCTAATGAATTATAACTGCGGCTCCTGGAAGGCCTGCGAGGGCTTCCAATAACCAAAGGAGGAAAAGTGTGCACTTCTCCATTCTAGCTGGTTGCAGTTTCTGTGCATGGGCTGCCTCTGTGTGACTAGGGGGCAGGACAGAGCGTCTGAATGCGGCCAGCAGGCATCCCGATGGTACTGCAAAGTCTATAGGTCCTCTGTCTTGTCACCTGTGGTAGCCACAGGGAAGGGGCCCTTGTCACTTCGAATACCTCTCTGAGCAGCACATGTAAAACCAGCTTGTAACCCCATCTTAAAGACAGTGTTGGGAGCAGGGCCCTCAGGTGCAGGCACACCTGACAGCTTCCACTGAAGAGTTCTGGAATATCTGGTCTGCCCAGGCCCTCAGGCACCGAGTTTTCCCCGCCCCCTTCCCACCTCCAATGCAGCAACCCTTCCTCAGTACTTCCCTCCCAGGTGCAGTGACAAACTGCTAGGATCTGCCTAGAACTTTGTAAGGCAGCCAGTAACAACCCCTTTCTCCTCACTGTAACCTTGGGGGCTGATCACGTGGCTTCCCTCAGCTGCCCCCAGGGGCATTTCAAGGGCATTTTGGAGCACTCTTGATAGTGTCCAAGTGAATACATGCTCATCACCTGTGGAATGTGTCAGATGCAAGCAACCTCCTCCAGCCCCAGGGGAGCTGAGGATTCCACCCTGCTGTTGTGGGTGGGGGTGAGCATGGCCACAGGAATTACCTGCCTGACCAACAATTACCCATGAGCTGAGAAGGGAGGCCACTGGATGAGTGAGGCGCATGTCTGCCGCTGCCAACCCAGCAGGCCCCTTCCTGGCCACGAGCTCTGGTCATCCAAACCCTCAAAGGCTTGCGGGGTAGCTCTGTGCACCAACCTCTAGGGAGGCCCCTTTCCAGATCAGTGTGCAGCTCAATGCTCACAACTGGGGGTGCAGAGAGAGCCACCTCTGGACACAAGCAGTCCTTCACACTCAGCACCAATCCCCTGCTGCATACCTAGCCTGTTTCTGTTGTCCATCACTTAGCACCCCAGCCTGCTTCAGTCCCTGAGTTGGCACATAGGGCTCCTGCCTCCCCAAAGGGATGCTGGCTGTGTGGCTGCTAATTGGTTACCTTGGAGGCTGGGAGAGCTGGTGTTGGGACAGAGTCCCAACTGCAGCGCAGGGACAAGACAGTGGAAAAGTGGTTTGTGGGTCAGGGCCAGACCCTGGAAGTGAGGAGCAGTCCTGGAGGTCACAAGTAAAGCAGCAGCGCTTGTGGAATGAATGCCCCCAGGTCCCCCAGAGGTGTCTACAGAAAGAAGCTGCCCCTTGCCAGCTTGCCAGGCCCGTTGCTTGCTGCACTGTCTGGCCCCCAGCTAAATGAATCAGTGGCAGCAGAGCCAAAGGCTCCCTCAGACCCTCAGGGTACAGCTCCGGCTGCAGCGGCAAGAGAGAGATCAAACTCACAGTCCTGAGGGACGGTCAGGCTGAGCAAAATGATATATTTAATACCAAATATACTCGCGGACTATTAGGATTAAGTATTCACGATGAAGAGGAAAGCAAAACCCTCTGAGCTGCGGATGAGGCATCTCATTAGAAGCCGCCTCTCTCCTGTCTTCTCAAAGCCTGACTTCCTGCCTAGGACAGAGGAAGAAGGGCTGCAGCCCGGCTCCAGCTCCCCCATTCCTCACCCCTGTCAAGCACCTGCATTGGGCTTCCAGGGCTTAAGGGGCAGGGCCTTAAGGGACAGGGCCTTTTGTACTCAGTAAACCCCCTCATTGTCTGGGGTGCCACAGTTTACAAAGCACATGCACATACATTATGCTATCTGACCCCCACCGCAGGTCTCCCACTTCACCAACAGGGAAACTGAGACAGAGAGAGAGAGAGAGAGAGAGAGAGAGAGAGAGAGAGAATGATTTGCTAAGCCACTGTTGATAATAGGCTGAGATGGTGTGAAATCCCAACTGGTGGCCCTTGGTCCCTCCAGGGGCTTTGGCTCCCTTCCCCTTGCCTGGGCCTAGTCCTCAGAAGAGCTACCAGGATTGAGCCTTTGACACATTTGCCTAGAGCCCTCCTTGGGCTGGAAAAAAAGCTCTTGGTTATTGAGTGGCCTTCCTGGAAAAGGCAGCCTGGGCACCACCCCCAGGGCTCTGGGGAGACACGGGGTTCAGGAGGAAAGGAGCTGGACACTGTCCCCCGCCTGCCTCTTGAGTTACAGAGCAAGAACTGTGAAGTCTGTAATAGCAGGAATCTTTGCTTTGTTCACTGCTGTGTCCCCAGTGCGCGGCGCATAATACATGCTCAACAAACAGCTGTGGAATGAGAAAAGGTTTCAGTGCCATCCTGTGCTTGCTCAGAGAGAATTTAAGACAGGATCCCGGTTTCTGTGGAATCAGGATGCCCTTGTGGGGGAAGGAGCTGCTGGGGTAAAGGTGTTCCTGTGAGATTCACAGTGGAAGAGTTTGTGCCCTGCACAGGGTTAACTTTGCCAAAAGATCCAGGGAATAACCAGAAACCCCGGGGGGGGGGGCAGAGCAAGTAGGAAGAGAGGGTAGGAGGTCAGAGAAAGGTTGCCCTGGTGAGAGGCGGGCAGAAATGAAGGCTGGGAGGCTGGGAGTGACAGACCAGGGGTCCTTCAGACAAATCTCCAGGATGAGGACCTGGGTCCTGCCTGAGCGGAGCCACGCGCCGAGCTGGGGCCAAGCGGCCTCCAGGTGGCGCTGCGGAGCCGGCAGCCGCGCGTCTCCACTCCCCATTAACCCGGAGGAAGGGGGGGCCTCGGGAAATGTGTGCATTTATTCAGTAGCAGGAGTGCAAACCTCATACATTGAGAGAGAAAGGCAGCGGGAGACGGCCGCCGAGATTCCCCCATCTCTTTGAATATAATTTTAGATTGAGATTCAGATTAAATCCGAGGGGAAAACACTTTATGAGGCTGAAAGCAGTGTCGTTGCCAGAGCCCGGGTTATGAGCTATCAAATGCAATTACATTAAGACAGATTATACTGGGCAAATTGAGCCATTTAGAAGGTGAGAATCAAAGAAACGGCTCTGATCCTCTCTTCCCCTTCTCTCTCTCTCTCTCTCTCCCTCTCTCCCTCTCTCTCTAAATTGCAGTTCGTAGTTCCTTCAATTCTGAGGCACAAAAGTAGGTGAGACGGCTTTTGTATCTGCGAAGTGCTTCACTCCTGAATGTAATTCTAGCTGAGTGCAATCTAGGTTAAGAGCCGGACAAGCGGGTAATTAGAGCCGCTCGCTGCCCGAG
>NW_006290441.1:3400151-3465788 GCF_000327345.1 Myotis davidii
TTCGTCTTTGCGGCTGCTCCTCTCACCGCAGCCATCACCCTCGCGTCGCCGCGTAACCCGAGAGGTGCCGAGCGCTGGGCAAATCAGTGGCTTCTGGAAAATCGGGCTCTGGGGCTTGCGGCGAGCCGCGCTCGGGAAGACGGCGCCCGCCCTGGGGTGCCAGGCCGGCGAGGGGAAGGCAGGCTGGACCCTCCGGGAGATAGCTCCCCACAAGTATGAGGCGCCTCCCGTGCTGGCCCACTGTCTCCCTGTCTCCTGAGCGCGGAGACAGGAGTTTGGCCCAGAGGAAGAAAGTGTCGCGCTACAGGCTAGTAGCACTCCTGCAGAAGTGGCCCGCGAAAGTGGCATGGGCCTGCCGTGGTCAGGATCCTCAGGGCTCCTCAGAGGCCAGGGTGGAGGGGGTCCGTGGTTGCTGGAGGCCACTAGCAGGCAGTCCCTCCTCCTCCAAAGCCGTCCTGGTTGGGGGTGCCCTGCAGTTAGTGTCTGGTGTGCACAGGAGAGGTTGGGGAACCCAGTCCCCTGGAGGGTAAAACCAAGTGGGTGTCCTGTGACCCACACACAGACCCCAGGGTCAGAGGAGTGGCCGTCCCCTGGCTGTTCCAGGCTCTCCTGCCCTGTAGGTGAGGGTTGCTAATTTGTTGGCTGTAGGGAGATGTATGTCTATGTAATAGTTGACACACAGGCTGCTACTGGGACGGAACTGGAAGGTGGGTTTTCTGTGAGTTAGAGCGATTGTGGTGGCTCCCTCTGACCTTCTAGTGAATCTCCACTGGGCCTGTGCCCTCTCCCCACCAGGTCAGTGGTGCTATTGACATGGTCACTTGGCAAAAACTTGAAGTTAAGTCACTTGCTCAAGGTCACACAGGAGGTTCACTTTGCTGCTACCCCATGCTGATGCCCCTAGACTCCCCTTGACCTTCTGAGGTCCCCAGCTGGGAGGGGCAATTAAAGTGTCTGTCCTCAGGGTGGTATGTGGGGGAGCCCTGTGGCCAGTAAGCCCATGAAGGCTGATTCTCAGTTTGTGTGTAGTAAGAGATGAAGAGGGAACTCAATGCTTCTGGCCAAAAGAATCCATTTGCCAGCGTCTAGCTGGGGTGTGACATCCACCTCCTGTATGCTCTTCTCTCTTTGGGGACCCCTTCCCTGGAGCCCTGTGAGGGCCATCAGAGGGCTGGACTGCTACAGTTGTATATGGGACGAAAAGAAGGGCTCGGGCCTGGCCGCCCAGGGAGGGAGGAGGCCTTGATGTAGCCCCTTTTGTTTCTAACTCCCTGTGTCATCTCAGACCAGTCATGCTGATCTCTAGACTTCATTTTCCCTCTTGGTAACATGAGGGTCTTAGAGAAGCCAGTGCCGGGGTCTCCCTTGGTGTCTGGGGTACTCTCACTGTGGGAAGCATGTGGAAATCAGGCTATGTCTTAAGGTCCAGGCCAGAAATCCAGGAGACGGGGCCCTCTACTTGGGAGGCCTCAGGCAGGGAGATGGACCTCTTGGAGGTGGCTCTCTGTCCAGGCACCCAGAGTGCCGTGGGCTCGTGATCCTAAAGGCTCTCAGATGTGTCCTGAGTGGGAATGGCTCTCTGGAGGTCATTTGAGCCAGTGTCCTGACTCCAGCCTGCAGGGCACTTCACCCACCCAGACATGTGTGTTTCCTCCAGACCTGTGGCAGGGAGCGTGTGGTGGCCCTCAGTGCCCCACCTTGTCCAGTCTAAATAATACGGTGCCCACTTGCATTGATGCCCGTGAGCTCTGGGGCCCATTACAGCACGAAGCCTGCAGACAGCCGGAGTCCCGAGGAGCACGGGATTCTTGTCCTGCCCAGAAATGTCCCCCAAAAGTAACCTTTCTGCTCCTAAATCCACCCTCCACTCCCTGTTAGAGTCTGGCCTCTCCTGGTTCCACGGAACTCCGAAGCTGGCACCTGTCATTGGGGAGGGGGGGAGGCTCTGGATGCACTCACCTGCCCTTCTACACCTGCTGCCCACTTTCTCCGTAGCACTTATGCCCTCTCAGCAGGTGGCCATTTGGGCCGGGTGGCAGCATTGGCCCCCAAGGGCAGCGTTGTCTGGCTGCAGCAGGGACTCAGGGCTCTTATTAACCACCCCCAATGCCTTTTCTCCACCTGACAGCATCTTGTCGGAAGAGGCCGGGGCTCCTCTGGTTGAAGTCGGGTCTGCCAGCTGCCACGGACCAAAGCTCTTGCTCTGCTGGGCTGCTGGGCTTTCATGTTGCACTTCTGAAAGATAATAAAATATCAATCGCTTCGCCGTAGCAACGGGTTTAAGAGACTTTCTGAAGTATTGAATCGTCAGAAAAAAATTTTTTTTTTTTTTTTTTTGCTTTTAAGCACAGTGCATTATTAATAAAGTAATCCATTAGGTCGAGCAGTGAAGGGCCACCACAGAGAGGAAAGATCTGTTTTGCAAACGGTTAAACTTCGGGTTTTAAGATTAATTGCTTTCATTTGGACGCTTGCTCTTGGCCTAGCCGTTTCCACTTTACTGGAACTCAGGGTCCAGGCTTTCTAAATGCCGTCGGGTCTGCCTGTCAGCAAAGGGAGCCCAGCTCCCACTTTCCCGGAGAAATAGCCCCCCTTTCCCTGGCACCTGCGCTTGGACTGCCATCAGGCTGTGGGCTTTCCGGTGAGGCTTGAAGTCCTAGGGGTGCAGAGAGCTACTGTCCTGAGCCCCAGGAGTCAAATTAGCCCTAAGGCTTGTGGAGAAGAGGCCCGTGAGTAGGGGCAGAGAACAGAGGGTCCAGGCCACCCCAAGAACAATGAGAGCCTTGGATTGCGGGGGAATGGGCAGGAGAAGATGCTGAGGATACCCTTTTGGGGGTGCTGGTGTATCCCTAGGCGCAGACTGGAGAAGGGTGGGTCTGGGTGTAAGCCGCCTCTGCAAAGACCCAGTGGGAAGGCTGGGGTGACCACAGGAAGCAGCGAGCAGGCTGTAGAACCAAAAGCCAGACATGATTCCTAGAGCATTTTTAATAAGTAAAAATGCCCAAGGAGAGTGGAGCTGGCCTGAGAAGGACCAGACAGCGAATCTTCAATTGTTAATGACCGCCGTGCGCACAGCCTCTACAGCTGGTCCATGAGGGCAGGCTCTTGGCTATGCTTGGGTGCTGAGCTGCAGGACCTCCTGGGATATCCCATCATGCTCTGGACCACAGAGGGTCCTGGGGGCCTCTCCTGGCAGAGTGTGGCCAGTACTTCCCTGGCCTGGAGTGGAGGCAGGGAATGGGCCCTGGCACTGTTCCATGCTGGAGACCCCAGCAGGGCAACAGGAAGGTGGATCCCAGCGGGCACTGCGGCCTCCTGAGGCCTGGGAAAGGCCTTGGAAGGCTGGCAGGGTGGGGATCAGGCCTGGCACTCGGAGGGTCTCCACCTGCACCTACCATGCCAGCCTGAGCAGCAGCCCCCGCCTCACGGCTGGGGATGAAGCATCGCAAATCTCGAGCAGCACGCACGGCCGCTTCCCCTTCCTGCCCAAAGGTGGGAGTCTGTAAAGATGGGTCTCCTCCACCCCCTCTCTGAGCCGTGGGTTAAGAAGCAGGTGCTTCTCTCTGTTCCCTGCTCTTCCATTCACTTGCCCACATGGAGCACTAAGGGGGGACAGGGAAACAACATAAATTGGTCTGTCGTCCAGAATCCATGTCTCACTAATGTACCCAGATTAACTCAACTGTAAATTGTCTCCTTGGATGGCGGTGTCTTGCTAAAAGTTTCCCATATGATTCATGATTTGGATTGCTTTTAACGGCTATTGGCTAAGCAAGCCGGTGACTGTACAAGGTGATGCAATTGGCATTAGCGAGGGGAGGCACGGGAGCGTGTAATGCAGTCAATACTGCATTAACTACTGATGCCCAATTACAGGGAGTGGGAGAGAGCCTTTCAGGAGCATTAGGACTGGGGGAAGCTGAGATCACTGGCCGCTGCTGCCTAAAAGCTTCACCCTTTGCATGCCGGGGTGGCCATAATGCTGGCTTGGCCAGTCACTTGGCCTCTGTGGCTACAAGAGCTGCTTTTCTTTCTTGCGCACTCTCTCTCTCTCTCTCTCTCTCTCTCTCAACATGTCCCATGAAGATGCTTTTAGCACATAGAAATGTGCATGTTCCTAGGCCCACAGCCTGCCTCTCATTCCTCCAGAGAATGGATTCCCCACCCCACATGGCGTCCCAGAGTCAAACCCAGCAGCTGCCTACCTGCTTCTATTTAAGGAGCCCCCCAGCAGGACCAGGAGTTCTATTCTGGTCTTTCTTCCTTGGAACCAATGAATGATTTCCAGCATCGGTGGCCGACCCTCTGTGGTCATGGGCGGAGACATGAGGTTCCGGCTCGGTGCAGTTGGGCTGCTGGCACAGGCTGCTGAGGTTGGGAAGTGGCCGTGGTCGGACAGGCTGGCCTTCTTTGAGCAGAAGGCAGAGCTGGGTGATGCAGCTAGGGGAGGCTGATGGGGGATTGACCCAAGCCATGCAGGGCTTCTCAGCAAGTACGGGGCCCTCCAAGCAGCATCCCATCTAAGGCAGAGCTGTCCCCAAGTAGCCAGGAAGTCAAGGCAGTTGTTTAGCTCTATCTCTAGGGCCTAGAGCAGCCGTGGGCAAACTACGGCCCGCGGGCCGGATCCGGCCCATTTGAAATGAATAAAACTAAAAAAAGAAAAAAGACCGTACCCTTTTATGTAATGATGTTTACTTTGAATTTATATTAGTTCACACAAACACTCCATCCATGCTTTTGTTCCGGCCCTCTGGTCCAGTTTAAGAACCCATTGTGGCCCTCAAGTCAAAAAGTTTGCCCACCCCTGGAGAGTGTCTCCTAAGAACTCTTGATCAGTGGCGTTAGGAAGATAGGAAGGAGTTAGGAAAAAATAGTAGAGAAAAGGGCATGGGTACCCCAGTGGGCCAGGTGCTATTGGACTGGCTGCCACCTTTACCATCCTGCTAAACTCTGCAGGTCTAATATGTCCATGGATCACAAAACCATGGCCACCCAATGTTGAGACTGATTTGCCTTTATACCTTCTCATCTTTACGATGAGAATAACCACATCTAACCGGCTGGATTGTTATCAAGATTAAATGAGATAAGGTTCACATACACACTTGATAAACCAGGGAGGCTCATGCCTATGTGAAGCGACATTGCTTTCTGCACAGCGACAGTGTGATCAGAAATATCCTGTGCCTGGTTGGTGCCTTGTTCACTTCTGGGCAGAGAGACATCACCCTTCCTCTTGCAGTTAATTCATCTGTCATGGCCACCGGTCACTGCTGCCCAGGAGGCAGGCTGGCTCCACTGCTCACCACTGCCCAGACTTCCAAGGTGACTAGCGTCAGGGGAAGAAGCCTCCAAGGTCACTGTTGGCAAGTCCCTCCGTTTATAGGGGAACAGTTGAAGCACGAAGGGGGCAAGTTAAGTTGCCCAGAGTTATGTTGGGAGTCATAGCCCAGAGCTTCATCATCTTTCAGGTTCCATGTCCAGCTGCCATACCCTCTCCCTGGCCCCAAATGCATGATGAGGCTGGGTGACAGAGAACCCTGATGGAAAGGAACATTAGCTGGCCTGGTGCCATGTGCCTGGATGTCCCAGTCATGGCCCTAGCCAGCCTACTGACAGTCCAGGGGATCTTTGCCTCTCTACCCTTGCTTGTGTTGTGTTGACCACCTTGCCTGGCATGCCCTTTCCCCTTCGGTTGGCCTTGCAGGAGCCTACAGGTGGCCAAAGCCATTCCAGAGTCACATCCACCCAACCTAGCAACAAGCTCATCTCTCATTGGGTGGAGTGGGTTTATTTTGTGTTCTCAGACAGGAGCTCACAGTGGCTGACACGAGCAAATTAAAAGCAGAAGGTGTGAGAGGAGTAGGCAGCTGGTCCAGATTGCAGGGCCAGATTGGCTCCCCAATTCCTACCTCCTGCCCCTTCCTAACTGGGTCTTCAGGTGCAGCCTGCTGGCATGATTCAGGAGACCTGGATTCTAGTCCCAGATGACTGCCATGTGATTTCAGACAACTTATTGGGCCTCAGTTCTTCCATCTCTACAATGGGAACAACACATAATGGGCACCCAGTGTCCATGTACGTATTTGATAAGCCAGAAAGCTTCATGCCTGTGTGAAGTGACATTGCTTTCCACACAGTTACAGTATGAGCTCTTTCACTCTTGGACCTTAGGGGTCATAAAGACATAATAGCTATCATTTTACTGAACCCTTACTTAAAAGTAAGATGTCGTGCTATGGATGTGTATCAACGAGTTATTGCTGCATAAGCAACCACCCCAAAACTCAGAGGCTCGAAATAAGCATCTGTTTAGCTCTCGAATCGCAGTTTTGGGGTCCCACTCATGCCTGGCAGATAGCTGATCAACTGGATGCTGGGGGTGACAAGGCTGCATGTCCCTCCGCATCCAGCAGACTCTTCCGGCTTGCTCACATGGTGGAGACAGGTCCAGGAGAGAGAGTGGACACACACCAAACTTCATATGGTCTAGGTTTGGCTCTTGGATGTTGTCATTTGGCCGAAATACATCACAAGGCCAACCTCAGTTCAAGGGGCGGGGAAATAGATGATACCCTTGAAGAGAGGAGGTGAAAGTCACATTGCACAGGATGTGGCTACCCAGAGGGGAAGAGAGTTGGGGCCATTTCTGTACTCAACCCACCAAAACATCTTCCATGTATGGTTTCATTTAATATCCTTAACCACCTTAGGGACAGCGACGATTGTGATCTTGATTTGACAGATGAGAAATCTGTATAAAGAGGCTGTGTAATGGGTCGCAGGCTCCACACAGCTCGCAAGTCCAGAGCTGGGCAGTGAACCCAGGCTGCCTGACTGTAGAGTGAGCAGGGGAGGAGCAGTGAGAGGATGACTTGGGAAGGTGGTAAGGGAGGCTTGCTAATGCGGGGGTCGGGGAGAGTGTCTGCGCTGCCATCTGAGCCCGGGCCTATTCCTTCACGGGATGGAGGACCATAGGAGGTCAGCCCCCACTGCCTTCTCTGGCTTTTCTTCTCTGTCCTGCAGTAGGGATGGGTGTGAAGCTCTATGGTTACAAGAGCTACCTTCAACCTGGACATATATGCAGAAGCAGCTAAGCGGGACTCAATTCATTGGTTAGCCCCTCGCCTCAAAATGGGGCTGTAAGTGGGCTGGTGAGAGGCCTGCGTACATTCATAAACCAGCTGATTGAAAAGCAATATTTCAGATAAATACAAGCCAGCGATCTATCAGTGGTTGTAATAAAACCCAGGCTTCAGGCTGTGATTTTATTTTGAAATAATAAGAATTGCTTGATTCTTTTTACTTGAGTTACCATGGTAATTCTGGCGTGGAGCAGTGTTATATTGATTTAGAAAGTGGACAGTAATATTTCTTTTGTGTTATTCTGTTTCTAGGCCTTGATTTCTAATTTCCACTTGGAGATTACTTTTATAAATTTCTTAAGTCCTTCCACTTTTTTTCCTCTCACAGTATAATTTTCCTCTCATGCGCGGCTGTGTTCTGAGCTTATTGGTTTGCTCTTATTTTAAATTAAACTTGCTGGTTTCAAATATTGAAATGACATCTTTGTCTGTGTCTGTACTTTGGTTTAGCAAAATATTACAGTCTGACGCTCTCTGCTTAATAATTTAAGGGAGGCATTCTGTCGGCCCTCACTGGGTGCTGATAACTTATGACTCAACCAACGCAGGCCTTAAACTCCTGACATTTTAATATTGTGTGGCGGGAGCAGCCGCCCCTCCGCTCTGAGTCTCAGTGGAGAAAAATCCGTGTGGTACCCCAGAAGGGAGTTTTAATAATTCAATTTTGCCGGTTGGCGCAATGACTTGATAGAGAGGGGGAGGGAGACCCGCTTTTCCCAGATAAGTGGGAGCAGCTCTGGCTTGAACATCTAGGGCCCACAGCCAGCACCTACTCCATCCTGCCTCTCCTCTCCCCTGAATTTTTAAAAACGCCAGTGCCTGACCCTGGTGATGGACTGTTTAGGAAGGGCTGCATATGGGTGCCATCAGAATGCTTGAACTCTCAGGCTCCAATTTTAAAGCAAGTGGAACCAGCATGGGCTTTGTATCAGACAGACTCAGTTCAAATCCCGCCTCTGCCACATAGTAATGCTTAACAGTGAATTGTACTGGTGATTCCAACTAGTCAAATGGATATGATCATGACCACCGTTTCGGTCTGTAGAGCCTTCAATAGGCAAAGCTCTTGAAGGTTCTCTAGGTGACTGGTTGGGTTCCCCTAACCTACCTAGGTCTGGGTGAGGAGGGGAGAAGGGGGGAGTGGGTGTGCTTTGAAACGCTTATCCTGCTCCAGAGGTGCCTGGGGTGCAGAGCCCTGGGAGGACTGTTCTTTTAAAAGCCCACAGGCTATGGTGCCAGGAAGAGGTGATCAGCTCCGCCCATATTCCTGGTCTGCCCAGCAGAGAGAGTCTGGTGTGGACAGGCCTGGGAGTGGGCTCTGTCTCCTGGGCACCTCTCCTGGAAACACTCCACAGCAGGCACAGCACCTCAAGGTCCATGTGTCCAACCGTTTAGCAAGGACTGGGCTCCAGAGGGTAACTCACCACGACATGGGTGGTGGGGCAGAGATCTGTCTGCAGGCCCGCCGCTCTCTGCCTGAGGCAAGTCCCTCCTGTCTTGTGTGTGTGTGTGTGTGTATGCAGTGAGGCAGTGGACTAGTCGTCTGCTGCTCTGCAACAAATCACAGCTTAGCAGCTTAAAACAACATCCATTTATTATCTCACAGTTTCCGTGGGTCAGGAGTCCGGGAATGGCATAGCTGGTCCTCTGCTCAGGGTCTCTCAGGCCATAATAGAGGTGTCGGCTGGGGCTGTGGTCTCAAATCAAGATTAATCTGGGAATTGAGTGCGGTGGACTAGTCGTCTACTGCTCTGCAACAAATCACAGCTTAGCAGCTTAAAACAACATCCATTTATTATCTCACAGTTTCCGTGGGTCAGGAGTCCGGGAATGGCATAGCTGGTCCTCTGCTCAGGGTCTCTCAGGCCATAATAGAGGTGTCGGCTGGGGCTGTGGTCTCAAATCAAGATTAATCTGGGAATTGAGTTTCCGAGCTCCCTCACTGGATTGTTGGCAGGAATCAGTTCCTCATGGGCTGGTGGACTGAGGCTTCCACTCCTCACTGACGGTGGGTCGGAAGCTGCCCCCAGTTCCGTGCCATGTGGGCCTCTGCAGCATGGCAGCTTGCTTCCTTAAAGCCATTACGAGAGTGTCTGCTGGCAAGCAGGAAGTCACAGTCTTTTATAAGATGTGACACATCTAATCACAGATGTGACATTTCATCACTTTGCTGTATTTCCTTTCTTGGGAGCAAGTCACTAGGTCCAGCTCCCACTGAAGGAAGTGTGTGGGGGGGAATTGCACAGAGGTTGTTAATATCAGGAGACGGAGGATCATTGGGGACTGTCTTCGAAAAATCAGGCTGTGAGAGATCAGCTTCTGGAACAGTATCTCAGGGCCCAGGTGCCCGAAAGTTTAGCTGCCCCCAGAGAGAATGAATCACCAGCCTCAGCCCTGGGAGGCCCAGTGCCTCCGCTTCCTACATCACCTCATGCCAGGGAAGCCCCAGATGTGGCAGAGCCTTTCATTTCATCTTTATAGCACCCATGGTAGGCTGCGAGATCAAATACTAGCCCCATTTTGTGGAGGAGTAGGTTGTGCCCAGAGAGGGAGAGACGCTGCCTGGCAGAGCCCAGCAAGTTGGTATGTGGCAGAATTCAGATGTGAGGTGGTGGTGAATCCTGGGAGGTGGTGGTGAATATACTCCCAGGCCTTCCCTGATTGTGGTGGTGAGAGGGGATGGCACTGACTATAAACACGTACCCACAGGGGTCAGGGCTGCAGGTGGGACCTGCTGGCTTCCTTTTATCACAGATGGTACGTTTGCGGAGGCCACTAGGAGCCTGCAAAGCAAGCGTCCATTACCCCAGGGCCTGTGTTCTCAGTCAGTGGTGACCACACCCTCGGAGGAGATGAAGGTGGCTCCCTCCTGTGCCAGTGCCCAGCAGCTATTGGGGGTTGAGGGCCTCCCCGCTTGCTGGCTGCTGCCAGGTGCCGGGGAGCCGGCATTGTTGAGGTGGCCTGGGTAGAGGCCGCTTCAGTGATTCCTCCCATGAGAGCTGGGCTAAAAGGGGCTCTCCTGGGAGTTGAAACACAGGGCTGGGAGCCAGAACTCCTGCAGCCCCAGCCTGGCCCTGCCCCCAGCTCACAGCATGTCCCTGGGCAGGCCTCTCGGGGCGCCTTACATGTCAAGGGTCACTGGCGGCTGACCCATCAAGTGTGGTGCTGGGTATAGAGACATGGCCGTGGGTGGGGAACGGTGTGGTGAGGCCAGAGCCAGGAGAAGGAAACCGCTTGATGAGGTTTCTTTGTCTCTCCTTGGTCTCCCGGGGTCAGGAGAAGCAGAGATCCAGGTGAGAGCATCCGGGCCCTCCATGCTTGGTCTTGCCACATCAAATGGATGGTCTCGTCTGTCCCTTGCTGTTTCCAGGTAGAACTTCAACTAGGTTACGTTGAGGGGCATCATGGTACCTCAGGCCTCATCTCAGCAGAGAGACCAGCCTCCAAGTCCTCCACATGTGGGAAGAGCCCCAGGGATGGGGCAGGATGGCTCCGGTCACTTGAGGGGGTATCTGGGCCTTGGGCCAAGTACCCATGTTCTAGGCATGAAGCTGACTCCGTGAGTCTTCATGGTTTCATCATGGAATGCTGTCTCAGGAAGCTAACCCTCAGGAAACTAACCCCAGAGTGGGCCTGGCTCCCCCTGCTGGCCAGGATCCTCCATCTTCTTGAGTTAACCCCTCAGAAAAACCACACAGGGGGCTGTCCCTAGCCCGGGCACTGTGTGCTCTCCCTCCAGTGGTTTCCATTTGACCCACAGGCACATGTTGCCTTCCTTTCTGGCCTCCGTGGCCTGGATCTGAGCTTGCACACCCCTCTCTGGGACAGGGTTCACCGGTCCTGGGAGAGGGCAGCACTCCATACTGAACCTCGGCTGGGCCTGAAGGGCCTCACTATGGTCTAGTCATTATGCACAGACCATAACTATGGGACTCAATGCAGGACAAGCTCAAGGCCTGGAAGGGAACCCCTCCCCCATGGGCATGCCTAGCTTGCAGAGAGGGAGTTGCAGGTTGGGCATAGGCCTGGGAGGATGCAGAAATTTCAACAGAGACCTGAGAAGACAAAACATGCATACAGTGGTGGAAGCAAATGGGGCGGAGAAGAGTGATGGATCCAGCAAGGCTGGAAGAGTGGGTTCAGTCAGTTCCCTGGATGTGGGAGACTGGGGAGGGAGGCATGGGGGTGCTCTGGAGCTCTTCCCTCCCTGTAGAGCGGCCAACGAGAGATGGGGTGGCCAGGGCTGGCTGCTGGACCTCCCAGGGCCTCTCTCCTGATTCCCAAGAAATAACTTTTTATGAACTGATTTCTCCTGTTCTCGAAGGAATGTTTGGTTTGTTTTGCTTTATAACAGCTTTGTTGAGATATAATTGGCATGCCACAGTTAGCTTTTTTAAATGTACAATGCAGTGGTTGTAGTATACATACAGAATCATGCAACCATTACCATCATCCAATTCAAGAACATTTCCATCACCCTAAAAGGAAATTCCATATCCATTGGCAGTCACTTCCCCTTCCCCTTGTCCCTGGCGACCACTCATTTACTTTGTGTCTCTTTGGATTTGCCTCTTCTGGGTAGTTCATGTAAATGGAAGCCTACAAGATGTGGTCTTTGTGGCTGACTTCTTTCCTCACCTTGTGTTTTCAAGATTCATTCATGTTGTAACATGTAATCAGTACTTCCTTTTTATGATCAAATATTACTCCATTGTATGTGTATGCCACATCTTATTTACCCATTCATCAGCCGATGGGCATTTTCAGTTCTGTTTTTAGCTATTGTGAATAATGCTGCTACTATGAACATTCATCTACAAGTTTCAGTGTGAACATCTGTTTCCATTTTTCTTGGGTATGTGTTTGGGAGTGGAATTGCTGGGTCATATGGTAACTCTACATTGAGGGATATTTGTTTTTAATTTCAAATAAACAGTGCAAGAGTGTTTAGGAGAAAAGTCATTCCTGGCTGGCTGAGCTTTTGGAAGGGAGGTTGCCTGCAACCTGGTCCCCTGGCTCCTAAGGCTCAGTGGGTCTTGGGTAAGTCCTTCTCCTTGCTGGCTCCCATTTTCTCACGAGTGACATGGGCACTGTGTGCTCTGACAGAGCCCTGCTCACCTCAAGGGTTTCTGTTGGTAATTTCAACTTACACAGCGTGTCACGGCTTGCAGAGCACTCTGCTTGCTTTAGCGGCTTTGGTTCTTTGGCCTGTGAATTGGGTGCTATTGCTCCAGCTCTGCGGACAGGGAAGCTGAAGCTCAGAGAGGCTACGAGCCTCGCTGAGTTTATATTGTGGGTCAATGGCAGAGCCTGAACTTGAACCCAGATTCATCAGAGTCCAGGTCCCTGGCCTGAAATTCTGCCTCAAATGTGTTTCTGGGCAAAGCAAGGCTCTGTGCTCTGTTTTCTATTCCGCATTCTGGGGGCTGGGAAACCAGGGCGTGGTTAGATGTGGGTTCTGAGGCAGATGGTGGGATAGGAATAGGGATGTTGCAAAAGCCCACTTTATAGCTGTGTGACTTTAGATAAATGTTCCCACCTCTCTGAGCCTCAATTTCCCCATCCCCAAAATTAATTACTACTCATAGCACTGGCACAAGGACAAGGTAAGATGCATAGGAAATGCCACCCTGATGCTGGGCAGGCAGAGGTATTAGGTATATGATGATAGAGCCCCTGAGGAGGGCTCGAGGAGGGTGCAGAGTCCCGGGGGACCACCGAGAAGACGTGCCTGGCATCTGGGCTGGTCAGAGCCGGCATTAAAGTGTCGTCACTTGGGCTGCCAGGAAGGGGAGAGAAAGAGGGGACTCCCAGAGGTCTCCAGGTTGGGGCTGCCAGAAATCAGGAGGGGTTTCCAGAGATCTCACAAAAACCTCCCACCTCCAGGAGAGTTTGTGGACAGACCCTGCTGGTTACCCCCATCCTCACCCCCAGCCGAGCCCGCGGATGCCTGGGAAGGGGGCTTGCATGACTGCCTTCGTTAGCCCGAGTGGTAATAAAACACTTTAAATTTATTGTGACATTTGGATTTAATTAAAAAGTACACACTTAGGGAAGTAGAACATAATGGGGAGAGAGGCAGCGTGGCTTTTCCCCTCCTTTTTCCCCAAACTAATTAGCGTTGTATTTTAAATTGTTTATGTGCCGCTAATCATCGTAATAAATCATTTATACTGAAAAAGACACACTCGGCTGTGCCCGCCTCGCGGGTTCCGCTCGCCGGGCTCTATCGCGAACAAATTGATCTGGAAGTGAATTTATTAACCACTGGGGAAGAAATCATTAGTGCTTTCTCTAAACATTCCCCAGGTACGCTTTATTGCTGCAGTTTATGCTGTAACTAAAAGGAGCATTACCCAGGCCTGTGTTGTAATTTCCTTACAGAGCCTGCAGCCCACTCCCAAGCCAGGGCGGGAGGGGTTAGGGCATCCCTGCCTGCTCTTCCTTAAGTGGTCCGCTGACTCCTGCCCCCGCCCAGCTCACCTCACCCCAGCAGGGGCTCCCTGTGAGGTCTCTGCGGACCCATGGCCTCGGCTACCCCTTCTGTTGCCTGCCTCTCAGCAGAGGAGTGGTTCCCAGTCACTGGTGTCTCTGTCTCAGGAGTGTGGCTTAAAGTTGATGGTTAGTCTTGAGTTTGGAAGACTGGCAAGTAGAGGCTATGAGGTCATTGGGGTCAGACAGGCTTGTCATGGGCCGGGTTCCCCACCCAGCAATGAGGAAGGCCTCAGTGCTGGGCTGATCATAGGCTTGGAGGAACAAATATGGCTGAGTAGGGACCCGGCAGGAGCAGGGAGCCATAGGTGGGCTGCCAGGAGCATCCTCTGCGGGCCCTGGGGCCTCCTCCAAGGTGTGGCTGGAGCGATCTGTTAACCTCAGCGTCTTCGTGGGGCCTGCTGCCCTGTGTGTCCCTGTCTACAATCCCAGGGCAGGGCCCCAAACAGGGCGCAGTGCTCCACACGTGGTCTGACCAGTAACAGGCAGCGTGCTTGTCAGCTCCCTGGCCCGCAGACACCTCGCCTCCGAAAATGCAGCCTGGGGCCCCGCCAGCTTTCCCAGCAGCCCCGCTGACTCGCACGCAGATGCCACTGTCTCTCCCTTTGCTCTGGGGGCTTCACTCACCCTCCACAGGGCCTGCATTCTACGACACTCATGGCAGGCTTCTTCCCACCAGGCTTCCAGAGGGGAAATGCACTTCTGAACCAGAATCTTCTCCCTGGGAGCCCAGGAGTGGTGTAGGCTACAATCTCTGCCTGTCTGAGTCCAAGGCTCGCATTCCCAATGGTTTCAGCCACTGGTGCCCCATGAGCCTCCTCAGACAGGCTGGGGGTGGGAGCCTTGCACTTAGCTCCTCTCATCCAGATGCGTAAAGGAGGGCGGAGGAGCCCCCAAAGCCTCACCAGGAAGCCCCAGGACAGCATCTCAGGCAGGCACCCCAGAGGTAGTGCTTGTGAGGTGAGCCCCAGGGGCTCCTGTCCCTGCAGCTCCCGGGGGCGGGGTCTGGAGTCTCCCTCCTGGCCAGCTTGCCTCCCTGGTCATCCAGCCCAGTGGCTGGCAGGTGGGCCTGGCTGCTTCCGGGAGGAAGCGGGACCCAGCAGCTGGCCGGGCCCAGCCTGCCTGGAGGGTCCCTTCTTTGCGTCTGGAGAACACATTTAAAAGTTTGAATTCAAAATTGATTTTGAAGGGCCCTAATCTCTGATCCCCTGGCGCTCACGGTGTGTCTGCCGCTCCTGCCAGACTCTCGTTTTCTGGTTCAGTGCCTTGGTGCTCACGTCCCTGATGCTGTGAAATTGAGACTCGTCTGGGAGTCCGTGCCCTCCTCCTTCTCTGCGGAGATTGCAGGCCCCTGGGGAGCCCTGTTTCATTAGACGGGTGACTCGGGCTTTGCGGGTGCCCAGGGAGCAGCTGGGTTGCTGTCTGGGGAATGTACCTTCCAGACATTTCCCTGCTGGTCCCCACAGCTGTGCAGCTCCAAGCAGCATCCTGTCAAGAGCCCTGGGGGCTAGCTCCAGCAGCCCAGGATGGGATGGGGTTTGGTGGAGGCTACAGAGAGAGAAAAGCTTGGGCCTGGGGTTTTCTGCGGCAAATTTCAGGGGCTTTTTCCTCCCACGGGGCCCCCAGCGCTTAGACTAGACCAGAAGAGTGGTCATATCTGTCAGCCAAGAGGACCCTCAGGTGGGTGACTGGGGAGGTTAGGCCTGTGTCGGGAGGAGGAGGTGCCCGGGCCACAGATGCAAAGAGAAAGATGACTGCTGCGGTTACACAGATGCCTGTGCTCTGGCTCCACCCCCAGCCCCTGAGGGTTGGGATGGAGTAGTTACATGCAAGGGTCTGCAGGGCCTGAAGGGCAGGACTGCTGTCCCTTTATCGAAGGGATAGAAAGCTTGTATTTGTACAAGAGCCGTCGTTTCTCAGCGGGAGCCCTGCACTGCGCTGCGATGGGCCTCTCAAAAATCCAGATCAAGGCAGGCAGGACCTAGGCATCGCTTTGGTTGTTAGGCCTTAAAGCTACAGGTGCTTTGGGGCCGAGGGCTCCTGTCTCGGGGGAGCCTGCCTATCTGCATCAGCCCACACTGGCCAGCAGACTCTTGCCAGTCAAATCTGAGTATCTTCATTCATTAACTGAACTGACGGTTAAAAAGGGAGCTGCGGGGCTCAATACTGAGGACACAACGGTGAACGAGCTAGGCAGGGTCCTAAACAGGCCTTCATGGGGCTTACAATCTTATGAGAGAGACCTTTTTTTTTTTTTTCAAGTAAAATCACAGAACAGTAAAACAATTATAAATTGTGATAAAAACTCAAAAGGAAATGATGAGGGAGTCATTTAAATAAGGACATAAGGAGGTCAAGGAAAGCCTTTCTGAGGGAGATGGCAGGGAAGCCGAAAGCCAAAGATGAGAAGGAGCCAGCCACGTGAAGAGGCAGGAAGGTGTTCTATAAAGGGGGAAACAGCATGTGCAAAGGCCCTGTGGCAGTAGGGAGATCTAGAATGTGACTGGAGTGCCCTGTGAGAGAGGGAGGCAGCGGCAGACCCACATGAGGATATCCTGGGCTTGATCAAGATTGTGAATTCTTAGGCCACCGGAAGTTATAGAAGGGTTTCAAGCTGAGCAGTAACATGACCTACTTTGGAAAGATTTCTCCAGCTGCTGTGTGAAGAATGGATTGTAGATCCTAGACACGAGAGGCTGGTGGGGAGCTATGCTGATAATGTGGTGAAAGATGGTGGCAGCGCTGGAAATGAAAAGAAGCAGGTGGGATGGGGAGAAGGAGTCAGCAGAGGAAGGGGGATGAGAGGTCTGAAGATGACTGGGTTTCTGGCCGGAACATCTGGGTGGGTGATGGTGTTTGTATGGTGAGGGGAAGCTTGGATAAGAGTGCAGAGCCCAGGTTTGGAGGAGGCGATCTAGAGTCCTATTGCTTTAGAGATACATCTGGGACTTTACAGAGACCACCAGAGAGCTGGAAGAAAATGCCTACACTCCCCGCTGCAGATAACTATGCAGTTAACTTAAGCATCATTCCTAGTGACAAAGAGCACATTCTGATGTCTCTAAATTCCCCTCACCAGATAGCCGAGGAAACTGTGTGTGGTTCATGAGCCGGTTCCAATCGGACCTGCTCTGGTGTCTCTCACTGAACCCTCCAGGCCCCTGCAAGTTCCCCACTGGGTCCCCTCAAGCTGTTTCCTAACACAGGGCTGTGTGGGACCCAGCTTCCCTCCACAATGAGGTGTGTGGAAGCCCCTCCGACCCATCGTCTACACACACTGGAAGGTCACGGAAGGTCACTGCGGGTCCAGGCTCTAGGACACTCCATTCCTAGGAAGGTTTGCCTCCACCAGCACACGCTGCAGAAATGCCTGCTGCTTCGTGCTCCTGCACAGGAATGCTCCTCCATGGGGCCTTGGGGGCCGGAAGCCCACCCTGACCGATGGATCCCAGGAAGGGGCCTCTAGAGCCTCCTTCTCTTCCCAAGGTCAAGACTGGGTCCAAGCAGAAGTTCACTGTCGCTGTGGCTTAGGAAAAAGATGATGCAGTGTTGCCTCTGGCCCTGATAGAGAGCAGGGAGGGGCTGGGGCCAGTTGCCTGGGTCTGAAGGCCCGCTTGGCCCCTCACAGCTGTGCCCTCCGGCAGGTTCTATGAGTTCCCTGACCTCAGTGATGAGGATGAGAGTTAATGAGAATAAAGTACCTGGCACACAGTAGGTATTTAATACAGGGTATTATCATGTGATTGAACGGGACTACAGTGGCTACAGATGTTTGGAGACATCTGTACTCTTCCCTCCTGTGGTGGACTGCGGAGACCAGGAGGGACTGGGTGCTTTAGAGAAGGCAAGCATTGCCGGACAGCCTTTATTTATTTACTAGATGCCCGTTGCACGAAATTCGTGCACTCAGAGAGGGGGTCCCTCAGCCCAGCCTGTGCCCTCTTGCAGTCCAGGAGCCCTTGGGGGATGTCCACTCAGGGGGAGCGGGCCTAAGCCATCAGTGGGACATCCTTAGTGCTGCCACGGAGGCAGGTGAGGCTCCCGCCACTGCTGCTGCACCCACCAGCAGGGATTGAGCTTGCAACACAGGCATGTGCCCTGACTGGGAATTGAACTGTGACTGCCTGGTTCGTAGATTGACGCTCAAGCACTGAGCCACAGCTGCAGGGCTGGGCTGCTTTTAAATGTCTTACCTGAGCCAGCCCCTCTCCAGGACCTCTTCCTTCCCATTTCCTCATTGACACACAAGCCCCTGGCTGTCGTTGAGGGTTCCCCCCACTATTGTGGCTCTGGGTCTGGAGCCCCCAGCTTTCCCCTCACAGCTTGACCCTCCCCCTTGAGGCCATGTGCCATCTCAAGGCTTCTTCATCACTGTCAAGGCTACAAAGCAAACATCTTGGGTCTGCCTCTACACAGCCCTCCTGCTCCCTGCCCAGCCCCCCTGTCCCTTCTATGTCCTTAGTTTCTGGTCCATGTCTCCCTTTGACCTTGCCCAGATGCCCTTTTAAGGTCCGACAGCAACCATAGCTTCTAAAGGACCAGCAGATGAGCAGAAACAACCTGTGACCCACCAGACCATGGGCCATAGTTCCCCCTGGTCTCAGCCCAGGCCCTGCTCTACACATGCCCTCACCCCAGCCCAGCATCATCCGGCCTGCAGCTGTACAGGGGCACCCAGATGCTGCTCCAGGGAGGCCATGGGCGTGTTCTGGGTGAGAACCTGAGCTCTGGAATCTGGGGTGCTGGGGCTCCCATCCCTGCCCTGTATCCTTCTAGCTGTGTGGCCTGGGGAAGGGCCTGAACCTCCCTGGGCCTCTGTTTCCTCACCTGTCAGATGGGGATAATCATTGAGTACCTGGGAGTTAAAATGAGGATTCAGTGAGAGGACAGATGCTGCAAGTGCTGGTGAAAGGTGGGCTTCCTGAAGAGGCATACAAAGTCCCGCCTGAGGGGGCTCCGTCTTACTAGTAGTTCTTTTTTTAAAAAAATTGAGATGTGAAATATACGCGGTAAATTGCACGAGTCTCAAATGTTCATTCCAGTGAGTGTTTACATGTGTATACATCATTTTAACTCCACCCAGACCAAGACAGAGGGCATTCCCAGCACCTCCGCGGGCTCCCTCGCACCCCCTGCCGGGCGATAGCACACCCGTTATTCTGACGTCTGTCACAGATCGTTTTGCCTGTTGGGGAATTACATATAAATAGAAGTATATGGTATGTGCCCTGTTGTGTCTGACTTCTTCCATACAGCGTTATGATTCATCCATATTGCTGTGTGTATCAGTGATCTGTCCCTTTTCGCTGCTGTGGATCCTTTTATCGTATGAATATACCATAATTCATTATCCATTTTACTGTCGGTGGGCATTTGTGGTGTTTTCAGTTGGGAGTTATTATGAAGTAAATGGCTGTGAACATCCTTGTATATATCTCCTTGGGTGGACATAAGGTCTCCTTTCTGTTGGGCATATGGCCAGGAATAGAATTGTTGGGTCATGAGATACACATACGTTTTCTTAGCTGATTTTGTAAAGCTAAGCTCTGTTCTACGTACTTCATGTCTATGAATCTAATTTAATACTCAAAGTAACCCTTCAGAGTAGGCTGTCCTCATTTAGCAGGTGAGTAAACTGAGGCAGAACTAGGAAGTGGTGGAATTCAAGCTGAGGCCATCTGTCTGCAAGGCCCCCAGTCTTAGCCTCTACGACTCTCACACCCCCTTTAGGGGCAGTCCCAGCACGAGAGGGGCCAGTTCCTCCACTGAGCTGACCGCACCCGTGAGCCGAGTCGCAGCCTCCCTCACTGGCCCCAGCGGGAGTTGGAGGCCACAGGACCCTGCTTCTCTCCCCCACTAACCCAGGAAGCATGCTGCCTGCGCATAGGGGCGCAGAGGGCGGTGATGAGCGTGCCCTAGGCTGCTGTCGCCGTGCATTTCAACAGTTGTTCTCATTGGCTTTTGATTCCAAATGAGTAGGAAATGCTATTAGTTCAGGCCTCGCCTGCTGCGTGGCAAGGCCCTGGGATAGGAGTGCAGTGAGACGAGAAATTGTGGAGATAAAACTGGTGTGAAATGGAGGCCTTCTCACAAGGCTGGATGTGTCCGTGCGAAATGAAGTGACTTCTGAGAAAACGAGATTTAAAGAGATTCTGCAGAATTAGATTACACTTTCAAATTTCCTTATTAAACGGCATTGATGCCAAGGAGGGGCTGAGGTTGGCTCCGTTTCTGATTCTACACTGCAGTTCAGGCCCAGGTGTGGGCCCAGGTGGGTACAAGCACCTTGCAGGTGGTAGGGACCCAGATTCCTGAAGGCCACAGACACCTCACCACCACCACCACCACCACCACCACCACCACCACCACACACACACACACACACACAGCAGCTGAAGTGGGTGTGATGACGGTGGGACTTCCTGGATAGCTTCCACCCTCCACATAAGTCCATGTGGGTGGAACATGGGGGCTCGCACTCTTCCTTTCCCCAGGAAAGTGGTTTTGAGAACAGATCACTAAGACTTTTGTTCAAATCAGAGCTTGATTTTGAGCGATGTCCCAATCTTTGGAAATGTAGTTTTTCAAAAGGCAATATGTTTACACACGCACATCCAGGCATGTGTGTGCTTGGATGCATGCCTATGTATTTTCATGCAACTTACTGAGCAGCTACAATACTTAGCACTGTGATGGGCACTAGAATAAAATTGTTGTGAGGAGAATACATAGACACAGTCCCGCCTCTTGTGGACCTAATGTATGTGTGTGTCATTCCATGTAACTGTATTTGTGTGTGGCTGTGTATACCTGCATGTGTGTCCTGCACCTGTGTACCACCCAGGTTTCCTAATCTCTGCAGTGCCTCCCGCCTGGGTCGGTAGCCCCTCAGAGGTTAGCCACACACAGGCTGGCAGCAGAGCAGGTGAGTCCAGTGCTGAGGCCCCAAATACAGACTGCCCGGGTTCAAATCCCCACTCTGTCCCTGATTAACTGTGTCGCCCATGACACGTCATAGCCTTTCTCGTGCCCCCGTTTCCCTGCTGTTCAATGAGAAGAATGATGGTATCTACCTCATAAGGCAGTTGTGAGCCAAGTGCCGAGAAGTTGAGCACTAACTGTTCCATTGGCGTTGTCTCCCCACAGACCTCTCTTAGCCCCGGGAAAGCCCCGCCCAGGCTCCCTGCCTGCCCCAGAGGAGGGGAGGGTGCCCATGGTGAAAAAGGGAAGCCCCTGAACTGGACTGGGCAGCCGTGTTGTGCTGTGTGGGCACAGGTTGGCACTGGGACTGAGGTACAAGGGGAGATTATGAGAAATACCAAGGCCACACGTGCCTGTGCCCCCAGGGCTTGCTCCAGAGCAGCCAGGGGGACCTGCCCCGAACTGCCACCCTCCGAGCTGCCACAGCAAGCCCTTCCCACTCGCCGGACACGGGACAGCCCAACAGAGGGTCTGACTTCCTTCTGCACACGTTGGCAGTGACCACTGGGCGTCCTCTGGGTCATGCTGGACTCTAGTCAGTACCCGTGTGACTCTTGCCACAGTGGCACATTCATACTAGTTTAGTCTCCTCAAAATAAGTGCCCATCACTATTTGGGGGATCTGAGACAGAGCTGTGACTGATGTCATCATGGGCCGAATGGGGTGGGGTGACCCTCAGCAGAGCTAACTTCCGACGCCCAGGTCCAGTTAGTCCTGAACACATATTAACTCCTTTATTCCTCGTGGTAACGCTGTGAGATGAGTACTATCTTCACCCTCATTTTATAACGAAGAAAACTGAGGCACAGAGGAGTGAAAGTCACACAGTCAAAGATGTCAGATAAACCCACGTTGAAAGATATTCCATGAAAACCTAGTCTGTATTCCAAAATTGTCCGTGCCTGGAAGCACAAAGGCTTAGGAATTCTTCCAGAGTTAAGTAGACTCAACTTGACAACTGAAGGCAATGCATGATTAAGAATTTTATTGCCATAAAAGACATTATTTGGAATCATTGGTGAAATCAGAATGAGATCTATAGATTAGATAGCAGTATTATGTCAATGATAATGTCCTGGTTTTGATAACCGTACTATGCTCGTGGAGGAGAATGCCTTTTTAGGAAATAACACCAAAGTATTAAAGGGCATAGAGGCTTCATCTCTAAAACAACTCAAACGAGTCAGGAAAAATATTATAGGTAGGTAGATAGATAGTAAATATGGTAAGATGTTCGTATTTAGGGGATCTGGGTGAAGGATATACAGGAGTTCTTTCTATTCTTGCAACTTTTCTGAAAGCTTGCGATTATATCAAGACAAAAAGTTATAGAGAAAAGAAACCGAGTGGCAGAGGGGGAAGGCGGTCGGCCTGGAGTGCATGTCGGTTCCCATTCGTCCCCCCTGAACGCCGGGCTCTGTGCTGTGGCTTCCCGTGTGCAACCTCATTCTACCCTCGCCACAGTCTGTGTGGGAAGAGACCATTGCCCCCGAGTCACAGATGCAAGTCAGGAAGGTGACGGGATTTGGTCCAGGCCCTCCAGCTGCTTAGGACACGGCCCAGACTGGAAAGTGGGCTCCGAGTTCAAGGGCTGTGCTCTTTGCCTCAACCCCTCTGTTGCCCCTGCCCTTTGGGGCAGAGTGGGGTGGGCAGGCAAGGCCTTTCTTCCTGGAGCAGTGGTGGTGTGAGGGCCCCGGACAGAAGCAAACAAGATCCACTTGCAGGATGGAGGGGGTGCTCTTCCAGGGTTCTGCGGGGAGCAGATCAACAGTGCCCCACAGGACATGCTGGGCTGTGGAAGGGGCCGCAGGTGCCAGGTGGAGCTGCCAGTGGTGGCCACAATGACTGCAGGCGGGGGAGCCACAGGGCAGGCCCGGAGTGACCTGGGGCTGGGTGGGGTGGGCATTCTGGGTAGGAGGACAGGCCTTGGAGGAGCTCACTAGGAAGGGGCAGGAGTGCTCCACAGCCAGGCTCAGCCTCCTCTCCAAGCTGGAGGCATTGGTGGGATCAGGAGCCAACGGGCTTGGCAGTTTGGAGAAGTCCACTTGCCGGATCTGAAAGGCAGCTGGCCTGGGATTGGTGGGCAGGATGGCTGCAGACTTGGGCCTGGCTGGCAGGCCACCTGGGGAGTCCATGCGAAGAGGAGGGCTGCTCTTCTGGTTGGAGGGAAGGGGGGCGGAAGAGCTGAATGACCTCTGGCAGTCCCTCCGATCACCTGGACTGTCTGGCTTTTTCCCAGATTAAAGAGCCGAGGGTAAGTGTCTGGCAGCTGGATGAGTCAGACTGGGAGGCTGCCTCCTTCCCCATCAGCCCGCCCAGAGTGGAGACAGGGTAGGGATTTGGCCAATCTCCCCGCAGATGTCCCCTCCACACCCTGAGGTCTGAGGTGGGCACGGGGGCTGAGTGAACTGGTTTGTTTGGCCAGGTCCCCTGCGTGTGTCTGAGCGTGTGTGGGCGTGTGCGGCAGGCGCACATATCACCCATTGTAAAAGATCAGTGTTTTCATGGGTGAGTAGTAATTACTGGGTAATGCTTTAAAACCTTTCCTGAAGGAGCGCAAACCTGTTTTTTTTCTAAAGTCAGGAGTACATTAAAAGGATTACCATGTAGATTTGATTTTTAGATAACACTAAAATGGATCCCAAATGGACTTCAGCAAAGGGATGCTATCTCCTTAATGGAAAGTGCATGGCCCGAGGCTCAGCTCCCAGAGCCAGGCAGGGGAGGGAGGGGGGCGAGGTGTCTGCAGGGCCGGCTGACAGGCTGGGTGGGGGTGGGGAGGCAGGGTGCCCAGGGAGAGCCTGGACCCTCTAGGGAGCAGGGACCCATTTGTAACTCCTCAGAACCTCCTTACCTTTCCAGGAGTTTTTTCAAGTCTTGCGGACTAACCCAGGGAGAGAAAGCACAGTGTGGGCGCTCCATGAAGAAGGGAGGGACCAGTCAGACTTCTCCCAGGACCTCAGCCTTTCCAGGCAGAGAAAGTTCAAGGCCCCCAGATGTTCTGAGACTTCCACCCCCAGGCTGGCCCTGGTGTTCTGTCTCAGTGCACTTCTGGCAGAAACCGCACGGCTTCTTAAGACTTCAGGCCCAGGAAGCAGAGTTCAGCACCCTAGAGCAGGGTGCCCAAAGCCTTACCAAGAACCTGCCGCATGCCAGGCCCAGCCTAGGCACAGGTAGGAGGTAGGAGACCTGGGCAAGCTTGTTTCTCCTGGCCTCCCTGGGTCCGCTAGGTACCAGCCTGCTCTGGTGATGGAATTGCCAGCTATTGCTATAGTTTATAGCCCTGTGGCTCAGTGGCCAGGCATTCTGCCCAGGATCCAAGCCAGAGGGAGATGGAGGGGGCAGATGCTCCTAGTGCTGAGATCCTCCATCATTTTGGGGTTTAACTTAGTGGGGCAGGTGCATTGCCTGAGATGGGTGGATATACCAGGCCTCACCCACTCCTACCCCTCGCCAGTGAGAGCACAGCTGAAGAGCTCTGGTTACTGGGGAAGGGTCAGGGAAGCAAGGAGAGATCAGCCTCAGTGTATATCCTAGAGGCCTGGCCTGAGATTTTCCAAGTTGGTGGCTATGCTGGCTGGGTGCTCCCTCTGCAAGCCCTGGAGAGAAATCATCCCACCAGAAACCCCCCCAAACCTTCCCACATCTTCACCCCTCCCCCACTTGGCCACACCTGGTTCCTCCCTGTATGTGGGCCAGGTCTTGAAAGAAGCCCTTCCCGCCCACCTTAGTTCTCAGGGGTGCCTGGTCCCCAGCTGGCCTCCAGGGCTCCTCAGAGCTGTGACCGGGCTGAACCCTCTCAGAAGAGACGCAGGCAGGCCGGGGACAGAGTCGTCCTGAGCCCCATCACTCTCTCAGACCAATTAACCTTTAGAGCTGCACTAAGGAAATCAGGCAGCGAACTTCCCAGCAACAACAGCCCCGCGGGGACTGGAGGAGGGCGGGTGGAGAGAGCCCACAGCAGCCTGTGACACCGCCTCCCTGCCCTCACCTGGCCTGCTGCCCCTGGGCCCAAGGGCCACCCCATCTCAGAAAGGAGTCTGAGGAGGCAATGAGGCTGAGAAAGCACAGGAGGAGGGCAGGGTCCCCAGGCGCCAGCTTAACTGGTGCCCTACGCTAGCCCCTGGGGCTGCCTGAGCCTCAGTTTCCTCATCTATAGAAGGAGACCGTTTGCTCAGAATCACTCCGAAGGCCCATCGGACCTCCTCCCTGTGGATTTTGAGACTGAGGCCCCTTGTGGTTCTCCTCGGAAGCTTGAGGAAGGGTCACACCAAGGAAGCAGCTCAGACAGTGATGGCGAACCTATGACACGCGAACTCATTTTTTTTGGTTGGTTGATTTTTCTTTGTTAAATGGCATTTAAATATATAAAACAAATATCAAAAATATAAGTCTTTGTTTTACTATGGTTGCAAATATCAAAAAATTTCTATATGTGACACGGCACTAGAGTTAAGTTAGGGTTTTTCAAAATGCTGACACGCCGAACTCAAAAGGTTCGCCATCACTGAGCTCAGACAATGGACTGGGGGTAGTGGGTGTGTGTGTGTGTGTGGGTGGGGTGCCAGGTGATAGGATTTGAACTCAAAGCCCTGGAGAATGCAGGGCGAGGATGGGGCCAAGAGCAGAGGGCAGAGGGCAGGAGCTGGTGGGAGAGCCAGGGAGGCAGGAAAGGGGGGGCTGTTCTCTCCAGAGTCAATCCCTCCATCCACCTGAGCCTGGTCAGGGAGGGAACACCCCATCCCCACCACCTTCACGAGTGCTCACAGGCACCTCCACTCCCCCCAGGTGGGAGATCTGAGACTCCCTGCTCTCCCCACCAAGCCTGGTCTGCACCACACTCAAGCCTCAGGGCTCCACGTGGATGTCCAAGCTCCCGGATGACACCTGATGTCTGTCCCCATCTCCTTGGCGGTTCTTCCCTGTGGTCACTCCTTGTGCCCGCGTGCATGGGGTGTGAGTGATGCCCACACCGGCCTGCCGTGCATCACTGTCCTCTGGTGAATGCCAGGCTTAGATCCCAGCCCCTCGTACTTGGCCTTTTCTTGTACGTTGAGAAGCTCGGTGGGCCCTGGGAGGGGGCCAGGGGCTCCGAGATTCTTGTCCTGGTGGGAAGAGCAGGGATCCAAAGGCTGGGAGCCTCCCCTCCCTCTGGCCAGGGCAGGGAGGAAGTCTGACTAACTGCAAGCATTGCCGAGGAGAGCTTCCTGCACACACCTGCGTGAGCTCCAGAGTCCTGCTCCCCCCTGGGACTGTCACAGGGCATCTTATATTCTTGACGCCTCCGTGGGTCTGCATGAATAAGCCAAGAGGCTGTAGCCTGACTTTGGGGGGTTAAAACGGATAAACGCACAAGCTGTGTGAGGGAGTCTCGAGATGGCAGGAAGGACTAGGGGTTGTAGTGGATCCCATGCTCTTTATGAGGTTCCATCCTTGGGGCTGCAGGAAGAGCCAATGGGATGATGACTGCATGAGGGGAGCTTCAGGCCTCCTGTAGCTCGGGCTGCAGAGGGGGCAGGGGTTGCATGGGGCGGAACAATCAGGGGCCAGGCCTCGGGCATGTGTGTGCCCTGCGGCAGAGCAGACGTGGGCTCCCCCGTGCTGCCTGGAGCTTCCGGACGGACCTTCACAGGGGAGGGGAACAGACTGTGCCATGCAGCCCAAAGGACAGGACCTGAGGCCAGGGAGGAGGTTGCTGGGGAGAAAGCGAGGGCTCCTGGGAACCCCATCCTGGGGGGGCACAGCAGAGAGAAGCAGCGGCTCCCATTCTCAGAGGGCACGGAGCCGCAGGGCCCACCCATGTCCATCTGTCTCTTGTCTGTCCGTTCGCAGGCGTGCCGATGCTGTCCGTCCAGCCCAAAGGCAAGCAGAAGGGCTGTGCCGGCTGCAACCGCAAGATCAAGGACCGCTACCTGTTGAAGGCTCTGGACAAGTACTGGCACGAGGACTGCCTCAAGTGCGCCTGCTGCGACTGCCGCCTGGGCGAGGTGGGCTCCACCCTCTACACCAAGGCCAACCTCATCCTGTGCCGCCGGGACTACCTGAGGTGGGCCGCCTCCCACCGCCTGGCCCTTCTGCTCAGAGAGCCCCCGGCTGTGGACCCAGCACCCAGAGTGCACAGCCTGAGTGTGTGCTCAGCCCGGACTGTCCTGCCCCTGCCCTGCCCCCCCACATGCCCGCAGAGCCCCCATGGCAGGGCCACGCCTTTAACTCCTGGGACTCAGTGGCCACCACAGGTTCCGGGCAGGCATCTGTAACCACAGGCACCTGAGCTGAGCTTCCCGTGGGCACCAACCTGTCCCTGCCCTGCCTTTGTCACGTGCTTCTGACCCCCATCCCTGGATCTGGGAGGGGCTGCCTCGGAGGGGCTCCCAGGAGCAGGTGGAAAAGCTCTGAAGGTCCTGGGCCCTCCTTCCCACCTCTCCCCAGGGCCCAGCTCCCCTCACTTTTCCAGAAGGGCCCTGGGATTAGATGCCCGGATACCTGGGGAGCAGGGCAGACAGCCAGGCCCTGGGAGAAGGACTGCTGATGTCAAAGCTGAAAGACCTGGGTTTGAACTAGCTCCGAGCCTCAGTCTACCCCTCTGTGAAGTGGTGAAAAGGATAACTTCCCGCTTTGATTCATCTGAGCTCTAACTCCCCCTCCCCCACAGCCTGCATCCTATTCCCTGGGACTGTCTCCCCCAATTAACCCTCCCTTAGGCCGTCTATGACATCAGCAAGGCTGGAAGGAGGCCACAGAGCAAGGGCCTTGGCGGAGACCCAGCATCTGCATTTGGCTCTCACACAGGCTCCGGGTGGTGGAGGGGCCTTGTGGGGAAGAAAGGCCCATCTCATTAATTAATAGGTCGGGGCAAGGGATTCTTGGGGCTCCCTCTGCTCAGGTATGGAGGTGGTGAGGGGTGGGCGTATCAGCGGAGGCTCCCTGCTTCCCCAAAGAGCCTAAGATTTACCTGCTTGCAACTTCCCTTTTAACTTCTGCCTTTTGCAGGAGTTTGTTGCTGTTTGTTGGTTTTTTAAGTGATGCAATAAACCAGGGCCCGTGACTCAGTGTTCCTGGCGGGGCTGGACGAGAGAGGCTGAGGCCGGGAGGAGAGGTGATGGAAGGGATGCTCCTGGGACTCACCCCCCAAGGACCTGGATACAGTGTCCAACTCTGGAGGTTTAGGACATCACCTGGTTGAGAGGAGATGACAGACCATCCGATGAGTCCGAGGAACCTGGAGAGGATGGGCCACAGCGCAGGTTGGGCTTGTCAGAGAGCTGAAGCACCCACAGCATTCTGGGCCCTCCCAGCTCCTGGAGCCTAGAGGTGTTTCCCTGGGTGCTGGCAGAGGCCAGGGAATGACTGTGGGGCCAGGTAGGCCAGTGGGCCAGAGTAGGGGTGCGACT
Source organism: Myotis davidii (assembly GCF_000327345.1). NCBI lineage: Eukaryota > Metazoa > Chordata > Mammalia > Chiroptera > Vespertilionidae > Myotis > Myotis davidii. The sequence continues at coordinate 3,428,162 of NW_006290441.1, forward strand.
TTCCTTGAGCTTTTCAGCCCCCGAAAAATGGCTCTCCAGAGCCTGCCCCCTCTGCAGTCTTATTGGACTGGTGGCAAGAATGGCCCCTCGTGGCAGGCAGATGCTGTGGCCCAGCCTTTGTCTGCCTTAATCTGAGCCACCGCGCCGCTCGGGCTGATGAATAATGGAGCCAAGCTAGTCCGCAGACGCCTGAGCTTGAGCTGGACAAATCAGGGATTAGAGGGGCCTCCCGCCTGCCTCTCAGCGCCTTGCCTCACGTGGGGCTTTCTCTGCCAGTGTGCAGGGCAGAAGCTAAGAGAAGCCTGGCTGGCTCAGACCATTGAAACACCCAGTCGGGGATTAGCCTGTGTGGAGCATGTGAGCTCGCTGTCCCTGGAACTTGGCAGGCAGCAGCTACAAGAAGGGTTGTTGGCCTCAAAGTGGCATTGTGCCACGGTCCTCGGAGCTTCGTTTTGACGTCTATCCTGTTGTAGGAACATCTTTGGACAGGACCATCTAGTCCATCATCCCCTTTTAAAGACGGATGGACTGAGGTCCAGGGAAAGGGAAAGGGACTTAGGCAAGTCGCATAGTTGAGTTGGTAGCTGAAAAAGACCCCCTCGAAGGGTTGTTGTCAAGGTTAAATGGGTTGATCTTTGTAAAGTCCTTAGGACAGTGCCTGGTACATAGTAAACACTATATAGGTGTTCACTACATGAGTTGCAACTGAGCATTTGCAAAAGTTTTCACAACAAGTCTGTGAAGGTTGTATTTCAGTCCCTATTGTACAGTTGAAATAAATGAGGCTCAGAGAGACTGGGTGTCCTGCCTGAGGACACACAGCCTGTGATTGGCCAGCTACCTCTAATTCCTGGCTTGTGTGAATCTAAAGTCCTGCTTAGGGTCCAGCCCAGTATTCTGGTGACACCAGAGGCTTGAGGGACCCCAGTGGGAACCTAGGAGGAGGCCTTGCCAGCCCAGCCCAGGGATGGGCAGTGTTAGCTGACCCTTGAGCCCCTACACCTCCATCCCTCAGTTGATGTGCCAATTTCTCTGAAACCTAATCTGTTAGTAAAAGCTGGAGAGACAGGGTTGGGGGGGAGGGGCATGGGTGGAGGCAATTGCCCTGCCACCCTCTCCCGAGCTCCCTGGCCGGCTCCTGAGCATCTGCACCCTTCCCTCTGCAGGCTGTTCGGCACCACGGGAAACTGCGCTGCCTGCAGCAAGCTGATCCCGGCCTTCGAGATGGTGATGCGGGCCCGGGACAATGTGTATCACCTCGACTGCTTCGCCTGCCAGCTCTGCAACCAGAGGTGAGTGCTAGACGGGTAGAAAGTCCAACACACTCACTAGACCCCAGGTGACTCCTGCCAGAACAGACCAGAAGCTGTGGAGGCCTGCATGCAGATGTGGGTCCCGTGTGTGTGTGTGTGGCTGCATGTGCATGCTGTCCTGAGTACTAGTATGTGTGTACATATGTGTGTTTTATATATGCCTAAGCACTGTAGTCAGATGTGTGTGTTCCCACACTGTGTGCGCATACCCCTTTCTCCTTTCCATCTCTACCTCTGTCCTCTCAGGGTCTTTTCCTGTTTCTTTGTTCTGTCTGTGTGAATGTAGTGGATGGGAGCATGTATGGGCTTACTGTGTATGCACAGGGTGCCATGTGCATGTGTGGTTTTAAATATCCATGTCCACGTGGGCATATGCATATGCATGTGTTTCTAAGTGTGTACTCTGTGCATGATGAGTAGGCAGGTGCAGGAAAAGACCGTTTTAAATGTGCATGTACTAGGGTTCTGTACACATGCCCTGTGCCCTTAGTGTGTGCCATGTGCATGTATGTTCTAGTGAGAAGGGGTTCCCAGGCCCAGAGGGCGAAATCTCTTCAGGGAACAGCCCCTCCTTGCTGACTCCTCTTCTGTGATTCTGGTTCCCTCCCAGCCTCCTCTCTGGTCTTTTGGCCCCAGCCCTGTGGGAGACCTCAGGGACCTAAGGGACTAGCGCCCTCCTGGCTGGGGGGCTCTGAAGGAGGCCCCTTTCTCAGGAGCCCCTAGACAGGAAGGAGCATATTCCCAGAGGACTAGGTCCTGCAGGACCTGTAGGGAACACTGTCCTGGCTGGGGCTCTGCCAGACCCGCTGCTAGGAGGGCTCGGTGACATTGCAGCGCCACCTGGTGGTTAGACTGGGATCTGCTGGGACCCTGGGGTCCCACTGACAGCTCAGCCACCTTGGGGACATCTTTGAGGGAAGGGCTGAATCCTCCAGGGCTTAAGGAAGACTGGATGAAGAGAGGGAAAGGCAGAGCCCTCCTTGGTAGGGCGCAGATGGTGGAACAGGGTCCCCTCCTCCTGGACAGATGCTCCAGGAAACCCACAGGTTCTGCTTAGAGAGAGTGCCTTTCACTGACCATCCTCTTAAATTGGGGAGGGGACAGGGGGTGGGAAAATTAACCATTTTACCCCTTTCTCCTTCCCATCTCTACCTCTGTCCTCTCTGGGTCTTTTCCTGTTTCTTTGTTCTCCTCTCTCTTTCTCCCTCTCTGGGACAGGGGTAGCTTATTCCCATCCCTTCTCACTCACACCAGCCCTCTATGGGGGATCTGACTGGAAGGCCTGTGGCCCAGGCTTGTCTGCCTGTCCCACCCCCCAGGCTGCAGGGCCGGGCGGAGGGCCGGGCTAACCCACGGACTTTAGGGTGTGCCCTCTGGAAAGTTCAAGGAGCAAACCCCCAGGACCTCATGTCCCATGGTCCACTCCAGCCGAGCTGGGCTCTCTGGGGCCAGAGCCCTCCTGAGTTCTGTCTGGGGGCCCCCGCTGCCCTCTGGGACCCTTCCATGACCTGTCTCTCCTGCTCGGATTTTCCAGGTTTTGTGTGGGAGACAAATTCTTCCTGAAGAACAACATGATCTTGTGTCAGATGGACTATGAGGAGGGGCAGCTCAACGGCACCTTTGACTCGCAGGTTCAGTAATGCCCGGCGCCTGGCCTCCGGCCCGTCTGTCCGTCTGCCCGCCTGCCCACCGCCCGGCCGGCCAACCGCTCTCCCGCCGATTAGAACTCCTCCGTCCTCCACGGGAAGGACGGCCCTCCCTCCGCCGGTGCCCATCTGTGTGTGACCCTCCTGGGGCCAGGCTGGGCCTGTACAGTCTGTCTTCTGTATATAAATGGGAACATTTATTTTATGAGAAATGTAATGCGATTTTATTACTGGCGTGGATTAAACTTATGAATGTTTCCGGGGAGGTTCCTCTGCATTGATCACATGACTGACACAGACCTGGGCCCCCTCCCTGCTGCTTGACAGTGGGGGTGCTTTTGGGGGTGGAGGGACATGGAGCAGGGCATGGGGTTCTCCAGGTGGGTTTTAGGGGGGGGAAGCTGGAGGGAGGGGGCAACCCCAAGCACCCCAGAGGTGGGAACTGGGGTGCCCCCTTCCCCTGGCAGAGCATGTGCCCTGATTCTGAGCAGATCCCCAAGATGAAGAGGAACAAGATGAAACCCTTTCTTCCCCGGGTTCCTCTGTTATATCGATCCACTGAGACCCCCCTCTCTCTGCCCAGAGAGCAACCTAGCTCTGACCTCCTCCATAGTGGGACCCCAATCCGGAGCCCCCTACACGGAGTACCACCCTGAAACCCCTCTTTGCTTTCAGAGTGATGGGCAGCGTTTGCTGTCTCCTCCCTGCAGCTGGGCCTGACTTGGGGCCCAGCCCCCTGCCCTTTCTGGGTGACCAAGAACAGTCCTGCTCCCCTGTAACGCAGCCCGCGCAGCTGGAGGCTTCCGTTCACTCAGTCGGCAAACCTTAATCCACTGTCTCAGCCCCACGCCTTAAGCACCAGACCTGAGGATGAATCATGAATCGGACACAGTCCGTGCCCTTGAAGAGGAGAGAGAAAGCCAGGAAAACCAACAGCGCGTCACGGTGAGGATGAACACTGCAGGGGGACCTGGGACAGGCCAGTTCCCTCCAGTGCACACAGGACCACTGGTGACAACTCCAGAGTCAGGGACAGATCAGCCAGCGGACACCCAGTCCAACACATGTGCTGGAAGGAGAGAGGGACACACAAGAGGTGGGTGTGTAGGCAGAGATAGGCCGGGACAGACTGGCAAGTGGACAGGCACTGAACTCAGGCCAGACAATAGCCTGGCAGGCAGACACCCGGGGTGTTTTCTGTCCACCTGCTGAGCCAGGCTCACCCAGGGCAACAGGCATGCTGTCTTGTCTTGGCTGCAGCCACAGCACCCAGCACAGAGCCTAGAACTGGAAAAACATCCTAGAGCAGTATTTAAGGCAGGGGGCAGGGGGCGGGGGGCTCCTGGGGTCCAACCTGACATGGAAGGCTGTATGGACAGGCTCCCCCACCATCAGGCCACTTGCTGTCCTTCCCCAGGGACAGAGCCCAGGGCTGAGGGAGCCGGCCCACTGCTTCAACTGCCTGACCCTGGGCCGGGAACCGGCTGCTGGGGTGGGTGGGCCTGGGCCTCCAGTCACCCTGACTTCAGGCTGCTCTCCAGGCTCTGATGGGCTAGGTCTCTAAGTTGTAGTTTTGTGGCCGGTGGCCTACTCCACGGGAAGAGATTGCTAGGGCCAAAGATCTTGTGGTAGGAGTTTTCAACTTTGGGGGCTCCCCCTCCTGTGAAGGAACTGCATCCATGTGTGTGAGAGAGAAGAGAGCCAGGGAGCCAGGCAGCCAGGCTGCCGTGGCTATTATGTGCCACGAGGCTGGTGAAACTGGGGAGCGACCTGACGAGATGGTGGATGAGTTTGGGGGCTGGAGCCCTGAATATGGGATTTTTCTTGCTCAACATGAAAAGGCAAGTTCTCTTCCTGGATCGTAGCAGAGCCCCCAATGCCAGACCCTTCCTGGGCCCTTAGGTCTCAGGTGGCTGTGCCCACCCCAAGGTTCCCAACTACTAACTTCAGAGTTTGCTGCAGATAAAGTTGTAACACAAGTTAATTACATGGTTATCGAGAGATTATGGAGCCACTCGAATGCAGTTTCTGGGCAATTACAATTGTTTCCAACAGAGTTACCATATTGCAGCCATGAAATAACATGTCATTTTGTAGTAATTATGTAATTAACTTGTCTCACCACTCTAGGTTGCACAACAATTAATTCACTCACAATGAAATAGACTCAAAGTCAGGCAGCCAGGCTTTGAAAGCCCCCAAGAGCAGAGCTGGCCTTTGAAAAGGACCGTAGCCCCACTCTCCACCCCAGACCTCACCACGGGCTTCCCAGCTCAGCCTGGCCAGGAACACACCTGGTCCAGTACCAGGGGCCCATGTATTGCTGTTTCACTGTCCACATCCAGGAAACGGACGGTTTGTTTCCCAGGGCAGCCAGGAGGCTGAGGTCTACACTGTGAAGCGCTGTGCTCACCATCCTGAGGCCCTAAGTAGAAGAGCCTTCATCCAGAAGTCTCACCACAGCCCAGAGCTGCCCCCACACAGGCCTGCCTGTGCAGGTATGGAACCAGTAGGGGGCAGGGGAGGGAGCAGAGAGGAGGCCAAGCTCTCTCTGTAGCAGGACAATGGAGGTAGGGTTGGAATGGTTACTAGAGGCCAGGGCGTGTGCACCTGGCGAGGATTGGCAACCCCCAGAGGGAACCCAGGGAAAGCCTGACACCGCCCCCCCCCCAGCCCCCTAAGACACTGCATAGGAGAAACTTGGTTAAGTATAGGGCATGAATGGTCCTGCCTGGGGCTGCAGCCCATCACAGAGGGTTGGGGTACAGGGGAGCAAGGGAGCACTGAACATGAACCATTAGCATCTGCAACAGCTCAACCCTCAGCCCGGGCGTGAGAGAGGTGGGATGTAGATGGACCTTTCCCCCAACCAGCCCATGGGCCCCTCTCTCCCCTCCTGCCCTCCGCGGCGGCCTGGTGTCAGAGACACCCTAACAAGGGACCTGAGACCCACGGAATACGACCCCGGCTTATGCCCCCACTCCTGGGACTGAAGCTGGACCCCGTAGTCGGTGTTTGGAAGAAGTTTGATTCTGATCTTGACGTTGCCGTAGGGCCCATCGTGGACTCTCACCTGGGTCCTCTCTTCTCCTGGGTCTGGTCCTAGAATCCATGCCCTACATCTGGAGACATGCAGAGGCCATGGCAGAATCCACGTGACATTCTAGCCTGGAAAACCTCTTCTCTGCATGGAGACAACTGCCCCCTCTCTTAAAGCTGCCGGAGGTAGTTGTGGCCGGACTCACTGAATCTGGTGCCGGGTGACGCCCAGCACCTCCCACCTGGGAATGCCGCCAGCAGGTGAGGGGAGGTTCAGGAAGGATGCTCTGCGGCTGTGATTGGGCATCACCTTTGGTGAAAATTCCTGAGAGATTGCTGGCGGTCTATAAGTTGACATTTAGATTACCTCCACAACGGTAATTGCCTAAAAATGAGTGGATAAACATAGGCTGATATGAAGACGAGTTAGTCCACAAAAAAACACACACCACACTAGGTTAAGCTTTATTCATCATGGGAAAATAACCAGATAAACCAAACACACACACATGCGTGCACGTGCGAGCACACACATGTGCAGACACATGTGCACGTGCGCGCGTGCACATACACACTCACATGTGCAGCTAAAACCCAGAAAGGAGTTCATCAGAACCTCATGAGCAAACCTCACCTCTGCGCCTGGGCCTGGGGCAGACTTTCACCTGCCTTAGCCCAGCGAGGCTGGGGGCCTCCTGCGCCGCTCCAGGCGTGAGGTTGAGGGTGCCCCAGATCTCTCAGACTCTTGGTAGCTTCAGGTTAGACTGTTCGTGAGCTCCCTCCGATTAGTACCATCTGTGTCACCCCGTAACAGCCTCCCACCACGAGTCTGCCCCATGTGTCACCACTCTGCCCCTGCCGCCATGTTGACCCCCCACGGGCTCCAGTGGTCTCCAGCACTCACCACCCCCTCTAAGCTCCAGCGCGTGTATTGTAAGCTTCACTTCAAACTTTTTCCACCCCGTGGTTTCTCCCTCTCACCACCTGCACCCTCTTCGTGAGGCAGGGAACATCCTTGCTGGGCTCCTTGGACCTGGGTCAGACCTTGTCACCCTTCCTAGGGGCTCAGGCTGTACCTGGTAAGGGGGACACCATTGCTGCTCAGAGCACCCAACTGGGGTGTGGGCAGAGGCAAGAGGTCCTTTGCTATGAAACTGCCATGGGGGCTGCCTCAGCCCTGATTCTCTGAGCCCAAGACAAACAGCCCAGTCCCCAGACCATCCCACTGGCACTGTGTGTGGCCATTTCAGGGAAACTGTGAGCCCTCGGGGGCTCAGGAGCCCTTTGGGGTGGGGCTTGCACCCCCTGATCCCCTGCCTTCTCCAGGGGCACAACCAGATTCCAGGAGGAGCTGGTGCGGGCCCCTCGGGGAGCTGATTTATGGACCCTGTCTCCTGGGTCTGCTCTGTGAGCAGAGCGGGAGCCCTGCGGGCTGCCCACATTCTGGCAGGCACAGTTTTGTCTTCCAGTGTCTGAAGGTGTTAAGGGGCTGAGGCAGTTCCTGGGCCAAATCCCTTATTCTTATGGGTTTCCCTGCAGCTCCTGGATAATATAGGGGCTCCCCGCACTGGGGGTCTGAGGGCTCCTCAGAATGACCCAGTCTCCCCTTCTCCTGCCTTCCTCCCCACCTGCCAGATCAGAGTCGGAGAAGCACCCTTACCTGAGATAAAGAGTCAGAGAGAGAGGAGAGCAAGTGGAGAGAGGGAAGGGAGGGAAGGAGGATGAGGAAATGGGGGGAAAGGGGCGAGGAGGGGGCGAGAGGGAGACAGATGGGAAGAGGTGAGACAGGGCAGGAGAGGAGAGAAAGAGAGAATGGACAAAGGGTCTGGGAAGAACCTTTTAGCCACAGGGAAAGTGCGGGGCAAGGGCCTCCGTGGCAGCAAAGGGCAGTGTGGCATGGTGGTGGCATGTGGCCCAGGGGCCAGATTACGTGAGTCCAGATCACAGCTCCTCCACTTGGCAGCCGCACCCATGAGTGTCCTCATCTGTACAAGGGGATGCGGTCAGTGCCTGCTTCTCAGGGCTCCCTGCGCATTGAGGACTCATCGCATGGACAGCACTGATCACAGGTGCTCTGGCTCGTGGTGAACATGGGACGTGCACTCCATACACCCACACCAGGTCACTGGGCCTGAGGCCTGGGCCCCTCCCACAGGGCTTCCGTAGCAGCCTCACCCCTCACCTGTCCCTGGGCACTGGTGTGTGCTCTCTGTAAAGGGCACGGCATGCTGGCACCAGTGGTGGACAAACCAAGTGGGCTTTCATACATAAAAACACATCTAATCTGTTTAAGCCTCTCCGTGACTACTAGAGAACTGTTACTTTTATCACCCCCATGGCTATGGGGCTATTATGATCATCAACCCATTTTGCAGTTGAAGAAACTGAGGCTCAAAGAGCTGTTCTAGTAATAGAACCTGACTCCAGACTCCATGCAGGTAATTTCCATATGAAACTGACATGTAGAGGCACCCACAGTGGAAGGATCTGGCAGATTTTGCCCCTGACAAAGCCATGTTTGTCTCTACAGCCCACTCCCCAATGAGGGTTTAGTCCCTGGGTAAGGAGGGCCCCTGGGTAAGGAGGGCACTTCTATCCCTCATTGCACACCCTAACTGAGCCTGTCACTGAGTGCTGGGTGGCCTGTGCTGGATGGCCTGTGCTGGGTGCTGGGTGCTGGGTGGGATGAGCTATTACAGATGATGTAGTCAGAGGCAGTGCAGGGTGGAGCAGTGGCCCGACCCCAGGCAGCTCATCCCATCCTTGGGCTGGAGGTGTCCTAGCAGGACAGGCCCCAATGCAGCATCATTCACTCAGTCAGGAGGCCAGCTGCCAGGTAGTCGGCCAAGATGAATCAGGTGCCTGCCACACGCCAGGCTGCTGGGTGCTGAGGAATGGAGGCACCAGGGGAGACGGCAGACAGGGTCCTTCTCCAGGTGGAGTCTACAGTGCAGCGGGGGAGACAGGCAGTAAACTAATAAACAGGTCAATGGCGAGCTACAGATACACCGAGTGCTGGGAAGTGGCTGGAGGGAGGCCTGCTTGAGACAGAGTGGGAAGGGCTGACATGTGCTCGCCCATCTTTAGAAACCGTCTTATCCAAGGTGCTCACTTTGGGGAAATTGAGGCCCAACGAGGACGTGGTGGCCAGGGCACACTGGAGCCAGCCTGGTTGGAAGCCTGAGGTCCCAGCCCTCAGCCTGGCCCAGGGCTCTGTCTGCTGCCCCCTGAGACCTCATTCCAGCCCAGGGTCCCGTTCGGCACACGGTGCATGGAGGAGAGGAAGCGCTGCTCAGCCCTGACTCCTGCTTACTCCTTAAAACGCCACCAAGTTGGGCTGGGCTCCCTGGCTGCCATCGCAGCCTCCCTGCCCCACGTTGCCACTAATTTGGGACACGCTGGCTGGATCCATGGCTTCTAGGGACTCTAGCCTGATTGTTCTGATCCCTTGGAATTATGCTTTCCACAGAGGACACATCAAGAAAGTAGGTTTCCGGGCAGACTCCGCATGACCAGTTTTCCAGGGAAAAAGAGGATCTGCTGTAAAGCAGGAATTAGTGATGTCCAGAGGGACACGGGCAATGGGGCTGGCATGACAAGCCTTCCTTTTCCTTTTCTCCAGGCTTCACCACCTTCAGCCCCGCTGGCCTGTTCTGAGGGGGGAGGAGCTCTGGGCCGAGACTCAGCCTCAGGGTTCCTAAAGGACATTCCTGGCTCTTGGGGTCTCCAGGTGAGGCCAAGACAGGTGGAAGTGTGGGGACTTCTGCATGCTGACAACAGCATTCCCCAGAGGTGCCCCCTGCAGGAAGGGTTACTTTGTCTGGCTCCAGTGCCCGCCCCCTCACCTCCACTCACTGTGGGCTTTTATGCAGGGCTATGAACTTCCCAGGCTGGGGAGGCCTCCATCCACCCCTAGCCTCTCCCAGTGAAGAGTGAGGGAGTCTTTGCACAAAGGAGGGTTAGGGAGGCAAGTTCACAGGCTGGCTGCCCCTCAGCCGGGGCCCAGGTGGCCCAGGCCTGTCCTCTCCCTCCCCTGCACCTGCCTAGTTATTTGGGGCCCATTTTGAAGCTAATCTCTGGGTTTATTAAGTGAGTCCTCCTCTTGCCCCTCTGCTTTCATTAGAGACAAGAGAGTTAATTACCAGCCCCTCGGAGGCCCCACTACAGGCCATTTGAGAGCTGACACAGCTCTTAAAATGATTTAAAAATCCCATTTTCCTAGGGAATGGACTACCCTTCCCTCCCCGTGAAGACTAATTACTACCACTTCCCATCTGAAGAGGGACCCTGCTCCCTGTCCTCCCACCCGCCCTACTTCAGGCAGCGGCTCCTCACAGGAGCTTTTCTGGGCAGTGGCTGCATCAGAGGCTCTTCCCGCAGCAGCACGCAGACATCCCAGTGGGTGCAGGAAGGCTGGCAGGGTTAGAGGAAGGATAGGTGTTGAGGAAGAGGGAGAAATGGAAAACCAGTCCGGAATGGTGGCTGCTGGCCCTTCTGGGGCTTCAGTGCTGCAAAACTTCCTCCCCAAATCCAAGGCTTGAACACACCCTCTGGGAGGGAGAACCAGGTCAGGGCTGCAGGCCGTTCTGGAGCTATCCGTGGTCCTGAAGTTTCTAGCCCCAGGCCTTTGGCTCCGGATAGGTGCACAGAGTGGAAGGAGTGATGGAAAGTATTCCCAAGTAGTATGATGGGGCCGTTGCCTGAAAAAAGGAGCTCACTACCTCTAGAAGCAGCTTGATCCTACGAAGGGAGGCCCCTGCTCAGGCCCTCTGACCCCAGGAAATGACGCCAACACTGCCCTTCATTGTGACCACTGTGACCCTTCCCCTGGGACCACCGTTGGGGACCCACAAGGTGGAAAAAAACAAACTAAAAAGTCAGACTATCTAAAAAAAAAAAGGCATTCTTCATTTCAGCATATATGTAAGTGTGTCCTATTTCAAACATGTAATTATATTTTGCACTTTAGATATTATACTTATTTTAAATCACAAACGGAAGAAGGCCTTAACATATTTTCTTTAACTTAGGGTCTCAACTTAGGCTACTGACTCCATTTGGCCCTGCTCCCCTATATTCACTGGGGTTTTGATACATAACCCATGAGGTCCCTCCCACTTTCTGGGATCCCTTGAGTCCCCTCCCAAGGGACATTTGATGATGGGCCGTCACTGCATGCTTTCTTCCCAGCCGCACTGGCAGTGGATACCCATCAATATTTAGCCCATCACCAGGCCCTGTTAGAGTGGGGATTTGAGCAAAAAGTGGAATCTGTCCTGTTGGGGACCCCAATGCCTGTACTGTGAAGCCCTGGGCCCTCCTCAGTCTAAGGAAGGCTCAGACTTGACCTTCCACCTTTGGCGACCCTCACCACTGGTGACCCTCACCACTAGCACAACATTGGAGAGTGAAGCATCATATTCCTAACTCCCCTTCCCAGCCCCATACACCTTCCAAGCTCTGCCTTCTGGTTTGTTCGAGGGAACGGGCAAGGATAACCACTCCATACAGAGGAAGGAGCACAGATTCCAGGGTCCACACTAGAGGTAGGGTCCAGGCTCCTGACCCCATTACACTTCCGGTTGCCATCATTCACTATGAGAATGCTCACTTTCCTACTTACCCCCACTGCTCATCAGTGGCCCCATGTCCAGCAAAACAATACTCTTGGGCCTGAAGAGATTGCTGAAGGAGGATATTATGCCCCCTCCCCCCATGGGTAGTCTACTGTCCTGAGGTCACAGGTCTGTACCCTCTGGGGACTTATCCACACAGGTTTCTGCTTATTAAATGCAAGTCACCTCCAAGGCTATATCGTATTAACCTGGGAGTACACAGGTTAATAATCCCACTTTATAGGTGAGCAGCCAAAATTCACTGTAATGTAGCTGGTGGTGTGGAGGAGAGAGTAGAAGTCAGCTCTGTCACAGCTTGGGACAGGGTGCCTGCACTGGGGCATCTCAGGTATGCACCAGCACCATACGCAATACATGGTGAGAATGAGTGGCTACGTGTCAGGTTGGGAGAACTCCGAAGAGGAGGGGGGCCATGTAGCACGAAATACCTGAGAGAGGCAGGTGCAGAGTTTCTTCTTGTAGAAATAAGCTCGAGAGGTGAGGGAGGCCTTACAGGGACAGGGGGGGTCTGGGCTACCTGTAATAGAAGAGGGGGCATTGGGAAGTGGAATGGGTTTAGAGCTGGCGTGGGGGACAGGAAATGAGAAACTGAGCAGAATCATTGAAGCTTCTGTGTATGAGGCAATAGGGAGCTGCCTCAGGTTCCTGAGCAGGCACACAAGTCCTCCGTTTCTAAGTCCTGAATCCCATGGATACATCCTTTCCTGCAGGCACACAGAGAAACTCACTGGGCGTCACTTATCAAAGCCCTACTGGGTAACGGTGGGGCGACGGCCGCCGTGGAGCCAGAGTGCCGAGGTAGAAGGCTGCTGCTGGGTCGGGTTGGGGCCCACGAAGCAGAATGGGCTTGTCTGAGCTGGTCTAGCATTTGTCTGGGTGGAGACACGGAGAAAGGACTCTTCAGGCTGGGACAGGAGCAAGTGGAAAGGGCTAGAGGTGGGACGGTGTTGGGGAGCTCCTGGGAGCAGGTGGCCAGGTGTACTCAGGGGGGCTGCCGAGGTGTGCTTGTAGGGAAGGAGGCCACAGGTGAAGGGGTGCAGTTCACAGAGATACTGGATGGTCTTTTGGGACACGGCACAGGATTGGGGTCAGAGGATGCCTTTCATTGGGGAGGATTCCAAAGCCTGATGGGCCAGAAGGGCTCAGCAAGTGGCAGAGTTGAACACAACAACACAAGATGACATTTTTAAATACGGCCTCTGCCGAGGAGTCATCCTACTGATTAAAAGCAGAGATGAAACCAATCTCTTGGCTAAAAATTGAGCATGGTATGGCCTAGGGCAGAGCCCCGTGGCTGGTCACTCGGCACCTCCTATCAGGCTGCCATTATTTGGTGCTGTTTGGGGCAGTTCTTCAAACAGGTGAGTAGTATCACATCAAACGCAGTTTTCCGCCACAGGCATGGGTGAGGTTATGAAAGGATGCATCAAAAGTCCAGACGTCACAAAGCAAGCCCAATAGGTGTCAACTGACCTAGGCAGAAAAAAGTGAGGTTGGTTTCATCCATCCTTCCCACCCTCCCTCACTCTTTACATTCCTCCTTACATCTACCCAATATATGCTGAGCGTCTAAGGTAGTGTGAGGCCAGGGAGATGCAAAAGAAACTGAGCAAAGTCCCTGCCCTCAAAAACTCTCACAGAAAGGAGAGGAGGTAGGAGGCAGCCTGTAAAAAAGTCATCATTCAGTGTGATCAGTGTCAAGAGATAGCGTCAGAAAGAAGGGAGGGAAGGTGGCGAACTCCCTGGGCGCCGGGAAAGTTTTTGAGGAAAGGATCCTTGAACCATCAAACAAAGGAGGCAGTGGGCAAAGGCCCACAAGTGGAGAGAGTGGCGCTTGGGTGGAGGGTGGCCCGGAGCTGGGAGTGCTTGCAACACCCTGCAGAGGCCCTGCAGAGGCCCTGCAGAGCGGCAAGGCTGCTGGTGGGGGAATCTCATGCCGGGCTGGGGAGACGGGCCTTTATCCTCGAGACAACGGGAAAATGTCAGAGCTTTGTAACAGAACAGGGACATGACCAGATCCGCACTCTTTGAAAGCTCGTTCTGGGGTGATATACAGGGGGAGTCAGAGGGAGCAGCCGCCAGGGGCGGGGACACCTGCGGTTTCGATTGCCCGGATGAGAAATGAGTTTTGCCTGGCGTGCTCTTCATGAGCCCCTGCTGGGCTTTTTTATTTTTATATCCATTCAGAAAACGTATACTAGACCCCTTCTGGGATGCGAAGGTGAAGTGCTCTCCTCCCCATCACCACAGCTTGCAAGGTCTGCTTTCTCCCTTCTCAGAAAACCCAGCCTCCCGGATCTCTTCCCGGGGACTTCCCCCACCCCCTGCTTCTAGGGCATCTCCAAGCGCAGAGAATAAAACGGCCGGAGGAAGGTGTTCACATTGGGCAAACAGTTAGGGCCGAGTTGAGATGGACTGTGGCCACCTCCTCTGCCCCCCGGTACCAGGGAGGACATTTGGGGCTCGTAGACAAATGAATAGAGAATGGTGCCAATATTCCAAAGGACACAGGGGGGGCGGGCATTTTCTGTGAATGGAGGGCCCTGTGAAAGCAGGATCAGAAATGAGTGTAAACACTGCCTTAGCTCAGGAATTATTGGAGAGAAATAAAAATCAAGATCCTCGGAGGAATACGTGCTCCTCCGGGGAGAATCGGATTTGCCACAGTGGTGACTTTCTCTCAGATAAACCGAGGAGGAAGCAGTGCATCTGGTTGAGAGACTGAGCTAGAGCTAAAGTACGACCCTCTTCCTCTCACAGAGGAGCAAGGGAGCCTGCAACTGAGACACCCTGTGCGGTGGGCGTTTGCTTGCTCCCAACCACCTTTGCACGGATAGTCAGTGAAAAAGGGTGGATAGATATCCACATTGTTCTAACCACGCTAAGGACTTACCTTCTCTGACCGGAGGGAGGCTTTCTGTCCTTCTTTTGATATGTGACTAAGGAAAGAGGTAGCCCCGTTTGCCACTGGAAGCATCTTAGGTCCACAAAGGAAAGCAGCCTTCAAATGAAGCTGACACGGAGGGAGGCAGAACGGAGGAACGGAAACACCTATGTCCTCCAGGGCTTCGTAGAGCTGCGGGTAGTACATACTTGAGCCCACCCTACTTCCGATGTCTTTGTTCTTCGCATCTGATCTTTTGGGTTCCTTTTCAAAACAATGAGTCTGAACCTTGGAGGGCAGGAAGGTGCTATAAAGGGGTGTGGCCCCTTGCTAAGAATCTTACTGCCAACCGGGCTGCATTAACAGAGTATAGTGTCTGAAATGCGGAAGGTGACGGGCTCACTCTGCTCTCTCCTGGCCAGACCACCTCTGGGCTCTGAACTTCAGGTCCAGGACAGCAGGGAGGAGAAAGATCTTATTAGATGAGGAGCATCTGTGGCAACTGAGCTGGTTTACCCTGCAGAAGAGCAGCTCGGGGACATGGCATTTCTGACTGCGGAGTGGTCTACAGTTGGGGCTCAGGTCTAGCAAAGTGGGGTTTGGTGTCTGGTGCTGTTGCTTTCGTCAGTGGCCTTGCCTAGGTTACATCACATGTCTGTGCCTCAGAATCCCACCTACCTCACAGTGTATTAGCAAGACTAAGCGAGGCGATGCATGACAGGTGCCTGGTACTATGGGTGGCCATAGTGGTTCCTCAACTAGTATTAGATACTATTATGATTACTAGAGGTCCAGCGCACGGGATTTGTGCACTGTTGGGGGCATGGCCTGCGGGGATCGGCCTGCTGTAGAAGCGCTGCTCATCCTGGTCAGCCAAGCAGTGTTCCCACTGTGGGAGCATGCTGACCACCAGGGGGCAGCTCTTGCATTGAGCGTCTGCCCCCTGGTGGTCAGTGCACATCATAGCAACTGGTTGACCGGTCATTCTGATCGTTCCGCCATTTGGTCGCTGGGCTTTTATGTAGAGAGATTACTGCTATTAGCTGAATGGCTGTCATAGGGAAGAGGGAGAGTAGGGGGTGAGCAGAGGGAAGGGCAGCAGGCTCTATATAAGGAGTACCCTTCTCATTATTATAGCTGCCTCAGTGGCTATGAGCTTCCCACTCCTGGAGGTGTTCCAACAGAGGCTGTGTGAGCCCCCTCTCACACTCTAAGGGCCACCTCCAGTTCTTAGCCTTTGGGGTCCTTTCCACTTTTGTACCTGGTGGAGATGCCCGTGTCAGTCTGTCTGCTGGGACTTTATTTCGGTTCAGAGCAAAGGAAATGGGCAGATGGCATGGCCCAGCCAGTGTCTGCATAGGAGGGTGTAAGACTGCTTTCTGCCTCATCTCTCTGCTCAGAAAAGCCTTTGGAATTCCTTCTGAGCAAGCAGCAGGATAGGACAGGGCCGAGGGCAGGAAGAGGTGCCTTAATAAAAAATCCCAATAAAGCTCTGAGGCCCCTGGCGGCCAGGGGCAGGTCCTGGGCACAAGCCTTCCTTAGACCCACCAGTGGGGGGCCCTGACTAATATTCCTGGAGTCTGCACCTGCCCCCGACTTCATTAACAATGCTGAAGGGGCTGAGAGGTCCTGAGGGCTCTTCAGTGTTGCCTGACAATATTGCTGAGCCATGCACACCAGCCCCACCCCATCGTACGTACCCCCACCCCCATTCCAGACCCTCTGCTGAGGAACGGGCTTGATTCAATCAGCCATTTGCCTGTGGGACTGTCTGGGCCAACTGATTATGGGCAGTTGCCAGCTCCAGGGAGTCAGGCAGCCCTGGCGTGGAATTTGGAGCAAAGATTTATTAAAGAGCAGCAGAGAGGTGCCAGGTGGGGTTCTGTCCCCCCATCCCCACCCCTGCAGCCAGACCCACGGTAGGCCCCAGCCAGAGAAGGCTAGGCTGGGGTAGGTAAGGGCAGGAATAGAGGCAGAGTCCCCAGGGTGTCTGGCCTGGCCTGCTGGTCCGAGCTGGCATCCCTCCACTGGGGACTCTGGGTGGGACAAGATCAGGCCTTGTTCCCTCTACCTACCCCCTAATATAAAGCACAATGCTTTAAGGAGTTTGGGCTGAGAAAAGCTAAGTCTGGCCGGTTTGAAGACAGCCAGACAAAGGCCTAGCGCGGGACCGCCCGGAGTGCCTCGGCCCTCAGCTGCCTACAAAAGAAAGGAAAAAAGAGTGCGGACTTTGCAGTTCAGCTTAAAAAATAAACCTGTGAAACAGAGCCAGTCCCCTGCTTCCCCCGGCTCCAGCATTAGCAGGAGGGGCTGAAAACATTTGTTCACACAGGGAAGAGGGGGGGGAACCCTAAGTGCTTCTGCTTCCTTTTTTTTGCCAAATCATGCAGAAGATGCTGGCAGCTGCAAAGATTCAATTATACACAATGCAAAAAATCATTTACAAAAATAATGGCACTCGAAAAAAATGGCCTCTCCAGAAATGGCGTGGAACAATAAATCCGTTAATTAGCTAATTAATATTCAATTGGGGTCAGTGGGCTTAATAGAACCTTTCTTGGAGACCCAAGAAATTCTAAACTGCCGCGAGGCGCCTGCCCACTGCCATTATCTCAGGCATGCAGGCCCTTATCGGGCCGCCAGCTGTCCCCGAACAATGCGGGGTCCTTATCAGCTGGGGCAGCAGCCCTGGCCGCTTGCTCCAGCTCCCCCCACCCAGAGGAGCACGCAGCCTCTTGGTAATTGATATATGGCACAGCTTTGTCTAAGGCTGTTTGCTCTGCTGGTATTTAAGGCAGCGCGGGCCCCCTGATTGATTGCCATTGGCCAAGTTTCTGACGACAGTGACCATCAGTCAATGAGGAACCAGCCAATGACAGTGGCTGACGCTCTTGATGCCCTGGGCGCCTGGGCCAGGGCAGAGGCCCCACATGTGGCAACTCGGCCCGCCTGGGTTGAACTTGAGCTCTGTTGCTCTCCTCAAGTGGGAACCAGGTCCCTCGTAGACAGGCCTTTACACAGGTGACCAGCATTCCCGCCCTGCTGTGCTCAGAGGTCGGATCAGACCCTGGCTACTCTCAGTGTGGTCCATGGACCTGCTGGTCCTTCACCTTAGAACTTGTTAGAAACATAAATTCGTGGACCCTGCCTCAGATCTCCTAAATCTGAAATTCGAGGTGGGGACCAGGAGTCAATACTTTAGCAAGCTCTCTAGATCAGCAGGCGCCAACCGGTGGTCCATGGACCACTGGTGGTGGGTGAGGTCCAAAAGGTTGGCGACCACTGCTCTAGATGGTTCGGATGCACACTAAAGTTTAAGAAGCAATTGAGGAGATCAGAGTTCCCACTGCTGGCTGTGTCTTAGAATCACCGGGATGGGGAACAATTAAATATACAAGTTCCTGGGTCACTGAGGTGTGAGCCCTAAGCACTGGTGGACATTCTGGGAAAAGTAGGACTGGCCAGCAAAGAGGCAGGGAAACAAGCTACCATGGTCATGGTCCATCAGGAGTCCTGTCCAGTGGAACAAGGCTGCATGTGTCCAACAGTGCAAGCTCTGGCTATGCAGGATTTATACTGCAGAAACCCATTTGGGAGCCATCGGGTATTCAGAATGCATTTTCCACAGAAACGATGTCCACCTGGGAGGATGGGTCCCCAGGCTAACCCCCCAGACACTGTGAGGCCCATAGGGAATCTGTCTCAGAACCCTTAGCAGAAGGGTCCCTGGAATGGGACCGGGATGAGGAGGATGGAGGGGGACTTATCTATTCTCTTCCCAAGGCCGACAACACAGTGAGGCCTCAGCTACTTTCTGAATGTGCAGTTTTCTCAGCGTCCTACATGCCCCTCCTGCCCCATCTTCTCTCTTCACCCCCTGAACTCTCCTCTATCATTGCAGCCTCTCCGGCCTGCTCTTGCATGTAGGGCTCAGAGTCTATAGCTCTGTCTTCTCCCTGTCTTCCCTTAGCCCAGACCACATATCCAGAGTCACGAGCACTCAGGGGGCAGTTTGATGGCGACTCCACAAATAAAAAAGCAAGCTTGAGTCGCTGAGGGAGAAGGGCGTGAAGGGGCCTGGATTTGGAGCAGCCCAGGATGAGGAAGTAGGGAGGATCCCCACCTGGATCATCCTCTACCTGCTCCCAGATGCTGCCTGAGAGTTAGCCAAGCAATAGGAACAAGGAGACCATGGGGGCAAACACCAGGCATAACCCAGCTCAAGCTCAATGCCCCGGATCCCACGCAGGGGGAGGAGTATCTGCAGATTGCTGGGCCTAGTGATGAGAACCACGGCCAGGTGCAAGGAGGGCTGAGCATCAGCAAGTGATAGGGCCTCGGTCACAGCAGCTGGAGGCAGGGCTAGTGGGCAAAGCTGGTCTGAGCAAAGGGCATCTCTAAGCGTAGAAAGCTAGCATCCTGGGCAGGTGAGTCAGGTGAGCCCCATTACACATTAGGATAAAGTGATCAGCCCTGGGGCCCAAGGCAAGGACGAGATGTGATACTGAGCGAGACCAGAGTGATGCCTCCGGGGCCACACTGAGGCCACTGGTGGGGCTTAGTGGCCAAGGACAGGAGGAAGGCAGGAAGCCCTGGGAAGCAGCAACTGGCCAATCTGAGCAGTTCCTTTGTCTCTAATGTGACTCAGCAGCGAGGACGAGGACGCAATGGGCCGCTCCTCCCAGCTGAATCTACATTGAGAGCAGCCTCCAGGCCCTTGACCTCTGACCTCTGCGCCAGAGGATTAACAGGTGTCAGTTGTTTCTGGAGTGGCCCCCGGCCTTGTGGGGGAGGCTCTGCCGCACATTCCGCCTGTGTGGGCTGTTGGTATCACCAGCACTCAGCGTCGGGAGGATGCGCGGGATCCCAACCAAATGATCCTTTCATCGGCGTCCTCCCGGGGGCTCCCAGTGCATCAAACGGCTGTGGAAGAATATCAAGGCAAGTATCCATCATCCTTCACTCTGCTCAGTAATGTACTAACAAACCCTAACGAGAAAAATCACCCTGCGTTAAGTAAGCAAAGCGTGGACTTAAGAATCCAGGAATTTGCACAGGCTCTAACCTACCAAGTGAGCAATTAGCCTCGAAAGCTGCCCAGAACCCCAAAACAATCCCTTCTCCCACCTGTGTGCACACCAGTGAGTTTTAACCCCATGCGGCTCCCTGGTCCCTCACTGAGCAAGTCTGCTCCTTTGGACAACGGGTTTAGCCCATCTCACCAAATCGGGATTAGAGGCTACAGTGTTGGCACCACCATCCCCTTTGGGGAGTGAACATGTGGTCCCAGGTCGGGGGTGCTGCCATGCACACGCTGTTTGAGCACAAAACACCCCGATCCTTCTTTTCCCAGATCAAATCTGTTCCGGTTGTGTTTCAGGGGCCACTGGATCCAGCCCCTCTCCAGGAGGCTCCCACAGCCAGCTGTTGGGAGAAAGAGAGCCAGTGACAGACAGAGACATGGAGAGAGATTGAGAGCCTCAGAGACAGCCTTGGGAGAGAGGAAGGGGGCCTCAAGAGAGCAAGCTGGTTTGTGTGTGGGGAGGGGAAGCTCTAGTGACTGGTGATATTAGCAGGGCTCTCCTTCCCAAGTCTATGATGACAGTTGCCAGGGCAGGAATGGTGGTGGGCTGGGACCTGCAGTTTTTCCTGAATTCAAACCCCGATTTTAATCTTGAGAGACTGGTTTCCTGTGAGCCCAAAGTGGCTTCTCCTTTAAGCAGGGGACAGCCTAAGCTTGCTCCCATTTTTTGTTGTTGTTTTTTTTTTTTTTTGCCACTTGTCCCTGAAACATCAGAGCCTCAGACCCGTGTCCACTCCTACTTTACAGATGGAGAAACTGAGGCTGCCCAAGGGCACACCACGTGCACTGAGTCAGGTGCTGGGCCAGTGCAATACTCCAGGAACAGCCCTCCCCTCTCCCTTCACTACCCACCTCCTGCCCAGCCCCTCCGTCCCCGCACCTGCCTCTGTGCAGGGACATCCAGGCCCCACCGCCAGGGAAGTTTCCGCTCACCTGAACGCGGCAGCCGGAGCAGGAGGGCCTGAGTGCGCCTGCGGAGTCTGGAGCTCCTTCAACTTCAGGACTAATTGCAGAGAGGCAGTGGGCGGGCTCTTGGCAAGCGATTAACTGTCCCACGGCATGAATAATTTGCATAGAAAATGCTTTATTTTGGCAATCTATTAAAGGGCCCACAGTGCGGTGGCTTATCTCAGTCTCACAGCACGGGGAAGGCTTGGCTATCTCGTTAAGTTCTGTTGATGCATAACAATTTGAAATGGGCACAAGCTACTATGACATTTAAAGATGCCTTCACTTAATTATATTACACAAACAAGGAGCTGTTTATCCTTGGGAATAAAGTCTTTTTGAAGTCAAAGTTGGCATGTGTATAAAGGAAGGCATTTTAACTGATTTTTCAAGAGGGGGGCCTCCTCACTTTAAACTTGGGAGGCGGGAAGCATTTCCCTAGGGCCTCGTAACACAGAGGGTTCCGTGGCTGAGATGCAAACTTTAAGATTGGCTCCCTTGTTCTTCCTCTTCTCTGGGGGTGGCCTACAGATTGGCACTTAGCACAAAATTGTGGAAAGAAAAGCTTATTAGAGCGAGGAAAAGAGATTCGCTGTGTGACCTTGGGTGAGCCCCTCCCCTTCTCTGAGCAACACGTGGGCGGGGCTTTCCTGCTCTGAGTCATTGGCTGGCGAACCGCAGTGTATTTCTGCTTTCTCTTCGCCGCGCAGCTTGTTGGCACCACAGATAAAACTACAGTCTCCTTGTTAAAAGCCAAAGGAAATTCAGGGACCCCATCAGTACTCGTCCTGGAACTGGAAACATGCTGCGGGAGGGAGATGAGAGCGGGGAGGAAGGGGCTTGCAGCTGCTGCAGGTATTGGTACCGTTTGGCCCTGCCAAGCCACAGGCCCCAGGAGACTACAGAGCTGGCCGCCTTGCCTCACCTCCTTGAGAACTAGGACTTGGGTCCTGGATGGAGGGAAGGCAAGAGAGCCCTAAGAGCACCGAGACATCCCATGGAGCCCTGGGAAGCCTGCTGTGCCCACAGGTGCTCATGGCAAGGCTGACAGATGCTACCTAGCACTTCGCCTCTGGGCGTCGGAGCAAAGACCAGTGCTGCTGCGGGAGAAGCACGGGACACGAGGTTAGGCGGGCTGGTTCCGGGCAGGGTGGAACCTCTGATGTTTCCAGGGACAGCGCTGCCTGGTCATTCAGGAGAAAAGGGTGCAGAGAAAGAAGGGCTTTGTTTGGGGCCCTGGCTCCCAGGCTCTGTGTTACCCCTGGCTTCAAGCTTTCCAGAAAACAGACTCTCTTCCCAACTCCCAGTGCCCTTCCTGCCCCTCAGAACTGAGGACTGCACTCTGACCGGCTCATGGTCACCACGCTCCTGCTCTGCCTCTTCCTGGCACAGTATATATATTTATATATTTGTGATTAATGGGCACATTAGCTGCGATTAGGTATAGAGATAATTCCCATTCCATTATGATTTCCTTGAAATAAAACTCAAAGTAATCGAGAGAGATTAATTAGCATTAATAGTTAAGTTTCTGTTTCACCGATGTGAGCCACTTTGAATAACACCTAATGAAATGCCAACTGCTAGACAGCGTTAGGTAGCTCCTCGGCTGGTCTCAGCTGTCGTCCATCACTGCCTGCTCTAACGTGACTGTCCCCAGTCCTGAGTAAAACCAAGCCGGTGAGTATGTAAATTTTGAGTCAAAACCTTCCTCATTCCTAGAAAGAGCTTCATCTCCAAGTGTTAGCAATAGATACACAGGCGAGAGAGAGAAGTCACTCTTAGGCCTAGACCATCTGGATAATAAGAAGCAAAGCTACCACATACTGAGCAGTTGTTCTGCATCAACCCCTGTGCTAAGTAAGCACTTTGTTATGTTAAACCACATAAAATTAGTGTTTTGCAGCTCAAAAATAGCCAACTGGTTGTAATCTTACATGGTTCTACCTAATATCTCATTTGATTCTCACCATAACCTTACCATCAATAACAGTGATGGCGAACCTTTTGAGCTCGGCGTGTCAGCATTTTGGAAAACCCTAACCTAACTCTGGTGCCGTGTCACATATAGAAATTTTTGATATTTGAAACCATAGTAAAACAAAGACTTATATTTTTTATATTTATTTTATATATTTAAATGCCGTTTAACAAATGCAAGGCCAGCCATGGTGGTCCCAGTCCAGCACCACAGCCCCTCCTTCTGCAGAGGTGGAGGGAGAGGCCACGGCACCGCAGTCCTGGAGACTCCGCAGAGGCTGGACAGGGTGCTACTGCAGTGCCTCAACCTCCCACAGCCCCTCCCCAAGCCCGCCTGGCCCCAGATCACCCCCCCCTCCGCCCCACCAGTGGGCAAGGGGTGGGGCCAGTGCTAAGAAGCAGTGAGCTTGGCTTCTGGTTGAGCCACACTCTCCCCCGCCCCCCACCCCTTGCTCAGCCAGAAGCCGGGCTCATGGCTGGCAAGCACAGTAGAGGTGGTGTGAGCCTTTCCTACCTCCATGGCAGGCGGGTGGTAAGGAGCAAGGGGTCCTAGGTTGTGGGGACCCCGGACTGTGAGAGGGATGTCTGAGTTCCAGCTTAGGCATGATCCTCAAGGGGTCGTGGACTGCGAGAGGGCACAGACTGGGCTGAGGGCCCCCGCCCCAGTGCACAAATTTTGTGCACCAGGCCTCTAGTTCTTAATACTCTTTCCATTATTACACATTAGAAAAATGAGTCACAGAATTTAAATAACTTGCCCAAATTTCAGAGCAAGTAAGTGGGACCAGGGCCCACCTTTGGAAGACCAAGAGCTCTGACTCTACAGGCATCTAGCCCTGACACTTTACTTATTACCAAAATGTCCCCGTAAGCATTTCACATGTTTCAATCAACAAATGTGGTTAAACTGAACCTGGTACATACTGTGTGCTCAATTAATGTTTATTATATCATGAATAAAGGGCTGATTACGGGGTGCCTGAGGTGCCAGTATCAGAATGGTGTACAGAAATGGATGGCGGTGGGGGGAGGGGAGTGATACTACTCAGCCATCAAATGCTTGGCTGAGGCTCCTCACATTCTCTTCTCCCAATCTGGCCCCACCAGGCTCATTCTTAGAGTCAAATATGGGGCCAGATATGGCTGGAGGGGTGTGGGGGGGGGCGGGGAATAGACCCAGGGGCTGCATGGTTGGGACACAGACCAGAACAGGGGGTGGTCTTGGAAGAGCAGAAGAAGAGAGAAGAGGCTGAGCAGAACCATCATGCCATGAGCCACCACGACTAGGTTGGAGAGGAGAGCCTCCCTGGGCCGGGGTTCCCCTTCCAGACCAGCTGCACACAGGCTGTAAATGTCCACTGACATCAGAGAGGCCTGTGCCACGTGCCCTTCCAGAGCACTGGGAGTGCTTTCTCTCTGAGCTCAGGTCTCCTCTCTGAGCTCAGGTCAAATCTGCCCTCTACAGCCACCTGAACCTCAGCTTCTTCTCTTCCCTTAATGTTGACCCCCTGACGATGCCCAGGGGCTGAGGTCGGACATCCTCAATGGCCAGCGGTGGAGGAAGGGGAAGGTATAGGGGCACTGGTTTGCCAGCTCCAGAGGGCACCTGATGGTCTCATTCAGGGTATTTAATCAGTGGGTTGGACTCCAATTTATGTATTCATCAAGTTTTAGTCAAATATAAATAAGAAATTGAAAACTGTAAAATGACACACAGCTATACAATAATTCAGCTACCCTATTGAATAGCTCCCAATAACAAGAGATGGGTGTAGTTAGCACAATTATTGCTTTTGGTTTTGCATTGAGTAGCGTTTCCATGAGGGAGTGATTGATTAGCAGATGCTGTCGCTGTGCATTTCCCCCCTTTGGGTAGCCAGCCACGCTACACACAGTGATGACAGCAGTCCATGTGACATGGTTCAGAAGAGGCACTTGGTGGAGCTGGAGGCTTCAGACTCCAGACTGTTTCTTTGAGGCTCAGAGTGATGGGTGGATGGGAGCCAAAGGAGGAACAGCTAACCCCTGGAGAGTAACAGGAGTCTCATCTTCCTTAGGCCTAAAACCTCCAGATACGGGTTACTCCCAGCGTCTTTTGAAGAAGGAAGTTCATTCCCATTCATTGGCTTACTTGGCATTATGTACTTCCCCTACCGAGTCCTGGGGGACTCCAGAGAAGAATCAACCACATGCTCTGCTCTCACAGAGCTTGCATAGTTTAAGACCTTATCTTATCTTGGATGCTACACTCAGTATCATTACCACCACAGCCTTACCCCCAACACCATGTGTTATGACCTATAAAACTCTTCCAACTCATTAGATTATTTAATCTTGCAATGACCCTATAAAGGTAGAGACCATTATTCCCAGGGTAAATGGAGGCCCCACGAATAGGTGACCTTTCCAAACTCACTCAACAAGTCAGTGATGATGAAGGGACCATGACACCAGTGTTTAATTCGGAGTCCAGAACTCCTCCCATAAAAGCGTACTACCTCCTGGAATGGGAGGGTGGGAGGGGGAGAACTCTGCTTTGCTAGCACTGATCTGGTGTGATATGAACAGGGTGGAACTCATCTGGCCTCGGGGGCCCACACAGAGAGCATGAGTCTTCGTGAAGCCAGGGTTTAAATAGCCTCATCTGGATGGAAGAAAGCAACAGATGGACAAATCATCTTCCAGATATGCCCACATCTGTATGAGTGTCCTGAGTCATTTATCATTCATTCAACAAATATTAACTGAGGTCCTACTGTGTGCAATACACTGTGCTGCAGGACATCCTGGATGTGCAAGACAATGTCAAACGCGGGGAATCGCGCAGGAAGGAAGGCAGAAACCTCAGCCGCCTCCTCTTTTCCTGGGAACATTCTCTTTTCCTCTGGGAGAATCCAGAGGAAACCTGGTCTCCCCCTGCTTCTCCCACAGGAGAATCTATACCCCCATCCATTTGCCTTGTGGCATCCAAAAGCTAAGAAAGAATATTTGGCTGTTCCAAGGTGACTGAGAAATCAGCCAGAGCCACTCTCCCTTATTCCTTCTTCATGTGCTTTTCCTTGTGAAACTATCTCATGTGACTCTAAACTCTTGCTCCACAACCCAAACTCTGTTCCTGCCACTATCCTTTTGGACTTTTAGTTTGTTCTGGGTGTTTCTAGTGTGTGAAATTTGATTTTTCCTTATTTAGCTTGCCCCTGTCTTGCCTTGGGTGAGAACCCCCACATCACACCCAGACCCTCACATCAGCTACATGGCTGTGTCCCCTCTAGGCTAAACCTAAAGAGACTATCAATGTGGTCATATCATCAAAGTGGCTCTACTGGGGGAGGAAGGAAGAGCTGGAGTCTGAGAACTAGTTAGATCAGAGCTAATAGACTGAGAGCGGTTGCAAATCATTATTGATAGAGAAGGCCATCAAACGAGTTACCATATGAAGGTTTCTATTCCTAGGGCTTTCTGATAGTGAAGAGCTTTCAAGTTCAAGAAAGTGTGAACATCCTAAAAATATAAGGTTGTGGTCACCAGGAAATACCAGAGGGTAAGCCTTCAAAAGGTGAAGTAGTTTGGGTAAAAACAAGGTCAAGAGTGTGTCTCTAGGCAAGGGCTGCTAAAGTAGTGTGGAGGCGGAAATGAAGCAGATGCACATGGAAAGAGGAAGCTGAGACCCTGAGAAGTTGGGGTAGTAAGTGGACCCTCCCATAGATATCAGAGGCTCTCACTCTATCACCCATGCTGTCTAAGAGTGTGTTCTGGAAGGGCATAGGTTTCAGGAAGCCATTGACAGCTATGAGAATTTCATGTTATATGAATTGTGAGAGCAAAGACAGGGCCCTTAGTGAATAAGAAGTTTCATGGTTTCCTCAACCCCACCCCCCAACACCCAGCCTGTATCTAAGGCATTAGATCTGTATTCGAGGCTTAGGAAGAGACCTATGTGTTTCTACCCACAGGAGCTCCCTGGGGCCATGCTTTGGTCTCCTCTCAGGTCTCCTGCTTGTAATGGAACCTCCTGGTCAGAGTTAGTGGTGTGTAGTAGGTTGCAGAAATGGCTGCAACTTATATTTCCTCTATTCGCCCTTTGGAAATGTGACTTGTAGCATTTCCCAGCAAGAGTCTTTTTCCTACTTCTTGAATCTTGGGTGGTTTTGTGACTTGTTGCTCAAAAGAATATGGCAGATGAGATACTGTGCAAGTTCTGAGCCTGTACCAAAAAGGCCTTGCATGCTTCCACTTACTTTCTTTGAACCGTGAGATGCCGGGTGAACAATTCCAGACTACCTTGCTAGTTGGTGAGTGACATGCAGCCAGTTGCCCCTGTTCCCCCAGCCAGCCAACTTTCAGAAGCAGAGCTGTCAGCCATGTGAGTGATGCCATCCTGGGTCATCCAGCCCCTTGCTAAGCCTCCAGCCAATGGCAGACACATGAGGAGGCTTAGCCTAGATCAGTGGTCAGAAAACTCACTAGTCAACAGAGCCAAATATCAACAGTACTTCTTCAAAATAGACTCGCCCAGGCCGAAAACCAACTTCTGCGCATGGGCCATGAAGTTTCAATCGCACTGTACGCACGCCCGCACATGGTATTTTTGGCCCCACACTCAAGGGGCCAAAGAGCCGCATGTGGCTCGAGAGCCGCAGTTTGCCGACCAGGGGCCTAAATCAATGAATCCAGGGCCAAATCAGCAGAACCACCCAGCCAGCCCATGGACTCATGAGCAATAACAAGTGGTTGTTATTTTAAGTCACTAATTTGGAGGAGTGTCTTAGCTTGAGCTGCTATAACAAAATGCCCCAGGCTGGGTGGCTTAAACAACCAACACTTTTTTTTTTCTCTCTCTCACAGTTCTGGAAGCTGGGAAGGCCATGAGCAAGATGCTGGCTGATTTGGTTCCTGATGAGAATTCTCTTTCAGGTTTGTAGATGGCTACCTTCTTGTTGTAACCTCACATGCAGAGGAGAGAGAAAGAGATCAGCTCTCTTGTGACTCTTTATTAGGGCACTAATCTCATTCATGAGGTCTCCACTCTCAGGACCTAATTATCTCCCAAAGATCCCACCTCTGAATGCCATTACACTGGGCTTCAACATGTGAATTTGAAGGGGATGCAAACGTTCAGTCATAGCAGGGAGGGTTGGGTTGTTATGCAGCAAAAACTAGCTGGTACAGGGTGGAATAGAAAGAGATAAGAGATGCATAGACCTATGTAATAAAAAGATTATGTGCTAATCATAGCATCTGACACATCACAGGACCACTTCTCTTCTGCCAAAGACAACCCTCTTCCCTTCCCCTGGGCAGATGCAGCCCCACATGAAGCTGCATGGCTTGCCAAAGAGGGCAGATGGAACGGCAGCCCCCGCTTGCCAGGCACCCTTGTGCAGGGCACCACTTGCCCAACTGTAAGTAGCCTCCTAGCATGCTTTCACAGCCTCTGAAATTGCTCTCTCCTGGCAGCAAGTGTTGTACTACACAATCCCCCAGTACAACCAATTGAACAAGAACTTGGTATCTGGTCAGGAGATGGCAAATCAGATTCTTCCCTTTCGAACCTGGATCATAAAATGAGGGAGAAAATGCGTTAATAGCAGGAGTAGAAGGTAAAAAACAAGATGCATCCAGAAAGGCCTTGCAGTTGAGAATGGGGTCATAACTTCTGAAGGGCCAGGGAAGGTTGTGGGAAACTGAAATTGAGAAATTATGAGTAAAAGGAGCCGGGAACTCAGAAGGCACACAGACTACATGTGGAAGAGGAGAAGCAGCTACTCAGGGAATGGCCCAGAGCTGCAGTGAAGACCTGCTACCGAGGTCCTCCAGCCACTAGGGGTCTGGAACAGTTTCAGTCAGGCAGAGTCCTGTCCTTGGGCTGCAGGAAGTCTCAGATTCACTGCTTATCTGTCTCCCTCCCTTGGGCTGTTCTGTTTCTTTTGCACCAAAGACCCCTGAGTAAAACCAAAGAGACCCCATCGCTGCCCATCTGCCGGCCTTCTTCTCTGAGAGGCCAGCCTGGGGCGCCAGGGCTGGGCCACTGTCTGCCTCTCTGGGCTTCATTCGTTAGGGCACTGTGGGGGACGTTTAGACCTGTGTCTGGAGAAGTGGCCAGGTCAGTGAGGCTGAGCTTTAGGGGCCACTGAGAACAAGCTCAGGCCCACACAGCCCAGCTACGCTCTGGGGCCCAGGAGACAGGACAGACAGTGGGGAAGCTACCCAGAGCAGCTTTAAGCTGAGAGCTGGGGACAAGCTGCAGCCACAGAGCTGGCTATACAGGGGTGGGCTTCCCCATGTGGGTGTGCCCTGAGGTCTGTGACCAATCCTGACTCCCCCCAGGTCCCCAGGAGCCTAATCACTGGGCAGGGCAGGTGGATCTAGCCCCTGGGAGACAGAAGGGACCCGCCACTATTGGGTCAGCACTCCTGCACAAGCCTCACCTTAGCAACTCACCAGGGTGGTTGAGTCATCCAGCTCTTTGCCAGGAGGGACAGTGGTCGACTTCCTGCTCTCTAGCCTGTAAAATCTTCCTCTGGTGATCCCAGGAGCTGTCATCGCTTTGGTTCCCATACAGACACTGCCATCTGCTGGGAGGACATAGGAGCAACCCAGAGGCTGCCCTGCCTGCATTTGGGTCCAAGCCAGCGCCCATCCTAGGAAAGCCCCTGTCTCCTGCTAGTCTAGACAGAAGGTCCCCAGCCTCCCTCCCTGACTCCCTGCCGGCTTCCTTTGGCTTCCCAAGCCCTCTCACACTCCCTTAAGGTACCGATCTCCCTCTATTTTGGGTTCCTCTCCCCTAACTCCCCACCTTAGGCACTTGCTCCGTAACTAGCACAGAGCTGCAAGCACAGAACAGGGCTTTGGGGGAGTACTGCCCCTTGGACAGGAAATGTCTGTCCCCTCAGTATGATGGACTAGGCCAGGCAGGGAAGGGTGGCCACAGTGTCTGACCTGTCATAGGTCCGGAGGGGAAGCTCTCTGGGTATGCTGCTTCAATCTGCCAGCGTACTGCCAGCCAGAGAGCCAGGCCCATGCCAGAGCTGCCTGCACTGAAGATGGGAGGAGAGGAGCAGGGAGCACCTCTGCTAGTGAAATCCGGAAGGAAGTCAGGAGAGTCAGAGCCACCTAGCGGGGCACAGAGAGGGAGGAGCCCTCTGAAACATCCCATCGGCACTCCCACTTAATGGATGAGAAAACTGAGGCCCAGAAATAGGGCCTATCACACCGCCCCTCTGATAAGAAGAATGATAAAAGCTCATTCCTGAAGGACCTGGAGGACATCTGGCCGAATCCTTTCACTTATAGACGGGGAAACCAAAGTCTGGAGGGTCGAAGGAGGGAGGGATGCTGACCTGCTGGAGGTTGCAATGCTGGTTAGTATTTGTCCTGTGCTTTTTCTATGCACAGACTGCCCCGGAGTAAAGAAGTCAGCCCCTAATGTAGGACCTGGGTGGCAATTAGGACAGGGGGACCCCAGGGGATGGGTGGGCAGGGAGGCCGACCAGCTTCTGGGGAGGAAAGGGCTGAGGCTGCAGCCACCAGCTGCCCTGTCCTACTGTGTGATGTTCCTACCATTTCCCTCACTGCTCAGAGCAAGGCTGAGATAGGAGGCTTATTTATTCCTGCACCTTTATTTATCCATCTTTTATTCATGCAATCTTGTCAGTGTATATTATTTACATTATAAACCATATGCATTCCCACACTCCCTCTTTAGAAAAGGCCCAAGAATACAGATTGCTGCAAAGCTGTGAAAACGGTGGTGGTGGCGCTGTGTCTTCACCCCCTCCCTTGGGCCTCCCAGTGGAGCTGCAGAAAGCCCTCATTATGCCAAGCTGAGAGCCCTGAGACCTCCCCAAGCACCTACTCAGTGCAGTGTGTACATCTGACCCCCGATAGAGGGACAAGAGGAGGAGGAGGAATGAGAGTGGGTGGGATCACAGGGGAAATGGAGGATGGCATTTCCCCCCTCACACCTTCTTCCTGAGCAAGCCAGGCAGGGCTTGTGGCACCAGCTGCCTGAGGCCATCTGAAGGGAGTGAGCTGAATCCAAACTAGTCTATAGAAAAGCCTCAAGACAACAGACAGGTGGATTGCAAATGCCAAGACCAAAGGAGGAGAACAGGTCTGTGAAGGAGAGATGGAGCCAAGTGGGGGCTGGCATTTGAGCAGAAGCAAGTCAGGAGTAGATGCAGCAGGCAAAGAGGGGCCAGGGGGGCAGCCACAGTTTGCATTTATAGACGGACTTAGGTGGAGTGGGAGGGCCTGGAGTTCTGGCCAGACTGGGATTTGAAGAACTGGGCTGAACAGATGTATCCTGTAGCTGTGAGACTGAACAAAAGGGAACTGGTACATACATCTCTGAACAGGAAAAATAAATCAATTATTATTTTAATTATGTATCAAAACCTCTGGGTATGTCTAAAGCTATACTCAGAGGAAGAGTCATAGCCTAAATACATTGTTAGACAAGATAAGTAATAGCTAACTGGCAAATTTCCAAATTGCACAGTCTTAACACAGTAAAGGTTATTTCTTATTCATGCTTCATACTTGTTTCTAAAAGTCACTTAGGGATGCAGCTGATAGAGGATCTTCTGCCTTGTATCTGGGCCATCCTGGAACACCTGGCCTACAAAACTGCAGTAAAGGAAGAAGAGGGAGAAAACTTATTGGCTCTTAACTATCTCCGCCCAGACAAAACATACATCACTTCTGCTCACAGTCCATTGGCTAGAAGTAGTCACATGGCTGAAACCAAACTTCAAGGCACACTATAATGTGTAAGAGAATAGCACATATGTATCCAATAAGCATTGTCTCAGCCACACATTAAACATTAGACAGGAAACAATGAAAATAAATTACTTAAGTACCCAACTAAAGAAATTAGAAAAAAATAACAAAATTATCCTAAGAAAAGTAGTAAGAAGAAATTAATAAAAATAAAAAATCAATTCATTGCCTGGCTGGTTTGGCTCAGTGAATGGAGCATCGGCCTGCAAGCTGAAGGGTCCCAGGTTTGGTTCCGGTCGGGTGCACATGCCCAGATTGTGGGCTCCATCCCCGGTGGAGGCCTTGCAGGAGGCAGCCAATCAATGATTCTCTCTAATCATTGATGTTTCTCTCTCTCCCTCTTCCTTTCTCTCTGAAATCAATAAAAATATTTTTTAAAAAAATAATTAAGAACAATTTATTAACTAACTGTCCAAGTGATGAAAGAACTAAAACAAAAGAGATAAATTATCAATTAGATCAAAAAGAAGCAAAGGAGCACAAGCACACAAAACAGAAATAAACACAAATAAGTACAAAATTAAAATAATTACAAATATATTAACACTCTAAGTTAATATTTTTGCAAAACTGTATAAAATTATTTCTAGGAAAATGTTATTACCAAAATTGACTAAGGACATGTTAATAATCATGGGAGATATTGAGAAAATTGCCCCCAAAAACGTGTCTCTTATATGTACACACACACACACACACACACACACACACACGCACACACATACATAGAGTTTCACAAGTGAATTCATTCATACCCATAAGGAAAAAATAATTATGACATTGAACTGTTCCAGTGAATTTTTTTAAAGGAAATATCCAGGTTATTTGTTACAAAGCTAGTGAAATATGTTTTTTAATTTTAAAATATGTTTCAGTTACAATTGGCATATAATAGTACATTGGTTTCCGGTGTATAGTGGTTAGATACTTATATACCTTACAAAGTGATCACCCAGATAAATCTAGTACCCATCTGACACCATACAAATTTTCCATATTATTGACTATATTCCCTTATGCTGTACTTTAAATTTCTGTGATTGTTTTTCTAACCGGCAACTTGTACGTCTTAAGTCTTTCACCTTTTTCACCCACAAAGCTAGTAAAATACAAATAGCAAAACTGTACAAGACATAAAACTACTATAGATTAATCTCACCTTTGAATAAGAAAGCAGAAAGCTTAAATAAGATATTTTCAAATAGAAGTTAGCATATTTTTAGATATTACAATAATTACCAAGTGAAATTCATACCATAAATGTAAGGGTGATTTACAATTTAAAAATATAATTTAGCATATCAATACACCTTGACATAGGTTCTCAGACTAAAAGTTATCGTTCTTAATGTTGAAAAATAATTATTTCTATCAACATCAACAATAAGATCAGAACGTACTCTAACACTACTATTATTTAACATTGTGTGCAGCTATTGACCAATATAAATACAGGACCACCGAAACTGTCACAAATACAAAATAATTGCCATCTGAAAAAGATAGTAAAAGTGCGGCTATTGAGGAGAGTTTCTGTTATCAGTTTTGGCACCCAATTTATTTCTGCCTTTTGTTTTGGCCACATAGTACTGAAGACATTCTGATACCCAGAGAAATGTAGAGAAGAAGAATGACAACCTATTTTAAGTTCACCTTGCGACCTCAGGAAAAGCTTAAATTAACCTGTTTCAGAGGCTTGAAAGAGAACAGTAAACACCCCCCCCCAATACAGAATCAACAAAGTGATCTAACTCCTGTTTCTTATTAATTACAGTTTCACCAATGACGAACTCCAAACTTATAATTTTTTATGGACACATTTATAGGAAATCAACATATATTTATGGAAATGGCAGAAGAATCTTTTTAGGCTCTACTTTTTTTTTAAAAGATATATTTTATTGATTTTTTACAGAGAGGAAGGGAGAGAGATAGAGAGTTAGAAACATCGATGAGAGAGAAACATCGATCAGCCGCCTCCTGCACATCTCCTACTGGGGATGTGCCTGCAACCAAGGTGCATGCCCTTGACCGGAATCGAACCTGGGACCTTTCAGTCCGCAGGCCAATGCTCTATCCACTGAGCCACACCAGTTTCGGCTAGGCTCTACTTTTTTTAATAAGTTAATATGACTAGTACATCAGGAGGTATCAATATATTCAAATTTATTAGATGCTGGATATATGTATTTTATTCTCAAAATAGCTAAAATATATTTGAGTATGTATTTTATTCTCAAAATAGTTGAAAATATATTTGAAAATAAAATTAAGAACATCTCTATCCAGTTTGGCTCAGTGGATAGAGCATCGGCCTGCAAACTGAAGGGTCCCGGGTTCGATTCTGGTCAAGGTCATGTACCCTGGTTGCAGGCTCCTCCCTGGCTCAGGCCATGGTAGGGGTGCTTGCAGGAGGCAACCTATCAATGTGTTTCTCTCACATGGATATTTCTCTCTGTTTTTCCTTCTCTCTTCCACTCTCTCTAAAAATCAATGGGAAAATATCCTTGGTTTAAAAAAAAAGAAAAGAAAATTAAGAACAATCATTGAAGGAAGCCCAGCAGCACACGAGTTCCTACTGAAAACCATTTACAGACCACCAGCTC
Organism: Myotis davidii; assembly: GCF_000327345.1. NCBI lineage: Eukaryota > Metazoa > Chordata > Mammalia > Chiroptera > Vespertilionidae > Myotis > Myotis davidii. The sequence continues at coordinate 3,462,081 of NW_006290441.1, forward strand.
CAGCACCATAAACATCATCTAAGCCAAACATGAGACTGTGGACCATCAGTGATTCAGTGTAAACCTGGGCCCACTTCATTAACCCAATTGTGATTTCCAGCTGCTATGTAATATGCATGGAGGCTTATTTCCCGTCAGTTTAGGAGCTGTTTCAGAGCACTTTACCTGTAGAATCTAGACATCGTCATCTTCATTCATCCATCCAAAGAATGCTACTGACACTTACCATGTGCCAGACACTGTTCTGGGCACTGGGAACACAGAACTGAGCAAAACGGACCCAACTCCCTGCCCTCGTGCAGCTTATACTTTAGAGGGAGCAATGGGAGAGAAACTAAAGTGCCAAGCTGTAGAAGGTGCTAAGCGATGCTATAGACTGAATGTTTGTGTCTCCCCCAAATTCGTATGTTGAAACCTAATCCCTAATGTGATGGTACTTGGAGGTGGAGCCTGTGGGAGGTGACTAAGTCATGAAGGTGATGAGCCTCATGTGTGGGTTTGGTGCATGTAACAGAGACCCAGAGAGTGCCCTTGCCTCTTGTGCATGTGAGGATCCAAACTACATAGGCATAATCGTGGCGAACGAAAATTTGAATTTTGGGCACTGGGAACACAGAACTGAGCAAAACGGACCCAACTCCCTGCCCTCATGCAGCTTATACTTTAGAGGGAGCAACGGGAGAGAAACTAAAGTGCCAAGCTGTAGAAGGTGCTAAGCGATGCTATAGACCTGAATGTTTTGTGTCTCCCAAATTCGTATGTTGAAACCTAATCCCTAATGTGATGGTACTTGGAGGTGGAGCCTGTGGGAGGTGACTAAGTCATGAAGGTGATGAGCCTCATGTGTGGGTTTGGTGCATGTAACAGAGACCCAGAGAGTGCCCTTGCCTCTTGTGCATGTGAGGATGTGGAAAAGATGGTGATCCATGAACCAGGAAGGGCCTTCACCTGATTCATAGGTTGACGTTCGACCACTGAGCCAAACCGGCTGGGCCAAACTCACGTATTCTCTGCAAGTTATGATACATTCAGTTGCAAGAGCTACAAATCTAACTCAAGCTTAACATGTACCAAAAGAAATGGGAGAAATGTATGGCCCATGTGGCTGGGAAGGGTTCAGGGCAGCTCACAGAATGAAAGGAGCAGGAGAGTCTTGCGAGGTGGAGCTAGGATTCAATACCACCAGGCTCGCTCTCCATTCCTCTCATGTCTGCTTGTTCCTGCTGGTCTCAATCTCCCCTCCTTCAGACAGGCCTATTCCATCCACATTGTGAGAGAAAATAATCGCCTGGGAACCACAACCTTACATCTGTCTTAGTTTGGGCTCCCCTAAAGAAAGCAGACTCCAAGGCAAGAGTTTGGGTGCAGTACTCTACTTGGAAGATGATCTCAAGAGGCCTGAGGGAGTCAGAAAGTGAGACAGGAAGGAGAGGAAGCCCCCAAATGGATGTGTGAAGGAGCAGGTCACAGCTGGAGCCACTGGAGCTCCATCCCATTGGGATGCCTCGGAAAAATGTGCAAGGAGGCTGGAATATTTACCTTCCAGCCCATCACCTGAGAGTTGCTCTGTGGGCGATTGCTCTCCAGTAGGCCTAGTTTACTCCTCAAACCAGAGAACGGCCTTATCCAGAGAAACACAGGACCCCAACCTGTGTACAGAAACTGTCTTCGGGTGAGCTCAAGGGTGGACCAATTTGAGGTCTGCTAGAAGATCCGCTACAAATCCTTCCAGCACCAGCTCAGCCTATGAGGGACCCTGACCCAGCAGGCTTAGATCAAGTGCCCGTCATGGACCAATCACAGGCCAGGGCAAAGGCTGCTTGCTAGGAAGGGGAGCAGCTTTACCTGTTGAAATAGAAAGGGTTCCCCTAGTCTTTTCCTCCGCCCTCTTCAGTGCCTCAGCAACTAAAACCCATACTCACTACAGAAGTCCTGAGTCGTAAGAAGAAAGGCACTGGCGGACACGAAACTGCCTACTTCTCCAGTTTGCACCAACTTGATCTCCCTGCAGAAAGAAAACAGTCATTATCAAAAAGCCAATTGTCATTCTGCCTCTTTAGCAAAAATTCCCATTAAAGATAAAGCAAATTTTAATTAGATTAAGTATCCAATTACTGTAATTACATTTTTTAAAAATTCACATCATGGAGATGACCCTTTTAAAAAGGGTTACAGGAATAATTAGTGTATTCATATTAACCAGAATGTATTGGATAATATTTATACCCAGAAGACAAAGTACGTTACGCACATTTCACCTTTGGGGAAAGCTTGCAAATGTTGTGGCAGTGACATGAATATTTATAGGCAAGAGTGTGCTTTAGCAAGATTATGTGAGGAAGCATTTAAATGCTCACCAATTTTTACCCAGGGGCAAAGTATACAGAAAATGTGGTGCAGGGATTATGGATATGCAAAGTGTGACTTAAGAGGGGAAATTCTATCAGTTTGCTTAATTAATTGGAGCCAAAGACTATTTCCTCTCATTCAAGGCAGAAAGGACCAAGGTATCCAACTGTGACTTCTCTCTGCTCTGCTTCCGCCAGGGGTGGGGCCAGTGAGGGGAGTTGGTAGGAAAGGGTGAGGACCTTCTCTCCTGGACCATTCCCCACCAGGAAGCTGGGGTTCTCCTACGCCCCATCGTTATCCACCCAGGCCCAGCTGGATAGGCCTTAGGTGAGGGATACGGGCCTTGTAGAGGCTTCCTCCGGATAGGTTTTCCTCTGGCATTGTCTTCCCCTCTCTCATTCCAGTTTTCTTCCTTCCAACCTGCCTTTGAGCTGCAGCTACTGCCGCTATTATGGTCTCACACACGATTGCCTTCCAGGCTCCATCACACTTGCCACCTCTGGGGAGAGGAGCCACACAGACTCCATTTCACAGATGAGTACACAGGGGCTCCAGAGCTTGGAACAACTCCAACACCCACACCACGGAGCTGGCCCCAGACCTGTGAGGCCTCCGCTCTGCCTGTCAGGAGGCAGCCTGTGGCCACCGCCAACCGCAGGCCTATCTGTCCTCTGCTGCCACCATCGCTGGTCAAAACAGGCAGCCCAGCCACTGCCGTTTCCTCTCAGAGATCATTTCCAAACCAGAGTCAGCCCTGGGCGTGTATCCGGGGGGAAAGAGCAATGGATGTGCACCCTAGTGGCAAGGGGAACTCTCGTTTGTTGGATCATACATTGAGACCGTGGGGTTCTCAAGGTGGATAGCATCAGACAGAAAAGTATGTTCCGAAGATTTTGGACACCCACAACGGACAGGTGTTTATCATAGCCTTCTTATCCCTGATAGGAGCTCTGCCCATCTTCCAAGGGCCAGATCCAACATACTCTCCTGTGTGCATCCTGTTGCTCTCCTACCTTCCTTCTTTAGCCTCTTCATTCTGGGCTTTGGTGTGACAGGCCTTGCCCGCTTCTGCTCAGTTTCCTGGGTACTTGGGTCTCATTTCCTTGCTGACCCCCCTCCCCATTTCCTGCCTATAGGAAGGGTTCAGGACTCTCTACAATGGGACCTACTGTGGTTCCTTATGGGCTCTTCTTTAAAATTGTTCTCAGAGACAGAGGTACATCCTTACAATCTCCTCTGGGATGCAAAAGCCTCATTCATGGGGGAATTCCGTTTTTAGAAATAGCCAGTTACTGGACTAGTCAGAGTTCTTCAGAGAAATAGAACGAACCGTGTGTGTGTGTGTGTGTGTGTGTGTGT
>NW_006290441.1:3465899-3470264 GCF_000327345.1 Myotis davidii
TATAAAGGCTGGGCAAGTCTAAAACCTTCAGGGTGGGCTGGCAGGCTAGAGACCCAGGAAGAGTCCATGCCACAGTTCAAGTCCGAAGATCTTCTGCTGCCAAATGCCCTCTTACTCAGGGACATCAGTCTTTTGGTTTATTCAGGTCTTCAACTGGTTGGGTAAGGCCCACTCCCATTATGGAAGACAATGTTCTTTACCCAAATTATGTTTCTATCTCTCCCTCTCCCTCTCCCTTCCTCTCTGAAATCAATAATAATCTCTCCCTTCCTCTCTGAAATCAACAATAATATATTAACACACACACACACACACACACACACACACACACATACACACACACACGGAGGGAAGGGAACCAGGTGAGCGTCCTGAGAGAGAAATAAGCAGAGCTCCTGCTGGTCCAGGAGGAGAACATGATTTGAGGCAAGAGGCTACATTATGCAGATCCTCAAAGGGGACCCCAATGAGCTGGGACTTCATATGGCAACCAGGAGGTGGTCACTGAAGGCTTCAAGCAGAGTAGGGTCCTGAGCTCGGACTCTGGAATCTTAGCTCGTCTGTTCCTGTACCTTCCAACCTTCCAGTGACTCCTCATCCATTCACGATTTTAACACTTGGTCACTATCTTCTTTTCTGTCATGTTTCTGTCCTCATACTTGGGAACTTCAACATAATGATGTAACATAGGTTTCCACTGAGGCCTCTTACCATTTTTCATGAGCACTCTTGCTAATATTATCTCCTCTCAAACTTCATCTCTATTGATGGGCAAATGACTCCCATATTTGTTTCCAGCCCAAACATCTCTTCTGAGCTTCAGACCGGTATATCCAACTGGCTAGCCCCAGTTGCATATTTCATGGAAACTCAAACTCAACTAGTCAAAATCCGAACTCATCATCTTTCTCACAACCTTGATTCTTCTGTTCTCAAAATCTTATAATATGGAATTAGTGTTTAACCAGTCAGTCACCCACGCCAGAATCTTGGGGGGTCATCCTAGATTCCTCTTAGAACTCATATCCCATTAGTCACTACTTCCCTAAGCTGCACATGTTGTCCGTGAGTCCAGAGCTTCTCTGGTTCCAGAAAGTAAAACTGGTCGTTAAGAGGGCAAACTTTAAAGTAAGTACAACTCAGTTTAAATAATAGCTTCCAATTGATACTGCATAATTGTTGTCAAGTTACTTAAGTTTTCTGTTCTCTCATCTGTAAAATGGGTATTACTTACTCCATAACATTCTTAGAAGAATCAATTGTTTTGCTATGTAAAATACTTGGATCATAGTAAGTACTTAATAACATTTAATGATTAATATCAATGATATGATGCCTGAACAACACCAGTAGGGGCAACCCCCGGCTGCAATAATTGAAGAATAAGATTTGGAGACTATTGATTGATTCTTAACCAGACTTTCAACCAATCCTTCTTTTTTCAGCCCCAGTCCACATCTCGGCCTTTAAAGGAACTCAGTGCCTCCAATACCTAGGACTTTTTAGGTCCTGAGGGGCACATTTGTTTGCTTCTTAGAGGCTTTCTCTCTGAAAGACTTCACTTTAATGTACAGAGTCCAAAATATTCCCTGCATTTTGTTGTTGAGGGGCCTATCTGTCCCATTATGGGACCCATCTTCCTCATCAGCCCCTGTGGTGCCATTTCAGGGTTTGAGACACAGTAAGAACTAAAAGAATGTTTATTAAATAGATCAATACAGACAGTCAGGAAGAATTGTGGGGATACAGAGGAAGGAGAGGCTGACTAGAAAAGTTCCTTGAGGGTAATATTTTTCAGCTGTTCTTTGGAGTTTTTAAGGGGTGCAGAGGGAACCCGGCTAGCAAAGTAAGGAACGTGCCGGGGATATAGCAAATGACCTAGTAGTTTGAAGGAACACTGGTGAGACAAGATCTGCAGGCCTTGAGGACTTGGGAAGGAGTGACAGTTGTTCTGAGGAGAAAGAGGAGTTGCTGAGACATTTTAATCTGCAGAGAGACATCATTGGACCTGCATTTTAGCATTCCCCTGCTTTGGCCGCAGATGGAGAATGGATGCGAGGGGCCTGGGGTGAGGGGCTGGAAGATTGTCAGTTTGTTGAAGTAATGAGGACCTGGCTGGTGTGGTCTGGGGTGGGTAGTGAGCCGCGGAGTGGGAGGTGCGGGAGCCGAGCGTACTTGTCCCTCGCGCGTCGCCGTTGGCGCAGCCCGCGGTTCGGTCCGAGGAGGCCGCCGGCGCTGCGATTCCGCTTCCGGTTCGCGTCGGCAGCTGCGGCGAGAGCGAGCGGCCATGGCGTACTCCACGGTGCAGAGGGTGGCCCTGGCCTCGGGGGTCGTCCTGGCCGTGTCGCTGCTGCTGCCCAAGGCCTTCCTGTCCCGCGGAAAGCGAGAGGAGCCGGCGCCCGCAGGTGAGCGCGGGCCAGCTCCCCAGGAGCGCCCGGCATCCCCGCTCCCTGTAGGGATGGGGTGAGGCCCGAGTCTCCGGTCCCCACCTGCAAAGCCGCCCAGCCGGCTGGAGAAGGCGGTCCTGGCGGAGTTTGGGAGGTGCCCAGCCCCACAGTTGCCTTGGCTGCAGTGGGCAGGGCCCGACTCCCCTGCGCCCCGTGCCTCCTGCCGCTCCCGGCCCCGGACGGCGCGCTCACGCCGGGCTCTGCGCTCCCAGTGGCCGGCACCCCCGCTACTCGCAGCCCCTTCCCCTCCCTGGCTTAGCTCATCTCAGGCTCCCACTTGGGATCCCTCTGTAGGTTTCCGTGTGCTTTCGTGTGTAATAAAGTCCGTTGGAATTGGTGTTGCTAACCTTAATTCCTGGTGTGGTTTTAATTTGATGTTGGGGTGTGTGTGCGCGCGCGCGCCTTGTAAAATATACAGGCATACCTTGTAGATACTGCGGGTCCGCTTCCGGACCCCCCTAATAAAGCGAGGATCGCAGTACAGCCAGTCGTGATCTTTTTGCTGGTGGAGCGTCTTGCTTTCAGTTTGTTTAAAAAAAAAAAAAAGAAAAAGCAACACCTGGAAAGTTCCATAAGCAAGGTATGCTTGTGACTTGATTTTAATCCAAGTGTTAGTTTCTGAAGTGCACAAATCATTAAGGTCCCCTTTCTTAAGTAATTGGTTGATTCCCTTGTTAGTGACATGATGTCAATGACCTCATGTTTAAAAATCCATCTTGTTGGTTGCATTCCGGGGCTTTTACATGATGAATGAGTGTAAAGGTGAATGCCTAAGGCTGGGGGAGGGAAGGAGAACAGGTGATGAGGTGCTGCTGTAACTGTCTCCTGTACGCTGTCTCTGCAACATCCTGAAAGCATGGTGTTATGGTCATTTTTTTTTGTTTCTACTTTCTAGATTGTAAGATCCTTGAGGGCAGGGACCTTGTCTTGTTTACCACCATTTCTTTAGCACCTGGCTAAAATAACATTAATAGATATTTTTAAATGAATAATTTAAGATTATAAAGCTATCTAATTGTGAACTCACTTTTTGCATTAGTTACTGAAGTAGTATAATCTAGGCAAAAACTAATCTTAAATGATACATTCTGGTAACTAGAATTTGCTAAAACTCTTACCCTTGTACACTGACATTTTAAAAACAGCGACTCCTGACCATTTTTGGGTTACATATCCCTTTGAGAATTGGATGAAAGTTATGGATTTTCTCCCTAGAAAAATGAACATACTTTTTATGTATACATTCAGAATTTGTGTATCAATTCAGAGAATTCACAGAACCTAGGAATCCTGCTTTAAAGAAAGGGGCACTCTCGATTATTAGAAAATTCTTGAAATTTGTGTCATTGTAGCTTCCATTTCTACCCATTGGAATAGGTGAAAAAAAGCACAGTCCCTTTTCCACATGACAACTATTAAGATAGTCTTTTAGCAAATATTTGTGATGTACCCTTTCACATAGAATACACACAGTGTACAGTTACTAGTTACTGTGAATTGCCGGGGTCTTTCTCAGCATCTAGAAGGGTTCAGGAATCTGGAGAAAAGGGGCTGCGCGTAAATTAATAAAGAGACTAGACATGAAGTATAAATTTGGAAGGCATTTTGGGGAGCCAGAGGAGACCTAGCTTCAGTAACCAAGTTCTCCAAATCTCTGGACCCCTAGCTTTTTATTAACACAAATTGCCCTAAAGCAAAGCAGATATACATATCAAAGGTAAGATTTGATATACAGCAGGCAGGTTGGGGGAACTGCCCTCGGCTGTCAGGCAGCAGGCAGTAATATATGCAGATGTTTAAGTTTGGGGAAATGCTTCCAGCTATTCCAGCAGGCAATAATATCTATCTTCAGCCCTGCTCAAGGTTCTACAACTTAAAAAAAAATATATAGATATAGATATAGATTTCAGAGAGGAAG
>NW_006290441.1:3470591-3519970 GCF_000327345.1 Myotis davidii
TCCGCAAGCTGACGCTCTATCCGCTGAGCCAAACCAGCTAGGGCTTCACCAACCTTTTGATGAAACATCTTGCATTTATGACATGCTGGAATTAACCTCCAGCAGTGAATTCCAGGAAAAAATAAGCCAGATCTCTGCCTGAGGAATCCACAGCTTAGTAGAGGAAAACAAACAACAACTAAGTGCAAAAAGTATCAGTTACAGGTCTCAAATCCTTGCAGGAAACGGGGAGATATATGGTTAGATTGGCCAGGTGCTTTGGGGGGAGGGGGACAAGAAAGTTGTCGGAGGAGAGTATGGTATGTGTGTTTTTCTAACAGCTTTAAAAATTTCTTAACTTTACTGGGGTGACATTGGTTATTTTTTCAATTTATTTTAATTAAATTCATTGGGGTGACACCTAACAGCTTTTTTTGCGATATAATTCACATACCGTACAATTCACCCATTTAAGTGTACAATTTAGTGGTTTTTAATACATTCCGAGTTATGCAACCATCATCACCATCAATTTTAGAACATTTCATCCCCCCCAAAAAATCCCATAATCTTTAGTCATCACCCTCTAACATGCCCCCCTTCAGCCCTAGAGCAACCACTAATCTACTTTCTGTACCTATCAATTTTTCTATTCTGGACATTTCATGTAGATCTTTTGTGACTGACTTCTTTCACTTAGCATAATGTTTTTATGGTTCAAACATGTAGCATGTATGAGTACTTCATTTCTTTTTATGGCTAAGTAATATTCCTTTGCGTGGATATACCACATTTTTAAATCGTTTTATCATCAGTTGCTGGACACTTGGGTTGTTTACATTTTTTTATTATGAATAATGCTGCTGTTGATTTTTGTGTACATATATGTTTTTATTTCTCTTGGGAATCAAATGCGAACATTTTAGTGTGGCTAGAACTAACTGGAATTTCAGGGTCATGTGATTTATTACTCTCTGTTTGAAGAACTGCTAGACTATTTTCCAAAGTGGCTGCACTGTTGTATATTCCCACCAGCAATGTATGAGGGTTCCAGTTTCTCCACATCTTGCCTGCACTTGTTATTGTTTGCCCTTTTGGTTATAGTCATCTTAGTGGGTGAGAAGTGGTATCTCCTTGTGGTTTTATTTGCATTTCTCTGATATTGAGCCGTTTTCATGTGTTTATTGGCTATTGGTATATTTTTGGAGAAAATTCTATTCAGATCTTTTGCCTATTTTTAAATTGAGTTACCTTTTATTATTGAGTTTTAAGAGTTCTTTTTATACTAGATACAAATCCACTATCAGATACATGATTAGCAATTATTTTTTCCCATTGAGTGGGTTGCTTTCATTTTCTTGATGGTGTACTTTTAGGGAGAAACGTTTTTAATTTTGATGCAGTCCAGTTTATTTTTTTCTTTTGTTGCATCTTCTTTTGGTTCATATTTAAATAATCATTGCCAAATCCAAGATCATGAAGATTTATGACTATGTTTTCAAGTTTTATAGTATTTGCACTTACATTTAGTACTTAATCCATTTTGAGTTAATTTTTGTATACATTGTTAAGTAGAAGTCCAGTTTCATGTGGATATGCAGTTAGTTGTCCCAGCACCATTTGTTGAAAAACTATTCTTTTTACATTGAATTGCTTTGACACCCTTGTCAAAATTCAGTTGAATATAAATGAGAGAGTTTATTCCTGGAATCTCAGTTCTGTTCCATTGATATACATATATTGATATATACAGAGTGTGGCAAAGTAGGTTTACAGTTTTTTGTATAGAAAATATACAATAATTAATAAACAATCCTATATAATAAAAGGGTAATATGCAAATTGACCCTCCTGGTGGAATGACCAGAATGACCGCTGGACCAGTCACTGCAGGCCTAAGGACCATACCTGCACATGAATTTTGTGCACTGGACCTCTAATAAAAGAATAAACTGTTTCACATACTTAAAACTGTACACCTACTTTTTGCCTCACTCTGTAAGTGTATATGTGTGTGTATGTGTGTGTGTGTATGTGTACATGTTGCTATCTCTGTGGCAAAGCAGAATCTTTCAGAATTTGAGAATGAGGGAAAAATGTATTCTTTTTGTTTTCACAATATATTTCATATGTAAATTGACCCTAACGGCAGAATGACCAGAATGACCGCTGGACCAGTCACTATGGGGCTCACTGACCACCTCTTGGGCCCTTTCCCCTGGCAGCAGGCTCCGATTGCCTGATAGTGAACGGGGTACCAGGATTGGGTGGCGGGGGACACCAGCGGCGCCAGGCCAAGGCCCCAGCCCAGTGGGCCGCCCCACACACAGAGAGCGACCTGTGGCGGGGGCGGGGCCAGCAAGTGGGTGGGAACAGCCAACTCCTTGGTCCCTTCCCCCCGCCTTATGCCAGTACTGCAGTCTTAATTACTGTAACTTTGTAGTAAGTTTTGAGATTGTGAATTCAACTTTGTTCTCTTTCAAGATTGATTTCTGAGTCCTATGACCCATCATTTCCATATAAAATTTAGAATCAGCTTGTCAATTTTTACAAAAAAAAGAGAAGAAAAAGAAAAATCCAACTGGGATTTTAATAGATTGTGTTGAATCTATAGATCAATTTGGAGAGTACTGCCATCTTAACAATATCAAGGCTTTCCATCTGTGAGCAAAAATTTCTTTTTTTAAAATAATGTATTGTATTGATTTTTTACAGAGAGGAAGGGAGAGGAATAGAGAGCTAGAAACATCAATGAGAGAGAAACATTGATCAGCTGCCTCTTGCACACTCCCCACTAGGGATGTGCCCGCAACCAAGGTACATGCCCCCGACTGGAATCGAACCTGGGACCCTTGAGTCTGCAGGCCGCAGCTCTATCCACTAAGCCAAACCGGTTAGGGCAAAAATTTCTTTTTATTGAAGTCTTTAATTGCTTTCAAAGAAGTTTGTAATTTTCAGTGTTTAAATCTTACTTTGTTAAATATATTTCTAAGTATTCCTTTTTATGTTATTATAAATTGAATTAATTTTATTTTAGATTGTTTGCTAGTGTATAGAAATACAATTCATTTTTGTGTATTAATACTGTATCCTGCAACCTTGCTGAATTATTGGCTCTAAAACACAATCGTGTCATCTGCAAATAGAGATAGTTTTACTTTTCTTTCCAATCTGCATGCCTTTTATTTCTTTCTCTTGCTTAACTGCCCAGGCTAGAACCTCTAGTATAATGTTGAATAGAAGTGCTGTGGGTTTTTTGAAGATGCCCTTTATCGGATTGAGGAAGTTCCCTTCTATTTCTAGTTTGTTGAGTGTTTTTATTATGAAGGGATGTTGAATTATATAAATGCTTTTTCTAGGTCAATTGAGATGATTGTGGGGTTTTTGTCCTTCATTCTGTTGACATAATGTATTACATGATTTATTTTTGGATATTAAATCAACTTTGCATTCTTTATCTAATTGAAGTGGGATCTCTTAAAGTGTTTTTATCATCCAGAGTAAGAAGGGCATTCCAATCAGAGGGAACATGAGAAAAAAAATCCAGAACCTTGAAATAGCTTTAGAATTGTAAGAGACGAGACAGAAATTGGAAGGGCCAAACTGAAGATTTTTTTTCTGTCATACTTTAGGAGTTTATATTTTACTCTAAAGGTAGAGGAGGCCATTGTAAGTTTGCTACTAAGTAGGAGACATCTAGTCTGGTTTTGGAAAAGATGCCCTGGCAGCAGCATAGAGGCTGCATTATGAGGATTTCTTCAGGAAGAGGATTGTTGCAGGATTCCAGTGGAGACATCCTGAGCTTCATTAAGCTGGTCAGTTAGGATACTCATGACAACTGACAGAAAGTTCAGTTGTCCTCTTAAAACAGAAAGGGAATTTATTGTCTTGCAAATGAGAAGACTGTATTAGAACTGGCCTCCCGTGTTGTTTGATCCAGAGATTCACAATCTCATCAGGGCTCCAGCTCTGATTTTTCTGTGTCCTTTTTACTTCTGGGCTCCTTCTCAAGTTGGTTCTATTCTCTGACTGTTCTCTCAGGATAGCAACAATGGTGCCACCGTTCCAGACATCACCCTGTCTATTCAGGGAACGAGTGTGTCTTCTCTTTTAAATTCTTCCTTCAGTCCCACCTCACTCTTACTCTCCAGGAGTTCCAACTAACATATCCACCCATTTTGATGGCTTGAATTAAGTTATTTTCAGTGTTTGGGTGGGAAGAATATGCTGATTAACTACTCTGAAGTTGAGAGTGATTGCCAAAGGGAAATAGGGGTATGAGAGGAAGAGGAGTAAGTTGAACAGGGGAGGCGATCAGCAGTGGGTAGGAGAACAATTTTAAGAGACATTTTTAAATAGGAGTGGAAGGTGAGGGAGAAGGAGGCACCTTGGATTATTCTCAGGTCATTGTTTAGGTGAATAAATAGATGGTGATGCCCTTCACCAAAACAGGAATGAAGGAAAGATAGATTTGAGGGGAAAGATGGTGAGTTCAGGAAATTGAGGACTAGTATCATGTCCCCTTCTTCAGTCTGTTTTCTTACTTTGACATCTCAAGCTCCCTCTTCCACTCCTCATGTGACATATATGATGACATAGTTGCAAGTATCTCAACATAGCTGCTTAGAAAGTAAATAACAGCATGTGTAAACCAATTAGCTCATGGAAGAGCAGCCTATTGCCTCTTTTTAAAATCCTATACGTAATGCATCCTGGGGGGTTGCTTTAGAGTTTTGGCATTTTTACTTGCTGATCTTCCTGTATATTAGAATCCTAAGGTTTTTTTTAAAAATAGATTTTTGTTTATTTTATGCTGTTTACTTGATGTTTTGGAACCAAATATATACTTGATAGTCTTCCCTGTTGCATTTTACCTGTTTAAATTTGGTCTATAATTGTGGCCTCTTGAAGTTATTTCAGAGCGTTCATTTTTCCATTCAGTGTATTTATTTGCCATCTCTCTCAGCTCTATGCCATTCTTGATTTTTAAAAAAATCTTTTGTTTAGGATATTTTCAAACCTAAGCAAAAGTAGAGTGAGTAGTAAAATGAATCCACATTACCCTGCTTCAACAGCTGTCATTTTGTGTCATGGGCATCTCCACCTACTTTTCCCCCATACACTCGATTATTTTAAAGCAAATCCCCGACATTGGATTATTTTATCCTTAAGTACTAAAGGATATAGCATACATCTCTAAAAATACAAATTCTTTTTGAAACATAGCCACAGTACCATTATCACACATAAAAATAAATAATTCCATAATGTTATTAAATATCCAGTTGGTGTTCAAATTTCTCTCACTACTTCATTATATTTTTTTCACAATTTCACCCTTAATTATGATCAGCATGTCTTTTTGATAGATCATGCAATTATTTTCTTAATGTATCAGTCATTTGAAACTGCTGTTAGGATTGCACCTTTTGTGAAGAGTTAGTTATTCCACCAGTTTGATCATTTGATTATTTTACTCCACATTACTGTCTGATTTAGACTTTGATCTGCCTGCTTCCTCCCTTCCCTCTTCAGTCCGTCCTCAGCAAGGCAGCCATATTGATCCTGTCAAAGCCTAAGTCTCTCTCCTCCACAATACCCTCCAGTGGCTTCTGGCTCACTCAGATGAAAAGACAAAATCTGTACATGACCTAAAAGGCCCTAGTTAATCCTCTTTGCCATTTCTTTCTATGTTTCCTGCTTTCTCACTTTGCTTTGACCACACTGGCCTCCTCCTTGCTGTTCTTTAACATGCCAGGCATGCTCCCACTTCAGGGAATTTGCATTTGCTGTTTTCTCTTGGCCTGAAATGCTATTTTTTTAAAATATCCATCTGCCTTTCCTCCATCTTTTATTAGGCCTTCACTTGAATGATATCTCCTGAGCCTTCTCTGGCCACTTGAGCTGAAATCTACCCCCAACATGTACTATCTCCTTAGCCTGCTTATTTCTTTTCTCCTTAGTATTTATCACTATCTTGTTTATTATCTCTTTTCTTACTTACGAAGGAAGTTCTACGTGGCCAGGGATTTTTGTTTTGTTCACTGCTGTATCTCCAGTTTTAGACCATGGCTGCACATAGTAGACAATAAATATTTACTAATGAATGAAAGAATGAGTAAATTGAGTGCATTAATGAATGCTGGCTCCTAGGGATTATGGCTTCCTCTATTAGCATTTGTAAGCCATTACCTTTTTACTGTTATTATTATATTCTTTATGGCTACATAAATTATTATGCATGCATGTGTGGACTATTATGAATCCAGTAAATTATATGAATGAGTTTTAAATGATAGGGGAAAATTATATGCTATACGTAAAAAGTAAAGATGTACTCACTATGTATTTACCAGAAAGAAATAGGTCAACATTTTAACGGTGGTTATTTCTGGATGAAATATGGGTGGTTGTTATCCTTTACACTTTTTTGTACTTTCTCAATTTCCCATAGGTATGCATTTCTTTTCTAATAAGGAAAAAAAAATACCTTTTTTCCCTCCTACATCCACTCCATCATAAAATGGAAAAATCAGTTTTAGAATCTAACCTACTCACTTCTCTGTAGTTGAAAAGTCCATCCTTCACTTTCTACATTTTTGCAAACTGGAACAGTAGTTATCTATCTCTACTCTTTCAAGATTTCTCTTTTTATTGATATAATTTCTTAATTTTTTTTTTAGTTCAGTGACCTTATTTGTAAGTGTTCTCAATCTTATTGGTAGAAATTATTTAGTGAATAGACTTGAATTTATTCTCTTCACCCATCTGGGACTTCATTTTATTTTTTTTTCCATTAGGATTATTAATTCTCTTCCATTTAACACAAAATTTACTCCTTTTGATAGAGAATATGGAAGCAAAATAAAGGTTAAGAAATTCTGCTCACTTAGCATTACATTTTATTATCAGGCAAGTTGCTGTTTGCTCTAAAAATACCCTTTTGCTACCCTTTTTGTATTCTAATTTATTTTGGACCTTGGCCTCCTCCTGTGGTTCTTCTAAGTCTTGCTACTCTTTCTTGCTGATTGCTTTTGTGTCTTTCTGTTCATCTTTCTTCTGTTCTTTTATTTTTTAAATTTTATTACTTTTAATCATATTTTATTTTTCAGTTATGGATGCCATATACTATTTATTAGTTTCGGGTGCACACCCCAGTGATTAGACATATACATCCTGATAAATCTTGTACCCATCTTACACCATACATAGTCATTAGAATATTATTGACTGTACTCCCTATGCTGTACTTTACATCCCCATGACTAATCTGTAACAACCAGTTTCTACTTCTTAATCCCTTCACCTTTTTCACCCAACCCCTCAAACCTCCCTCCCATCTGGCAACTGTCAACATGTTCTCTGTATCTATGAATCTGTTTCTGTTCTGCTTGTTCATTTATTTTATTTTTTAGGTTTAATTGTTGATTGATATGTTTATTGCCATTTTATTGTTCATATTTTTATCTTTCTCCTCCTTGTCTCCTCCTCCTTCTTCATCTTTTTAAAGAAGACCCTTTAATATCTCATGTAATACTGGTTTGGTGGTAATGAACTCCCTTAGCTTTTTCTTGTCTGGGAAGCTCTTTAAATGTCCTTTGATACTAAATGGTAACTTTGCTTTTGGTCATTTCTTACCTACAAAGTTTCTGTTGAGAAATCAGCTGATATTCTTATGGTGAGAACTCCCTTATAAGTAACTAAATGCTTTTCTCTTGCTGCTTTTAAGATTCTCTCTTTGTCTTTAACCTTTAGCATTTTAATAATGATGCATCTTGGTGTGGGCCTCTTTGGGTTCATCTTGTTTGGGACTCTCTGCATTTCCTGAACTTGTATGTCTGTTTCCTTCACCAGGTTTGGGAAGTTTTCAGACATTTTTTCACATAGGTTTTCAATTTCTTGCTCTCTCTCTTCTTCCAGTACCCTCATGATCTGAATGTTAGTATGCTTGAAGTTGTCCCAGAGGCTCCTTACGCTATCTTCATTTTTTAAATTATTTTTTCCTTTTTGCTGTTCTGATTTGGGTATTTTTGCTTTCTTATATTCCAAATCACTGATTTGATTCTTGACTTCATCTACTCTACTGATTTCATGTAAATTATTCTTCATTTTGGACTGTTGTTTTTTATTGTTATGGTTTCTGTGTCCTTTTTCATGCTGTTGAAGTTCTCACTAAAATTCCTTGAAGCTCTCACTAAGTTCCTTGAACATTCTTATATCAATTGTTTTGAACTCTGTATCTAGTAGTTTGCTTGCCTTCATTTCACTTAGTTCTTTCTTTCTCTGGAGATTTCTCCTGTTCTTTCACTTGGGACCTGTTTCATTGTCTCTGCATTTTGGCTGCTTTCCTGTGGTTGTTTCTATGTATCAGGTACAGATGCTACGTCTCCCAGACTTGGTAAAGTGGCCTTCTGTAGTAGGTGTCCTGTAGGGCCCAGTGGCACAGCCTCCCAGTCACCTGAACTGGGCACTTCAGGTGTGCCCCTTTGTGGGCTCTGTGCACTGTCCTGTTGTGTTGAGCCTTGATTGCTATTGGCATCTCTGGGAGGGATTGACCCTCAGACCAATTGGCTTTGAGGACCAGCTGTGACTATAGCAGAGGAGCTGCTGTTGGGATTGACTCTGTAGAACAGGACTTGCTTCAGTAGGACTTTGGTGCTCACCCAGCCCGCCTCTTGAGTGTGTAGCTCATGGAGTTGGTAAGGTTGTTATATGGTCTGAAGCTGTCTACCCGGAGCCTCCCAGGAGGTGCAAGATCAGCCACTGCTTGTCTCCTGCCTGGGGCCACTAAGCACAAGCTACAGAGTGATCTGCAGATGACTGCTACTTGTGCTGGGCTTGGGGGTGCCCAGCAGAGGCCAAGCTGCGAACCAAGGCTGGCTGCTGCTAGTGCTGGTCCTGGAGCCACTTAGCAAGAGTTACAGGCTATGTAGGGGTCAGATGCTGCTTGATGAAAGATTTTAGGAAAGTCAGAAGCATGAAGCAAGAGAGGCCATTTGCATGGAAAAACCATTTGAAATGGCTTGGGTGGTGGGGCAGGATTTCAGGGAATCACCAGAGTGGGGCAAACAGTGTGAGTCCGGTTGATGGAGACTCAGATGTGGTGCCCTCCTGCTGACTCTATTCTTTTAGAAGAACTCCCTGCACATCTGCTTCTTCCCTTTGCTTTTCCTACCTGCTTGACAATTTTTGGAATGCCCAAACAAATGTATTTAAAGAGCTTTCCTTTTAGAGAGTCTCATGCCATGGAACTGTGTGTCTGTTTTCAGAACTTCCTAGAGCCTATGCCATACAACCTCTACTTCGTTGTCACAAATACTAAGTTGGCCTCCTTTCTTTTTCCTATGATTCTCCTTTCATTTCACCAACCAATTTCTTCTTTGGCCAGAGTAGCAATTCCCCTTCTTTTACCTTATGTATCTGTGGAACATGAAATGTCAGCACACTAGGTCAGGAACTTTTCAGTTGCCCCAGTGTCACCTGATTAAGCCTTTGAATGGGTGACAGGGTTGTTGAAGCCCTCCAAGATGACAGTATACTGCTTCTGTGTTAGAGTCGGCTTCAGGGGGATCCTATCCACCACCTCCACTTGGAGCTCCCCCAATAATGTCATATCTGGCATCTCTTCTGCTGACCTTGCTTGCCCATGTTTTCCAATGAGTGTTTCACTTTGAATGCTTATAAATAGGGTTCCTTACCAGCCCTTTCCCAGTAGCCCTGTTTCTCTAGAATAGTTCAGACTCTTTTGCTGCCATGTTCTTCTCAAGTGAGTTGTGCCCACTGAATCTTGGCAAAACACCAAGACCTAAATGTGTAGAGCACTTTGATCAGTCACCCTAACTGCCATTTTCTATTCTCAAATGGTGAAATCAAGAACACTAAAAATAATGAAATAAAATAACTGTTTTTAGTCTTAAGAGTGTCTGGGCTGAGTCTTGAGATTGCAGTGTAGGCCAACAGGCACAGTGTAAGACATCCAGATCAGTTGAACAATGTGTACAGTGTGTAAGACCAGAGCATGTCCTGTAGGGCCCCAAGCATAAAGTAAATACTACACGTTTATTCAAGAAGTTCTTAGTTTGTCCTCCAGCCACCGAGCAACAGGAATACACCTGTATTTGACAAGTTGGGTTTAGTACTTGTTGTGGCCAGGGAGAAGGCATGCCATGGAGAAGCATACGTTATCTCAGTAAGAGAGTGCTTGAAAAGCATTATTGGATTTGGGCTTGTAGCAGGTGATTTAGAACAGTGGTTGCCAACCTTTTGGACCACCAGTGGTCCGCGGACCACTGGTTGGCACTCGCTGCTCTGAAGGTTTCCTTAAACCAGGGGTCGCCAACCTTTCAGACCTTGCAGACAACCAGTGGTCCGGTCCACAGTTGGCAACTGCTGATTTAGAGGAAGGTTTAAGGATGTGGGGCTTTGTGATGCTGTCAGGAAGTGGGAAAAGTTTATCTAAAGCAGTGGTTCTCAACCTTACTAATGCCGCAACCTTTTAATACAGTTCCTCATGTTGTGGTGACCCCCAACCATAAAATTATTTTCGTTGCTACTTCATAACTGTAATTTTGCTACTGTTATGAATCATAATGTAAATATCTGATATGCAGGATGTATTTAGGCGACCCCTGTGAAAGGGTCGTTCGCCCCCCAAAGGGGTCGCAACCCACAGGTTGAGAACTGCTGAAAAGGGAGGGCAGACTAGAGAAAGACTGCAACTGTAAATGGTAAAGAAGCAGCAGTCACTTACTATCCAGGAGTGGGGGCTGTTTGATATTTGGCTGGGACAGTGTTCATGTTTTGTCTATTCAAGCAGGTTACTGAGTAGTCATTTTTTTTTTGTCTTGATCTACTGTGGACACATAATGGCCTGTCTGACGTTGGTGCCCTCAAATTGCTTATTTAACAGGAAAACACCAAGACCTAAATGTGAGTGCCAGATCAGTTTATAGCAACACCAGGGCCAAGCTGATAGTACCAGGGCAGCTTCTGAGTGCCACAGGCTGCTTTTCTTTCTCTCAGATATGATTTGTAAGTTCAGTCAGCACTAAATAAAATTGGGTAGAAATTATGCTTAGTGGAAGACCTTACCTATTCTGTTTCCCAATCCATTTACATAGAGGGTATAGGGCACATGAATATAACTCTTGAATAAAGCCAGGTGTGATTGGGGCAATAAAAGAGGTTTGAGAAGTGAATTCTAAGTACATGGGGAGAAGATGCTTTGGGGTGAGGGAAATGGCCTGCGCCTTGAAAAATAGGCTGGATTTAGATTGTGTGGAGTTGGAGAGAGAAGCAAAACCAGTGGAATACAAGGGCTTAGAGGCAAGATCACGGGTTTACTCAAAGCATGGTGAGGAACCTAGTTAGGCTGAGTCAGGAGTATGTAATGGGAAAGAAGTGTGAAGAGGGACTTTTGGATTAGATTATGGAATTCAGGGGGTTTTTTTGGAATTCTGTTTGTAGGGAGGGAACAATCAGAACTTGTTAAACACCTACTGTGTTTGCTGGGTGCTTGGAATATGTTAAATCTATAATCCTGTAACAATGCTGAGAAGTAGCTATTATTATTTGTATTTTACAGATAATGAAAATGAGCTCTAGAAAGGTTCAGGATCTTAACTAATAACTCTGACTGAAAAGATGGTACTCATTTTACTTCACTTTGTTGCCTCCTGTTTAATATGCCCAGTTGTCGTCAGTGGGAACCATTGAAAGCTTTGATCAGAAATAGGCAAGTCCAGTTAGAATTATGCTTCAGGAAGTTTACTCTGGTAACAAAACAGTAATAGTTAACATGTATAGAGTACATGGACCTTACCCTATACAACTTAGGTACATATATATCTTTTTTTTGGTAATATCTAGGATGAATGGAGGGAAGAAGCTGATGAAAGATGAAGAAAGATCTGGTTAAGTTAGCAGAAAACATCAAAGCAGTGGTAAGCAAAGTAGAGTTAAGAGGGGAATGTAAGAAGAGGCCCTTAGAGACGAGTGATGAGGAAACAGCTGTTGTCCCAGGCTCCACTTAAGTAATACTGAATTAAATATGGCCTCTAGAACGTCCTCAGTATTTAGAAAGAAGCTCACATAACTTACGGAACTAGCCCATTAAGATCTTTCTTGAACTGTGTAATCAGAAATAAAAACACATTCAGTTCTTTATTGATTTATTTGCCCTGAGAATGAAATGCTGCAGATGGTTTAATGTTGCTTTCAGAAAGCTCTTTTGTTAACAGGCTAGAGTTTTCGTTTTTGTTTTGAGCAGCAGGGATGGTTATTAACAATGGAAAGTAGAGCTTCGCTCTGTAAAATCCATTAAGTTTTTAGTCAAGCTTAAATGACATGCTAAGTGAAGTATTAATAATTAAGTAAACCTATATATGGAGAAAGCTTTCAATAAACAATTAGGATTTAGTTGGGTCCCATTTTAGGGAATGCTTAAGTACATTTAGCGATAGTGAAAACAGCTGTTTTCTATTTTGGAGATTCTGCATTATTAATGTTCTATTATCTTTAATGTTCTGATCTCTTTAGTTTTCTAAAGCATATTTTAAAAAAATACCACAAATCTTGTAATGTAGCTATAAAGTAGAATGTTTGGAATAGTGAAAAATAGAAAATAAGCTAAATGTTAATCAGCTGGAAGGGGGATAAATAAATTGTGACATGGAAATGGAAGGAGCGATGCTTTGAGTGAATGAACTAGAGTTACATATGTCAACATGGGGCATTTCTAGACCAAAATATTGATCCCCATCCAGAAAAAAAAGTTGCAGAAGTATGAATATAGTATCTACACTAATAAAAAGTAAATATGCAAATTGACTGTGCCTTCATGGCACCCACAAGCCAATCAGACGTGGGTATGCAAATTAACCCAACAAAGATGGCAGGTTAATTTGCATACATGGGCGCTGAGTGGCCAGGGATGAGGTGGGATGCTTGTGTGGTTGCCATGGCGACGAGCAGGCATTTGGCACCACCCCAGCCACTCTGGGCAGCGTGGGAAGGCAGAACGGCAGCTCTGGGCAGGAACAAAGGCAGAAAGGCGCCTCTGGGCTGGAGTGAAGGCAGTGCCTGCAGCCCGGGGAAGGAAGGCTCATTCTTGCATGCATTTTCATGCATCGGGCCTCTAGTGATACCATAATACAAAGGTTTTTAAATTGTGGTAAAATATACATAACATAAAAATTTTTACCATTGAATGCACAGTTCAGTGGCATTAGGTACATTCACATTGTTATACAGCCATCACTACTATCCAGTCATAATATAAAGGTTTAAAATCGTCAAGATAATGTTGTATATTGTTATGGATGCATGCTTACATAGTAAAGTCTAAAAGTACACCTAAGCCCTGACTGGGTAGCTCATTTGGTTGGAGCGTCATCCTGATACACCAAGCTTGTGAGTTTAATCCCGGCTCAGGGCACATGTTAAGGCTCAAATAGTGAATGCATGAATAAGTAAAGTGACAAATTGATATCTCTCCTTCTCAAAATAAATAGAAATTTAAAAAATAAAATAAAAGCACACCTAATAATCACCAAATTCAGAGTTGTGGCTATCTTAGAGAGAGTACATGGTAAGTAGATATATAAGTGCTTATATATTATTTATACTTTTTTGTACACTTGGAGTATTTCATTAAAATTGTTTTAATCAACTAGACATTTTTAAATGTTTTATAGTCATGGACTTTTTAAACATTCTGGGCTCTTAAGTTCTGGGAAACATGGTGTCACCAAGACCCAAGAGTTGAGGTTGCTCCCTGTTGAGAAGAGTTAACTTTACAAAAAGAAAAATCTCTTCCAAATTGAACATTCTGACTTGAGCCTGCCATTTCAGGTATACCCTTGGTCACAGGTGGTAGAGGTTATATATAGGTCTCAAGCTTAAAGATCTGAGAGAACGACTCTACAAAGAAAAGAAATACAGGAGAAGAACAGGTTTTGGAAGGTGACAATGAGTTTCATTTGAGAAGATAGACATATAAACATTGTTTTCTATTCTTTTTCAGCTCCTCTTTGAATCCACTCTACATTTTCTTTCTTAATCATGTTGTTCTATTTCTTGACACATCATGATTCAGTCAGTGTTGCTTTTTGAAATCCTATAATGTACTTCCTTCCTTACACCCTTTCCTCATTCATTAACTCAAGACAGTTCTAACAGTCTGAGCTGTACAGAGGTGGCATGAGTGTCCTGGGGGAAGTACTGAGTTTCCTGTTGGAGGGGATTCAGCAAATTCAAGACCACCACTTAAGGGAAGTAAGGATGTGGAACACAGGTGGTTAGACTAGATGACTTTAAAAAATAGCTTTGTTGAAATATAATTCACATACCATGCAATTTACCTATTAAAGTGTACAGTTGGTGATTTTTAATAAAGTCACAGGGTTGTGCAACCATCTCCACAATCAATTTCAGAACATTTTATCATTCTCCCCCCACCAGCCCTAAGAAACCACTAATCTAGTTCCTGTCTCTATAGGTTTGCCTATTCTGGACTCTTCATATTAATGGAATCATATAATACGTGGTCTTGTGTGACTGGGGTTTATTTTTTTCATGTAGCATAATGTTTTCAAAGTTCGCCCATATTGTAGCATTATCATACTTCCTTTCTTTTTATGGCCAAATAATATTTTAGTATATGGATATACATATTTTGTTTATCCATTTGTCATTTGATGGACATCTGGTTATTTTAAGTAATGCTGCTATGAATATTTGTGTACAAGTTTTTGTGTGAGCATATTCAGGCAACCATCAATTTGTTTTCTGCATCTGTGAGTCTGTATGTATTTCGTTTGTTCATTTCTTTTTGTCCTTTAGATTCCACAGATAAGTGAAATCATATGGTATTTGTCTTTGACTTATTTCACTTAGCATAATACCCTCTAGGTCCATCCATGCTGTTGCAAATTGTAAGATTTCATTTTTTTAAGATTTTTAAATTGATTTTTAGAGAGAGAAGAAGGGAGAGGAAGAGAAAGAGAGAAACATCCATCATCTGCCTCCTGCACATCCCCTACCCGAGATCAAGCTGGAAACCTGGGCTTGTGCCCTGACCAGGAATCAAACTGTCAACCTTTTGGTGCACAGGATGATGCCCAACCAACTGAGCCATACCAATCAGAGCAGGTTCATTCTTTTTGATGGTCAAGTCATATCCCATTGTGTATATGTATCACATCTTCCTTATCCACTTATCTATTAATGGACACTTGAGTTACTTTCATACCTTGGCTATTGTAAATAATGCCACAATGAACATAGGGTGCTTATATCTTTTTAGATTAGTGTTTTGGGTTTCTTTGTATATGCTAGTATATACCCAGAAGTGGAATTGCTGGGTCATAAAGCAGTACCATTTTTTATTTTTTGAGGAACCTCCCATACTGTTTTCCATAGTGGCTGTACCCATCTGCATTCCCACCAACAGGGCACAAGGGTTCCCTTTTATCCACATCCATGCCAAAACTTGTTTGTTGATTTATTGATAATAGCCATTCTGAAAGTTGTGTAGGTGATATCTCATTGTGGTTTTAATTTGCATTTCTCTGATGATTTAGTGATGTTGAGCATTAATATGTCTCTTGGATATCTGTATACCTTCCTTGGAAAAGTATTCCAGTCCTCTGCCCATTTTTTAATTGGGTTGTTAGGTTTTTTTGGTGTTGAGTTGTATGAGTTCTTTATAAATTTTGGATATTAACCCCTTATGAGATGTTTCATTGGTAAATACCTTCTCCCATGCAGTAGGTTGTCTTTTCATTTAGTTATTTCCTTTGCTATGCAAAAACTTTTTAGTTTGATATAGTCCCGTTTGTTTATTTTTTCTTTTGTTTCCCTTGCCCAAGGACATATTTCTCAATACGTTTATTATCTATCTTTTTTATTATAGCATCCTAGTGGGTATAAAGTGGTATCTCATTGTGGGTTTAATATACATTTCTGTGATGGCTGGTGATGTTGAACATCTTTGCATGTGCTTATTGGCCTTTTATATATTTTGGAGAAATGTCCATTAAGAGCCGTTGACCATTTTTAAATAGGTTATTATTGTTGAGTGGTAAGAGTTCTTAATATATTTTGGGTATTAGACTTTTATCAGATATATGATTTGCAAATATTTTCTCCCGTTTAATGGGTTGTCTTAAGTTCCTTGATGGTGTCCTTTGTAGCCCACAAGTTTTACAATTTGATGATATCCAGTTTACCTATTTTCTTTGGCTGCTTATGCTTGGTGTCATATCTAAAAAACTATTGTCTAATCCAGGGGTCCTCAAACTTTTTAAACGGGGGGCCAGTTCACTGTCCCTCAGACCGTTGGAGGGCCGGACTATAGTTTAAAAAAAAACTATGAACAAATTCCTATGCACACTGCACATATCTTATTTTGAAGTAAAAAAACAGAATGGGAACAAATACAATATTTAAAATGAAGAACAAGTAAAGTTAAATCAACAAACTTACCAGTATTTCAATGGGAACTATGGGCCTGCTTTTGGCTAATGAGATGGTCAATGTCCGGTTCCATATTTGTCACTGCTGGTGGTAACAAGTGATGCAAGTGTGCATCAGTTAGTCTAGATCTGGTTGGAGATTTCAGATGTTTCATTCTGGAAAAAGGCTCTCCTAACTTCAAAAAAAGGCCCTACTATCTGCAAAATTAAAAAAAAAAAATAGACCTCCTAACTTCAAAAAAAAATAAATCCTAACTTGTTCTTACTTCAGTCCTCAGGCAGCAGCAGGCTCTGCACAGGGAAGCTTGTGACTTGTCAGATCACACCCGAGACTGAGAGGAGGAGTCGAGAGACAGAGAGAAGGAGGGGAGTCAGAGAGTGCGGAGCACACATTCCACACATGCGCACTGCGGGCCCGGGATGAGTCGTCTGCTAAGCAACAGGCAGCAGTGGCAAAAACACCTGGCCGGCCAGATAAATGTTTTCAGTGGGCCGCATGTGGCCCGCGGGCCGTAGTTTGAGGACCCCTGGTCTAATCCAAGTTCATGATGGTTTATATCAGTTTCCTTCTAAGAGTTTTGTAATTTTAGCTCTTAGATTGAGGTTTTTAATCCATTTTGAGTTCATTTTTAAATTTAATATGGTGTGAATGAATTAGTGGCCTAACTTCATCCTTTTGTGTGTGGATAATTGGTTGTCCCCATACCATTTATTAAAAAAGACTGGATACCCTTTTTTAAAGTTTATTTTTCAGTAACAGTCACATTTAACATTATTTTGTACTAGTTTCAGGTGCATAGCATAGTGGTTAGACAATCATTTACTT
Source organism: Myotis davidii (assembly GCF_000327345.1). Taxonomy (NCBI): domain Eukaryota; kingdom Metazoa; phylum Chordata; class Mammalia; order Chiroptera; family Vespertilionidae; genus Myotis; species Myotis davidii. The sequence continues at coordinate 3,487,872 of NW_006290441.1, forward strand.
GACAAAGTGTCCCCCCTCCCCCGACATTTCTAGTACCCACCTGGCACCATACATAGTTACTACAATACTAGTGTCCTGGTGCACGGATTCATGAACATTGAAAGGAAATTAATTAGAAGAAATATTTTAATATCACTATTCGCCCTTTCTCTACAATAGAAGTATCAACCAAATTCACGATCGACAATGACAGATTGAAACACATACAATTGGTGCCAGCGAGAGCTTTATATGTATAATAATAAAAATATAACATGCTAATTAGACTGGAGGTCCTTCCAGACAGCTTTCTGGACCAGACAAAGCCTGGGCTGCCAGGGAAACCTGGGTCCCGGGTGCCAAAGGGAAGCCAGTGCTGGAAGCCGGGGGAAACGGTGAATGAAAAGAAAATAGGATTCTACTAAGTCTCTATCTACCTACTCCAGGGCTTTTGTTAGGATCAAATGAGATGAGGCACATGAAAATGCTTCACAAACATTGGGTTGAAGTGTAAAATGTTTGTACCTGGCTATAAAGCAAGTTGTGTTCCTGGTCTGAAGAAACTCCAAGGAGGCTCGTCACTAGGGAAGTGAAGCTGGGCATCTATAAGATCATCACAGTAAACATTCTCACACATGTTTATAAAGTCTAACATTCAAATTGGGTTATAGAAAGCCTTAATTGAGAATTTCTCTGGAATTTATGCACCAGAGTGGGATCACTGGATCATATAGACATACTTAAAGCCAGATCACTTAGCAGAATGGCTGTGTCAATTTACACTCACCACACAGCACATAAGAGTTCTTGCGTCCTGACATCTTTGTCAATCTTTACACTTACCCACCATTCTAATTTTTTTCCTCTGACAGGTAGGAGGGCTATCTCATTTATATTTTTCTATAATACATTATTTATATTTTACTCAGTGGTTTTACTTTGGTCATCTTTTAATGTATTATTTTTTTATTTTTAAAAATCTTTTAAGCTTTTCTTTCTGTGAGTTCCCATTTTTCTCTTGGGGTCCTTGTGATGTTCATATTTAATTGTAGAAATTTCTTGTCTATTCTAGTATTTTAATCCCTTGTCAATTTTAGATGTTGCAAAAGCTTTTCCTTGTCATCTATCTTAACTCTGTTCATGGTATTCTTTATTGAACAGAAACCTATAATTGTGTTGAATGTAAAGTTTTTCACTGCACAGTTTGTATTTTTAGAGTCTGGTTTATGGAGTCTTTCTGCTCTCTAGTGTTCTCTGCTTTATGATTTTATCTCCCTGTGGTTTTACCACACAAGCCTGTTTACATGGCCTTTTGAAGAGATGTCTTTCCTTTCTCACCTCTGGCTCTCAGGAGATTTGGCAGTTGATGTTAATGTTTGGCTGCTTCTGATGGAGGAAAATAAATGCAAGAAAACTGATACACTACCCTTTCTGTAAGCCCTGCTCTCACTCACAGGGAAGAACTCCTTTCACTCTGTTTGTACTACATGAATCCTGCCTGTTCAGCTACGGCTGCCTAGAAAGGGATGCATACCTACACTAGCTGAGTATTCATCTTCCTTCAGGAATTTGGAATTAGGTCCACTCTCTGCTGGCCTCTTGAAAGACATGCAAATGAGGGGTTTTGGGATAACCATCTTCTCCCATGTTCCTAGAGAAGCTAAAGAAATGGTCTGCAGAGAAAGAATGAAGAAAATATTCACAGAGAAATAGAAAAAACAAACAAACCTTGAGGCCCATGGAGAGGGAGAAAGATGAGAGAGACTGTGAGAGTAGCTGTCCTACATCCTGATGGCTTTCCAGTTTCTAGTTCTATTCTCTTCTGAGACCAGATTGCATCATCTGTGCTAGTTAGGGGTGGTTAACTGCTATAACATACTCCAAAGTATACAGTGGCCCTAACCCACTGGAAGTTATTTCTAAGTTGGTGGAAGGCTCTGTACCACACAGGTGTCTAGGAGTCCAAGTTGATGGAGGTTCTGCCGTTTTCATGGTCACATGACTTCCAAGGTTTCCTTAGGTGCCAGCATCCAGCTGAAGGGAAATGAACTTGGAGTTTAATACATGGGAAGTTGTATAGGCCAGGCCTTGAACTAGCTCATATCCCTCGCATTCCCTTGGCTGGAACTCAGTCACGTGGCCACATTAACCATATGGTAAACTGAAAACTGTCTAGCTGTGGACCTGAAAGGAAGGGAAAAATGGGTTTGGTGAACAGCTAGAGATTGCCACATCATATTATCGGTGTGATGCCTCTGTGTCCTTATAACCAAGTTCCCGTTTTTTCTTAGACTTGTTTGAGTTGGCTTCTATTATTTGTACCTCAATGCATTAGGTGTTTTCATAACAGCCATATTTAAACTAGTAGAAGAAATAAAGACTGATGAATTTATTTTCTCAGGAAAACTGGGCCGATTTCCACCTATGATGCATCATCACCAAGCACCCTTAGATGGCCAGACCCCTACAGCTCGCACCCAGAGGTCTCACCTTGCAGAGGCCTTTGCAAAGGCCAAAGGATCAGGTGGAGGCACTGGAGGAGGAGGAGGAGGAAGTGGAAGAGGCCTGATGGGGCAAATTATTCCAATCTATGGCTTTGGGATATTTTTATACATACTGTACATTCTATTTAAGGTAAGTGAAATCATCTTGATCCGATTATATCAATGACAATCTAATATTATCGTAATAAAAATCATTGTCAGTATTCAAACCCTTTACAGTTCATAACCCTTTTTCAAATCTAGCATCTCTTTAAACCTTGCCTCCTCTTCATAAGGTATTTAAGGTAGGTGTTATCCTATCCTAAGTTTTACAGATGAGAAAATCTTCACTCAGAGCTTAAATGATTTCTCCAAAATTCACAACTGAAACTGCAGAACCAGGACTTGAGCCGGGATCTTCGACTTGCTAATCCAGTTAGCAATAAAGTTCAAAGCCCTTGACTGGACATATTTGCAAGCTGAAAAGGCATAAAGCTGCTCTAAGAAGAGCTTTGTTGTTAGGATTGGCTCAGGGGTTTTCAGGAGCCACTGTGAGGCCAGGTGATGACTATACCAACAACACTTTGTCCTTCTTCTCCCTGGAGTAGGAGGTGCTGTTTTTTAACATCGTCTTCAGAAATTCTTCTCAAACAGAACTGCCATATCCTGAAACTAAGCCTGATATTTCTTAGTTCTGGGGAGACATGGTTTGGATCCTTTATAAGTAGACTGCTAATTTAAGTTCCACCTCCAGCCCAGCTTTGGCAGGCCATGGGCCTCGCTGGGGGAAGAGTTTTACTTTGCCCTTCTCACTAGAGGAAGAGGCAAGCTCCTCCTAGCCCAGAAATTCTGCAGACAGCCTGAGGTGAGTGTTAGGTGAGCATGGCCAAGGCAGATGACCGGTAGAGAGAGATTTTTTCCGTGTGCCTTGCTAATATTTTACTTGGAAAGCTATTGTTTTTTGTTTTTATTGTTGTTTTTGTTTTGCTTTGGTTTTTTTTTTTTAGATATTTATCTAAAATTTGCTATTCAAGTGGATTTCTGACTTAATTTTTGTCTCCCAGCCTTTTTCTTTTTTCACTTAATATGAGGGGTTCCGTAACTTTGAGGTTCTGAGCTGCTGTTGATGTGCTGTACCTCCTTCACTTCTCAGCTTTCAAAGGGGAAAACTGCAGCGGACCGGAAATGCTCTACCGCCACGACTGGAGACACCTACAGGAAAATTAGTAAGTGCCCCTTTCAGAATGGTCACAAGTCTGACTGAGTCAGACAGCTCTAATGCAGCCAGATGGACAATCTGGGTATGTCCTAAAAGCATTTCTCAAAAGTTGTCCCAAATTAAGCTGATGCCATTTTTTACCTTAGCTCTGAGAGTTCCTGAAAGTTTCCATATTGACGTTGGCTTTAAAGGGAAAGATAGTTACAAAAAGTACAAAACTACGAGTTCACTTTTTTATGTTAGTAAATTAATATTTCACATTTGGAATGTGTTCCTTCTCATGTCCAGACTTCAGAATATTGGTAGCAAATATCCTCCTTATTTCACAGAGAGAAAAAGCAAGGCAGAGATCAAGTCATTGCCAGAGTCAGTTATTAGATCCAGGGACAGAATTTAACTCTTCTGGCTCTTGAAACATGATCATCAAATGTTCACTACCAACTAGAATATTCTGTGCTCTCTGGGGAAATGCAATGTATATGGCATAGCTCTCCCTCTAAGAATTTATAGTCTAGGATGGATGTTAGGAAAAATAACTTGTCCAAAGTTGACTACCTAGACAGAATGGATCTGATAAAAGCCTTATAAGGAAATCATGTCTAGCTGGGTGTCTGTGGAGGAGGCCTGCCAGCTAGAGGGGATGGCTTGGGTGAGACAGCCTGGCATAGGGCAGCTGTGGGGAAGAAGGTCTCAAGAGTAGGGAAGTTAAGCCATATTGTTGAAGGTCTTTGAGGCCAGATTGCTTTATCCAGTGGATCTTGAAGCCTCATCAGAGGTTTTTAAAACAAAGACATCAGCCAAATGAGGTGAGGCTGGACCACAGAAGCATCTGCCCTCAGCCATTATTGCTTTCTGTATTTATTCCGCATTCTCTATGGAAATAAATATTTCAGTCACACTCTGCATCCTTTTTAGAAATCTTAAATATTCAGGGACTTCTTTAAGAAAGATGCTGTGTTCTTAATTGAGATAATGTTTAACAGTGATGGTAAATGCATCAGTAAAATAATTTTTAAAAGATTTGTGGACTCTTTAAATTCGAGTAGCAAATTCTTTATCCTGTCACATAATCATTTAAAACAGTAAGAAGTAAATAAAATGAATTCCTGAGAGCAGCTGTTATATCAGCTCCTTATCCTTCAATTTCAAATCATGCAGGAAATAAAAATAACTTAAGCATTTATGTAGCACAGTCCTCCACTTTATAGATGTTAACTGCATGAATAAGAATGTGGTCCAGAAGTATTAAAAGGCCTTTGAAACACTACGTCTGCAGTAACCCTTTGAATACATCTGGGTAGAGGATAGCACTGGGTATGACACAGAAAAACTAGGTTATCTACATAATGAACGTCATTTTGTTTTCCTACTGCCTTAACGTTCATTTCATGTACTGATGAGTGATTTATTTTTTCTGTTCTACTTTTAGGGTCTTAACGTTAGTGGAGAAAACTACTTCTGGGAGGCAGGGCTACACCATTTTACTCCATATGACTGGGACAGAAAATCTTGGGCAGAGAGGTCTCAAGATTTCCTCTATTGAGGAAGCATGAAATTTAAACTGTTACTTCTGGATAGGTTTTTAACCTCATGTGCAGGTGAACTAGTGCTCATTTCACTTAGTTTTCTAAAGTACCTTCTATGTTTCGTACTTTACCCTTGAGCATCATTTAGGTTAGAATAGCCAAGTATGGCAGCAACCTAAGTGTCCATGGATAGCTAGATGAATGGATCAAGATGTGGTACATATATACAATGGAATATTACACAGCCACAACACAGAATGAAATCTTGCCATTTGAGATAACATGGATGGACCTAGAGGGTGTTATGCTAAGTGAAATAAGTCAGACAGAGCAAGACAAATAACTATATATAGACTAGAGGCCCAGTGCACGAAATTCATGAGAAGGAGCGGCTGCCTGCCGGGGCCTCCCTCCCTTCCCCTGGCCGGCCCTGCCCATTGGTTGAACTCCCAGACAACCTCCCAGTGGAGGGGAAAATTTGGATACTATGCTTTTATTATATTGGATTTCACTTATATGTGGAATATAAAAAACAAAGCAAATGAACAAACAATGCAAAACAGAAACAGTTTCATAGACATAGAGAAAAAAACTGATGATTTCCAGAGGGGAAGGGGCTAGGAAAAAGGAAGAAAAGGTAAAGGTGAATAAGAGGTACAAAATTCTAGTTATAAAATAAAAAAAGTAATGGGGATGTAATGTATAGCATAAGGAATACAGTCAATAATATACTTACCTGGTATAATGACAGAATGGTGATCACTTCGTTGGGTATGTTAATGTAGAATAACAACATTACACACTTGAAACTAATATAATGTATATATTAACTGTATTTTAATTTAAAAAAAAAAAAACAGGAAAAAAGGGTATGTTTATCTTCTTCATTTCTTCTTGAGTGACTCTAGGGGTATGTTTTTCAGTCCTAGGTATTTTCTTAGCTGGTCCTACTGTATTTCTGTGCGTAAGAGTGATTTGTTCATCACTCACTAAACATGTATCCTTTAGATCTTGGCGCCCAAACCGCAGCACCTTTGTATCCTGATTGGATTAGCTGGAGAAACTCTTAAGTCTCTTCCCTGAGCCCCAGGACCAGCCTGCATTACGTAGAGTGTCACAGCCAGCCATGTCTCAGAAAAGAGCTTAGGGAGTTGTGTGTGATGATTCTTAGATCAATGCTTGTTTTTCAGCCAATTTTGAGCTTGTTCAACTGCAAGAAAAACTCAAGGAGACAGAGGAAGCCATGGAAAAATTAATTAATAGAGTGGGACCTAATGGTGAAAGGTAGGTTTTCAGAACTCAGACTATTTCCCATTTAGAGAATCAATTCAAGATTTTTCTCTTCTTTGATTTCTGGACCACTTACTTTAATTTTATATAGTTGTCAGCTTATTTGTCATTTGTATGTTACTTCTCACGAAACATTTCCATTTTCATGCTATTAAGCAATCTCCGTTTTCAAGAGCATTTGTTCAGTGTTATGCACATTATTGAGAGTGAGTGTGAAGGTCAGGGTGAAGCCTTTCCACCTCTCACCTCCCCTGCAAGGGTGGCCATGTGGTCCCTGGCCAATCACCACACCATCTCCTTGGCTGCAGTGATTGATGGATTCAGTGGTATATACAGGACCCAAGTTGGGCCAAGTGGACTTTTGCCTAAAACTGGATCTTGAACCCAGTGGAACCTGATCTGGAAGCTTTTCATATTCACTCACCCTGGCAGCAGTCCCTAAGAGATTATCCTTTTGCTCCTGCTCCCTAAACCCTAGAGCTGCTCTGCCTCCCACCTTCCTGAATCCTGGATCTTCAGCAATTCTTCTCATATTGTGAGCTACCCCACATTCTCCCAACAAATTCTGCTCCCTCCTCCAAAATCTGCTCCCTCCTCCAAATACAAGGAGCCAGTTTATTGGAAGATTGGTTGCTTGTAACCAAGGAATCCTGATACAGCCTGTGGTTTCTTTTTTTCCTCCATGAAGTTCCTTAATTTGGCCCAACTAGGACCTGGGTTGGAAGGGTGAATTTAAGGTCAACTTCGATGTAGTGGCAAGGCCTCCAAGGGGATAACGAATAATGAGACTGGCTTTGTGTGAAAAGTCAAGAGCAGGTGTAGAGTTTGGACATGATCTGCGTAGAGGTGGTGGTTTAATCTGATACTGGGTCAGCTTTCTGAGGCCATTTGTAAAAGTAGAGAAATGAGGGCCATAGGATTGAGTCTTCATGACAACCATGTTTCAGGAATTGGGAGGAGGAAAGTGAGCCATGATCAGAGGTAAGAAGAATGGTTAAAGAAATGGGAGGAATACATGTCTCAATAGACAAGGGAGAGGGCATTTCAAGAGGATGGTCCACAGTACAGAGAAGTTAAGAAGAATGAAATGTGAGAAAAAGACTTTTGGACTTGAGAGTAAAGTGGTCATTGATGATGCAAATTTTGGTAAAATGACAGAATGGAAGCCAGATTTCAGGAAGGTGGAGAAAATGGACTGTGAGGAAACAGGGAGCAACCAAACACATGAGCACTTAACAGTGTTCACGGCACTTGCCTATACAGTCGTAGTTACCACTGCCTTCCAGGAGTAAACCAAGGTGAGACAACAAGGAATCTCTGAAAATCTTCGTTGTGGTAAATTCAGAAGGTGTAAGGTGGGCCATGATGAATTGCCTAATGCATGACATGGGCAATATTAATAGACCTGTTCAGAAATGAAAGAAATGCTTTAGTTTGGAATTCTCTGAGAAAGCTGCTCTTGTCTGTTTCTGCCTTTGCTAGCCATTCCTCTTTTATTTAAGGTTCTGGTTTTTCATTAGTTAAGAGACAGAATCCAGCCCTAGCCAGTTTGGCTCAGTGGATAGAGTGTTAGCCCTCGGACTGAAGGGTCCCAGGTTCAATTCCAGCCGAGGGCACGTACCTTGGTTGCAGGCTCGATCTCTGGCTCTGATGAGGGCTCCTGTGGGAGGCAGTCAATCGATGTGTCTCTCTTACATCGATGTTCCTCTCTCTCTCCCCCTCCTTTCCACTCTCTCTAAAAATCAGTGGGAAAATATCCTCAGGTGAGGATTAACAAACAAAAAGAGAAACAATCCAGGCTGAATCAAAATACATTGAGTACAGTCCAGAGAAGTAGCATGTGCAGCCAACAGCAAGAGCTTTGTGATGAGCACACAGGCTCTTGTAAGTGGGAGTGACCTGGATGCCCCAGAAGCCCCCCCCCCCAAAGTGGTCATTGTAAGAATTGGGGGTTATGTAAAGCAGATGAGCAGTTGTGGCGAGTCAAGCTCCTGAACTGATGCGGTCTAAGAGACCCAATACATGTGGCTGAATGTAGAACAGACAAGCTTCTTCAGTTCAGGCTGTGAGGCCATTCGTGTGGAAGAAGTGGAGCCCTGGTGTTGTTTTCCTCCCACTGAGGGCTGCAGAAATGCACCTTTATTGGCCTCAGTTACCACCTTCACATTGGAGGGAGGAAACAGTTCTTTTTCCTTATTGGTCATTAAGGCTAAAGTTTGTTAGGCTGAGCATAACAAGGAATGCTGGCTCCCACTGGCTGATTAGAAACATAGAGGACACCTCCATGGGTATTATTTTTCCTTCGTTAGTGTTATGCTGATTTTTAATGCTTTGGGTTTTTAAGAAAAGAAGCAGCCTCGGTTAAATCCTGCCGCTAGTTAAAGCTTGTAGCAAAGCAGGCAGTTCTCAGCCTTCCCTGTAGGGCCTTGCCTGCCTATGAGTGTGATGCAGTGCTTCCTTCTCAAAAAATAAAATGCTCCTACCGTTTTCCTTGAGCCCATCTTATTCTTGCAGACATTTGTCCAGAGCCACCAGCGAGGTTGGGACTCAAACCCAGGTTTTCTAAACTGTGGGACTTGAGCACTGTGCTTTAAGAGTTGCACCGAGTACTTTCAGAAGTCAGGAGACGTTAGTTTTAAAGTGCTGACATTAACTAGCAATAGAAATGTATAATTTCCCTCTTGAGGGTCTCAGTTCCCCCAGTGTCTGTGGTCTAGATTATTGATTTGTCAGAATGATCCAGTTCTGGAATTTTGGGATGTATCTGCACAAGTATATGCAGCCTGGTGATTGTAGGGATGGCCTAGTACCGTGATGGTGAACCTTTTGAGCTCGGCGTGTCAGCATTTTGAAAAACCCTAACTTAACTCTGGTGCCGTGTCACATATAGAAATTTTTTGATCTTTGCAACTATAGTAAAACAAAGACATATTTTTAATATTTATTTTATATATTTAAATGCCATTTCACAAAGAAAAATCAACCAAAAAAATGAGTTCACGTGTCACCTCTGACACGCGTGTCATAGGTTCGCCATCACTGGCCTAAGTAGCACATTTTCCCCTAGTCGAGGCTGATGTCCCAGCACCTTTCCTTTTGATGACCTTGCGTCAGACAACAGTAGCTTGCAGTAAATGGAGTGTTACTAAGTAATAGTGAGGTGCACTGAAAAAATATTGAACCAAAAGCTGAGCTATCTGGGGTCTGGTCCCAGCATTGACATAACTCATGTGGGACCTTGCGCAATACCTTGATCTATTCTGGGCCTTAGTTTTCCCGTATATAAAATCAAACCATTGAATTGATATGTGTAGTTACCAGCTATGCTGCTCTAGAATCAGTTCCTAGAATTATCTGCTGCTGCTCCACTTCTAGACTCCAGACAGATCATAGTGATATTTATGTTCATTGCCAAGGAGTATTTACCACTAAGGGGCTGGATTGTCTGATATTTCTAAGCAGAGCACAGACTGTGACTTCTGACCAAGAAAAACAGCTGCTGTATCAGCTCCAAGAAATCACCAGGGTCATGAAGAAAGGAAGGTTCACTGACAGGCCCACTCCAGAGCAAGAGGCTGAGGAGGCCCCTTACATGGAGGACTGGGAAGGTAAGTGTCTTCTCCTTTCTCTGTTAGCTGTCAGCCCAGAAAAGAGATGTTAATTATTTTTAATCTGCTTTATTACTGAAGTATAATGTATATATAATAAAATTCACCAATTTTAAGGGTATGGTTGGGTGAGTTTTGACAGATGTGTAGAGGTGTGTGATTACACCATAACCATGATATAGAACATTTCCATCACCCTTTGCAGCTAATTCCCTCCTCCTGCCGGTGGCTTAGTTTTCATATTTTTATAAGTGTATCTTAACAAAATAGGGAAGTAGACATGGATTTATATTCAGAGATCTTAACTGCTATGTTACTTATAAGGGAAAGTTGGAAGGAATCTAAGGGTCTCCAGAAGAGGCAGGGTAAGTCAGATCAGTTCTGTAGCTGTGTGGGGGATATTGTGCAGCCAGCTTTAAAATGACTGCTGACATGAAGAAATGCTCATGATAAAATGTTGAATGAAAAAAATGAAGTATAACATTTTATATACAGGGTGATCCTTATTTTAAAAAAACATATATATTGCCGAACTGGTTTGGCTCAGTGGATAGAGCGTCGGCCTGCGGACTCAAGGGTCCCAGGTTCGATTCCGGTCAAGGGCATGTACCTTGGTTGCGGGCACATCCCCACTGGGGAGCGTGCAGGAGGCAGCTGGTCGATGTTTCTCTCTCATCGATGTTTCTAATTCTCTATCCCTTTCCCTTCTTCTCTGTAGAAAATCAATAAAAAATATATTTAAAAAAAAATAAAAAAACAAAAAATAAAAAAAATATATATATATTTTAAAGAAACACACACACACACACACACATGCTTATATATGGTAAAAAGCCAGAAGTAATACAACAAATTATTATCAGTGGTGGGATTCTAGATCATTTGTTTTCTTTCCAAAACTTGTATTTTTTCAAATTTTCCACAATGAGTCCCTATGACTTTTATAATGAGAAAAACAAACAGTAAATGTAAAAAAAAAATCTCTCCATACTCTACACGTACCAAAAAGAACCCCTGCTTTTCAGAATTTGTAGGCAGAAGGGGTTTGTGTTTGGTTGACTCTACTGATTGCTGTAATGTGCACATGGGTTTTGGATCCCCCAGCTTCGCCACACTGAGCAGCGAGCACGCTGCCGCCAGCACGGGCGTGGGCTCCAGCACGGCCCATCTGCTGCTCGGGCTGACACAGATTGAGTTCATTTCACTCTTTAATTTGGCAACACTTTCTCTTCCCTCATTGTCTAGCTGGGCTTCAGTACCAGTGTTACTCCTTTTGTTTACCAGTTTGTTGTATTCTTTTGTTCCGTTTTGTGAAGATGAAGAAGCCACCAACGGGAATCCTGTCTTCTGAAAACACAGCGCTGTCCTTGGGGATTTGGGGCCTGTCTCGCTAAAGCATTTCTCTGTTCTGACACTTGCCAGCCATTTCAATAGTAAAAGGCTTCCTGGTGTATTTTTCAGAGTTTAGCGTTCCTTCCTTCCACTCCACCCTCCACCCCCGGGAAGATTTGGAAATGGTTCCAAATAGAAATTATAAACATTAGCCTTAAGCTCTGCCCTCTCCATCTGGTGTTGGGTCCTTTCTTTTTTCTACTGAAGGCTCCTGTTGTTTGTTTAATCTTCATGCTACTGCAGAAGCTGGAGGTGTGAGATTCACCCTCCGCCCCAAGCCCCCTGCACTTAAGGGATTTCCATCTGAAGGGGTTTGAATGTCAGAGAGCACTGGATAGTCAGCCAGGCGCTTAGAATTTACTGAAGTGAAACTTTAGAGCTGTTAGTCATCTGCGAGATTCCGTGAATGGATTTGTTGGAATGGGGTGGCTGCTGCCTAAGAAGCCTCTGTGAGTCTGACACTTTATTTTGAAGAGACAGCCTTTGTAAGACTTTGTGCTGCTTTTCTCTCTAGGTTACCCTGAAGAGACTTATCCAATTTATGACCTTTCAGATTGCATCAAGCGTAGGCAAGAAACAATCCTGGTGGATTACCCGGACCCCAAAGAGCCCTCTGCGGAGGAACTAGCTGAGAGGATGGGGGTGCTGGAAGAGGCAGACCATTTGGGTTGGGAAGTGCCCGCTGACGGCAGAGCCCAGGAGGAGAATTCCGTTACTTCATGTGACCCAGAGCCAGAAACATGTTCCTGCTGTCTTCACGAAGAAGAGGACCCTGCAGTCTTGGTGGAGAATGCTGGATTCATGGCAGACAGTTACAGTGAGCAGGAGGACACCACCCAGGAAGCGTGGCCCCAGGACTTCAGAGATGAGGGGCTGGGCATCAGTGCTGACAGAGCGTGTACTGGGGACACATTGAGGAAGCGGAACCCCCAGGGTTTAGAGTGAAAGCAGCCAGTTTGGTGAAGTATCCATTACTCTGGTCTCAAGGTGACCTTGCTCTCCTCTCTAGAATTCACCCTTGGCCCTGTACTTCATTCTCTGTGTTTAAATATTATAGCCAATCAGGTCATTACCATGGATATCATGTATCCTCCCTGGTGCTCACACACCTGTCACCTGTACAGCATCATAGAGATGAGTAGGAACACAAGATGGCTTCACTCTTTCTCTCCCTGCCTTTCCTCCATCAGAGAACTGGTCCACTGAGTAACTGTTTGCTCTATCATAATTACAGATGGGACCACTCAGGCAGAGGTTCGACTCCGTGCTGGGAGTAACAGGTGGTTTACCTGTGAAAAAAACATCAGCTTACACATGATGAGGACTTAAGGTTGCAAGAGTGAAGATTTCAGAGTCTGAGACGCCTTATTCTCTGGGCCTTGAGCAGGTTAGTGGTCCCCTGGGTTCCAGAAAAGAACATTTAGTTTCGGGGGATGATGGAGCCAAAGCAGGACTCTGCTGTCCGAGCTGAAGTCCCTTCCTCACAGCAAGGGCCAGAGGACTCACACTGACCTGAAAATGGGCCCAGCCTGGGATCTCTAACTTCCTTTATCCCTATGCTGCTTAATAGAACTGCTAAACCCACCTCTTGGTCTCCAGCGGCCAGAGGAAGCTTTAGGTGGAGACTTTAGTCCCGGCCCTGCAGAGCCATGGCTTGAGGCTGCAGGAAAGCCTGCCCAAGGGTAGTGGTCCTGCTGTGAGATGCTCACAAGGCCAGTGAGGGGAGTGAGCCATGCATTTATGGACAGCCCTTGCCTCGAAGCTCTTTCGGGATGTTGTGCCCTCTGCGAAGTTGGTTTCCCAACCACATGCATTGAGACAGAAGTGAGGACTGAACTTGCTGACAAAGTGCCAGCCCAACAGGGAAGCTGCAGAGCGTGTCTGCTGCAGAGAACCAGTGCAGTAGTGCCCAGGGGAAGAGGCGTTCATTTGCCTGTGTTCAGACATCTGGGTCCTCTGAGAGAGCTGGGGGAGTAGGAAATAGGTTAGGACTGGGAGGATCTTGACCAAACTACAGGCCTGATCTCAAAGCTGCCATCTGTGTTCTTGAGACAGGATGAGTGAACCCATTTCCCGTGGTAGACCCGAGGGTTTAAAGAGGATGCATTCCCGAGGACACTCCCAGTCATGAAATTTGGAAGACTTGAAAATTAAGAAATTATGTAAAGGCAGATATGGCACAAGATGCCAGGAACATATTTAATCACACAGCCTGCTGTCAGAAGGTATGGGGTCATATTAAGATTAAGTTCAGCTACTATTAGACACTTATTGTTAGTTAATGAACTGCAGTCATTGAAGATTGAGTTTATAGAAAGCATATTGCATCTGTCTTTGGGACATTTGATTCATTTGTAACAAGATGCAGTTTAAAATGTACTGAAAACCATCTAGATGTAATGCTCAAGGTAAAAAATAATGTAGGTGCTCCGCTGTTTCGATAAATTGTTTTCCATGTTATGTCCCTTCATTCACAGGGGTTGATTTATGACAGTGCTGGGTCCCTGTTTCAAATTTCTTTTTCTGCCTTAGGCTATGATTCCTGTGTTAGAGATGCATATGTTTCCTTCTAGTTTTCAACTCATTTATTCATCTGGCAGACACTGCTCAGAGGCAGGCAGTGGGAATGGAAGGCTCAATTCCTACATTTTAAAAACTCAGTTTAATGGGGGAAGCCTTATCCAATTTAATGAACTAACTATAATAATAAAAGGGTAATATGCTAATTAGACTGGCCATCCTTCCGGACGAAGCCGGGGTCCCAGGTGCCTGCCAGTGGCTGGAGGGAAGCAGGTCCTGGCAGCTGGGGGAAGGAAGGCCTACTCTTGCATGAATTTTCGTGCATCGGGCCTCCAGTACACTATAAAAGGGCTCAAGCTTGTGAATTCTGCAGGCAGAGCCATGGCAGTTGTGAATCCATCCCCGTCTGTTCTGACTGGAATCTTGTCGGCTCCTTAAGCCTTTTGTCTGGACTCTTGTCTCTAAAGCAAGAGTCTAGGTCTCCCAGGTGGTTCTGAGTATTAAATGGCATCATCAGTGCCTGTAAAACAGCCTCAGTCCTACATGACTACCACTCAGTAAATGGTAGCTGTGGTTTTATGCTGGACCTGAGATACGGACCCAAATCTATAGGAAAACAGATCATATTTGCCAAAGTACTTCCAAGAAACTTCACAGAGGGGGCATAGGAAGCACTTCTCCAGTGAACAAGGAAGAGAAGGCATCCTCGGAGAAAGTATGTGGATGTTCAGGTACATGGATGGGGCTGCTGTGGAAGGTGTTACATAACCAAGTCTTTATGTGAATGTTAATCTTGGGGGGAAACTGGCTATGGAAGCAGGTCTTGCCAGATGTGCTATGACCTCCTGATGCCTCTTGCTGCCCACCCCTTGCTTGGTTTATTAGCAGAAATATATTTATAGTCCAGAAATTGTTTGTACTTTCAGTCATTTCAGATTAGGCGGCCGTAGCAGGAGGCATGTTCAGCCTCTAGAAAAGGTGGTGGGGTACTCAAACAAGGTGTGGTCCAAATTGGGACACTTAGGAAAGGGAGCTCTAATAAAAACTACGCCAGGAAAATAGGTCTCAACCAGGACTGTCCTGACCACTAAACAATACAAACCTCGGGCCGTTTCCTAGAGGCAGAACTAAGGAGACAGGCCCGGTTCATACAGGAAATGCTTGTGGCTACAGAAAAACTCTGAGGGTAATAAGCCACTCCTCCTTATGACCACATTCTTAAATTCCGTCTCAACCCAGACTATACGCCAAATGAAAATCTAGTATTTCAGCTGTTCAGCAATATTGAGAAAAAAACATGAAGTAGCCATGATGTTCCCTTGACTATACAGATCTTTCTAAAAGGCACCTAAACTGTCCTCATTTTTTTTTTCCCAAACAGAACAAACTTACTCTTTCCATTAGCTTATTCCTTCTCTGAGCATTTATGAATTTGGAGTAATACCCACCTTGCAAGGCTGTCTGTCTGTCCCAGGTGTCGCCGGTTGTAAGTGCCCAGGACAGCATCCTCACTGCCATCCCTCAGGCTGTTACACCGGACGCCCGCCAGGGCTATGGTGACTTCAGTTTTGACCTCCCTCAGGAGCAGATCGTTACCTTCCTTGTCTGCTTCCAGCCACCACTGCAGCCTCCCTCACGCTTGGCTTCAGGCCTGCCACAGGCTGAGGGAAGGCTCCCAAGTATGTCCGCCTCCTGTTTAAATCGGGGAGGCTCTAGGTAGGGCCAGGCCCTCACAGGTACTCCGGAACCAACAGCCTTCTTCGGCTGGCACAGCTGCCCTGTGGAGGATTGTTCTAACGCATGTACTTCTGTCCTTGCCATTCTTCCAGCCCTTCCCGGCCTCTGCGTGTGGTTCTGCCAGCCTTAAACTTGAAGATCCCAGGCCAGAGGAAGGACCGCTTACCAGTGGTTCTCAACCTTCTGGCCCTTTAAATCCAGTTCCTCATGTTGTGACCCAACCATAAAATTATTTTCGTTGCTACTTCATAACTGTAATGTTGCTACTGTTATGAATCGTAATGTAAATATCTGATATGCAGGATGATCTTAGGCGACCCCTGTGAAAGGGTTGTTTGACCCCCAAAGGGGTCGCGACCCACAGGTTGAGAACCGCTGGCTTAGACCCACCTGTCATTGTTACCACCATCCTCCTCCTCCTCCCTGAGGCTCATAGGATTAAATGCTGTAGAAAAAAACTTGTAGGTAAAAAACATGTTTTTTTTCTCCTTTTATAGGAAAAATTTACACAGTAGTGTTGAAATAGTTCAAGTTTAATTTGATGATACATGGTCTGTACTTAGACAAACACAAGTTATACAACATAGATAACGTGGGAAAATACCAACTTTGTCATTGCACATACCAATAAATAAATACATTTGCTCCAGAATACCAAAGAGTTTATTCAAAAAGTCAATAAAAGCACAGTTTTGTAAGTTCATCTAAAACTCCAGATAATCTTGAACAAAAATAAATGTCTGACCACTCCAGAATAGGAAAAGACGGTCTTGTGCAAATAGACATACACATTCTAAGCGTTACGAAAACTGGCTAACTGTGTTCTCAGCAAGAGAAGGGCCACCCATCCTGACCAGGACCCCTTCATCACCAAACACAGGAAAGGGCCAGAGTCGGGCTCCCTTTCTGAGCCACTCCAAGTCACTCTAGGACTCTCTCCTCAGCCTTGTCTCAGCTCTGCCTGGACCTTGACTGGGGTGGGGGAAGGGGGCAACAGAACAGAAGAGGAAAGGGGTGTGACATCTTAGGGAAGAACAAAGGCACAATGATGAGCTAGAAACGGTGGTGATGAAAGCAAAGGTCAGCTCCCAGCCACCCTGATTCCCACTGCAAGCACTGACAGTCCAGCCTCCTGGTTTGCTCAGAATCACACACCAGTAGCCACGGAGTACAGCGATGCCTTCTGTAAGACCAACTTGCTTCTCAGCTTGGTTGGAAAATTTAAAAACCAACCCTGTCCCAGTACTCCTGCCTGCCTCTGCCCTGTATCCTGAGATGACAGAAAACTTGAAGTGTGAGGCCAGGTAACCAATAAACTCAAGCCAGAGCCTGTCCTTTGGCCTGTTCCTGGGGCTGCTACAAGTTCAACAAGCCCAAACCCAGGGAGTCAGGCCCAGGCACGCTGGGCACCGGGAGGAAGACGCCCTCCGCTCTGCTCTCCAGAGAGGTGTGCTGGTCACACCACATCCCGTATCCCGGCGCGGGGGAGGACTTCCAGAGGGGAAGGCCAGTGTCGCTGCAGTCAGGGGAAACCAGGACTCCGCCAGGGAGATGGAATTTGTGCTTGCGTAACAGCCATAGACGTGCCAGCCCAGCACCTCCCGTCCCTGCAGACCCCACTGCAAGGAGTGCACGGAGCTCTTAGTGTGAAATCAGCGCCGTTGCTTGTTCAGTTTAGAGGCAAATGCCCTGCTCTTTATAGACAAAAACTTCTACAGTTTTCTTGCCCTTGTTGGGAGGCGGACTCCAAAGGCCCTCTTCACACCTGCGGTTACCATACCATACCTGTCTGCAGCACGGCCAGGCCTTACGTGCTCCTTCTGAACTAGTGCGTGTTTTCTAAGGCACAGTCACTAGAATATGCTCAGGTTCGTCCAAAAGTGTCCACACAACACTCGGGTGTCCCCAGGTAATGCAGAATGGGAACTGACCACTTTCTCAGACCATGTTTTCCTAATCGGAACCTGGGAGACGCTGGCGCTTCCTAACAGCATGAACAGAATATCCTTATCCCTTTCCTGCTCATCCTTAGAAACAAACCTCAGTTGATTCTTAGCAGATTGCCCTTTCCCCAAACACGCACAGATGCAGACACAGATGCAGACAGACACAGAGCACCTTGGAGCCAGAAAAAAGAAAAGAGGCGGGAAGTGAATGTCGCCACTCTGCAGAAGAACTGTTCTGGGCAGAGGGTGTGGAGGTTTGGGGCGTGGCCCCAAAAGGAGTCACAGGAGCAGTCCCAGGAGGGCTGCCTACGGTCCCGGCTGCCCCACACCCACAGGAACTGCCCATTCTATCCTCGAGTTCCCTGCCCAACCAAGGGCCATCTGGGTGGAGGACAAGAACTCTTACTACAGGAGAGGCTGGGCCCTGGCAGCTTCGAGTCTTTGGGCCCACAGCTGTTGGGGTTGTGTGTGGATCCTGGAGCCAGATGTCAAGGACAGCCAGCGTCCCCAGGAATAGGGCCGTAAGAATAGACCTGAGGCTGGGTCTCGAGCAGGTGACAACTGTTCTTGCTTGTCACTCAATGCCCAACAGAGGGTCTTGTTGCTAAGCTACCTTCTGGACAACCAGTGAGCAGCTCGGCCCACATTCTGGGTCCCACCAAAACCCAGCCAGCCCGGCTCCCATGCGCTGGAGGAGAAAGCGGGAGTTTGCCATTGTGCTTCTGGTTCCTCCACTCTGCCACCAGGATCCCCTCTCCCTAGGATACAGCACCAGCTGTTCTGCCTTTAAATCCCATTCAGAGAAACAGCGTGACCAGACATTAGAGATCATCTAGTTTCCATCATCCCAATTGGCAGCAGGTCTCTTCCCCAGGTCAGGAAAGGAAGAGCCGAATGGGACCATGGGAAGGAGGAGGGCACCGCAATGTTCCCTGGGATGTGGACCAGCCCTCTACAGAAAGCCCCAGTGCCCTCAGAATGGTCCCCCTGGAGGGGCCTCTCGGAAACCCCGGGGTGGGCTATCGGGCTGTGACAGATCACCCAGCTCTCAGTATCCCCGGGAAACCTGTGCTTCAGGGAAACGAGAGCACACTACCTCCACTCAGGTCAGAACAGCTCCTTCACCTCACGGCAGACCTCGCTGACGTTTGCAAAGCATCAGTTTCTGCACAGCCTTTCCAAGCACATCTACTCTGAAGGGAGGAACTGCCTGCTTCCCACTGACGCCTGCTCTCCATCAGGGTGAACCGGGGGAAAGGACAAAAAGGCAAGAGAGGCGTTCCCATGTCCTCAGAAGAGGATGTTGGGGAAGGGGGAGCTCAGGCCCCGCCCGGCACACGCACCGCCCATCACACCCACGTGCAGAAATGGGCAGCAGCCTCGCTAGGCCTGCTCTCTGGGGGAGGCAGACACGGGTCAGTCCTGATCAGTCCGACAGGCAAAAAGCCAGACGGCTTTTAGCAGGGAACTGTCAATCTACTGAGATAGTTTCCAATTCAGTCTATAGCCGCACCACCCCAAACGCACACCATTTCATCTGGGGCGAGGGCATCCGGACTGGGCCCCGGGAAGGCCTGAAAGCCATAGATAATGGTTTTCTGGGGGGATGCTGGGAACACAGAAATCCAGGGAGCTGAAGCTCTGACTCTGCCACTCACCAGCCAGGTGCCCCCAGGCAAGTACCAAATGCTGAGTGATTTGCCTCTGGTGGCTGTTGTACTAGTTGATCTCTAAGGGTCCTGCCACCTCTCATCTCTAGTGATTCTGCAGTGCTCCCTGCCCTCCTCAGCCTGCCCCATCCTTCTGAGGACTACACAGGGCAGCCCTCAGCAGCCACGACCTCCACTCACTGCAGCAGGAGCCGAAGCCCAGGCAGAGCCCCTGCAGCTCACCAGCCCCAGCCCCGGGCACGCCTACCTGTGTGGAGTCTGGGGCTGGTGACTAGGCCCGTCCACGTTTCCTGTACCGAGGCTGCTGGGCAGAGAGCTGCTGGGGTAGCTGAGGGCTCCCAGGACAGCCCGGTCCAGGACGCCTGTTCCGTGCACCTCCCGTATGCTGAGCCTGTGTCCTGCAGGCCATCCTCTAAGACAGCTGGCCTTGATGGCTGGCCTCCTGCTGCCTCTGTGCACAGAGAAAACCTCAAGAAACCAAATGAGCTAGAACCCGAAGCCACCAGGCCGCTCCCACAGCCAGGCCCCTGCAACCTTGACAGGGTCCTGCCGCTGACCCTCCCCCTACCTGCTGGCCTCTCCCAGGCCTGGCTGAGGCCTGACGTCAGGGGGCTTCCTGCAGTGAAGGGCCAGGCTCGGCCACCAAGCCCTTTGCTGTGTGACGGTGACTGCCTTCTACACACTCACTGTGCCCCTCCCTGCCGGGACCCGTGCTCATCGACGCCTGGGTTGAGTGGGTGGCTGGGCCACAGCAGCCCGGCATTGTGCTTCCTCTCCCTCTACACCCCTTCCTGCCTCCACAGCTTGGCAAACACGACTGCAGCAGGATGCTAACCCAAGGTTGGGTGTGTGTGTGGATCCTGGGGCACAGAAAGAATTCACTGTGGGCCCTTTACACACACCCCACTTCTCTGCCTCAACAGGGGGGCAGAGGAGCCAGTTCCTGGCTGGCTGGGCCCGGGGGCCCACCGAGAGCCAGTTCATCTGGCAGGAGGCCTATGTACAGAGAGCGGGCAGGTAGCTCCACTCCGGCTGGGCCACCCCGACGGACGTGAGGAGGCCTCTATTCACAGGCCAGTTTGCTGTCGAAGCTGGACAGGGCGATAGAGAAGGCCTGCAGCGCACACAGCGGGTAGTTGTAGTCCATGGTGAACACGTCCTCTGCCACGCGGCCGAACTGCATCACGATGTAGTCCGCTGGAGCCGGCCACCGTGCAGACAGGAACAGAGTCAGGACGGGAGAGACAGACAGACACCCAGATCACAAGAGGGAAGAGAAAGCGAGAGGCAGAGGTACCCAGGGAATCTCATGGGAGGGGAAACAGACCAGTGGGGGAAGGGCAGGACAGAGGGAACATGCAAACACCAGGAGATGGGGACGAAGAGAGACATTCCCACCCGGGACTGCTGAGCACTCAGGGCCCATGTCCAGGCTCCGCAGGGCCTTCCCGGCCTCCCAGGCATACGGTCTCCACAGCAACTCTAAGCTGTGCGACCAGGTCCTCAGCACCGGCCGCAGGGCAGGGCCAGCGAGCGGAACCCTGAGCTGAGCCTGGCGAGCGTGCGGGCAGCCACGCGTCAGGGCAGACACTCACGGTCGTTGCCATGGATGATCTGGAAGTTCTTCACGGAGGCCTGCGTGACGCGCCCGTGGAAGTTGAGTACATAGGACTGCGTGTCATCGTTCCAGACAGGCGTCTTGTTTTGTAGCTCAATGATACTCTCCGTGTTCTTATTCTGCCAGCGTGCTAGCAGCGTCTCGTGCTCCTGGGAGAGCAGCGTTGCTGAGCCAGGCCCGGCCTTGGCTCCGTGACCAGCCCAGGGCCATGGGATCGGGCCCAGGGCTGGGGGTCCCCAGCTTCCACCAGACCCCCCGGGCTGCTCACACTTTGCCTCCCGTGCAGACACACGAGCTGGCGCTCTGCCCTTAGGAGCTCGTGCAGAAGCTGGGATGAGGGGGGCAGGGTGTGGTGAGGGAGGAACTCACGTTGCGGGGCCGGATACAGACTCTCTCGTGAACCATGTTCATGCCTGGGACAATCACAGTCATCTTCCGCGGCCCCTTAAATCCTAAGACGTTAGTCTCCTGCGAACAGAGAACAGTGGCCACCTGAGGACTCGACTTACTGAGGAGGCTGGAGGGAGGGAAGAGAGATGATGAGCTAGTTCTCACCATCTCCACCTGAACATCTAACAGGCATCTAAAATTTGCATGTCCAGACGCGAACTCCTGAGTCCCTGCCCTAACTAGCTCCCTGTAGAGTCCTCTCTGCTTCACTCAACAGCAAGTCAGCAAACTACCTGGGGTCATACCTGACTCCTCTCACACCCCACCTTCTAATCCAGCGGTTCTCATCCTGTGGGTCACGAACAATGAAAATACATCCTGCATATCAGATAGTTACATTACTATTCATAATAGTAGCAAAATTACAGTTATGAAGTAGCAACAAAAATAATTTTATGGTTGGAGGTCACCACAACATGAGGCACTGTATTAAAGGGTCGCGGTATTAGGAAGGTTGAGAACCACTGTATCAGCTAATGCTGCCAGCTCTACCTTCAAATTACATCAAGAATCTGGTCACTCTCACCACCGTCTCACTGAGCTCACAGTAAAACCTCAGTGGACTCCTCCTTCCCACCCCCTCCCTGTCACCTGCTCGCCACACAGCAGACAGTGGTCCTGTTAAGTCATATCATTTTTCCTTAGTTCAGAGTAAAAGCTGAAGACCTGTTACCCCTCAGCACTTACTCTCCCTGCACTCACCACTCTCCTTGCTGTTCCCCATGTGCCAGGCATCCAGGACTCTTACACTCTGTATGGTACCCTCCCCAACACCCACACGGCTGGCCTCACTTCCTTCTGGGTTTTACCCCAGTGCTACCTCGGTGAGGCCCTTACACACACACACGCACACACACACGCACACACACACACACATACCTGGACACTTCACAGCCCTCCCCTTTTATTTTTTCCATCTTAGCATTTATCAGGAACATATATATTTTGCTTTTGTCTATTTAATAGCTTATCTCCTTAAACAAAGGGTTTAAGTCTCATAAGGGTACACGTTTATGTCTCTTGTTCATTACTATACCTCAGTACCTCAAACAGTACCCGGAACAGTATTTGAAGAGATTCGGACTGCATCCCCAAAGCTGACCAGCAGGTGGCACCATAGGATCATACAAAACAGCCAAAGGGCTATGGGTTCCCAATTAGCCCAAGTTGATGGGGGTACCAATCCTTCATTTTAAAATGAAGGGAAATCCCCTGTACTTATATTACCATTTGTTTGAGTGTGACACTGGCTAGTGACCCACCCTGAGCTTCAGTTTCCTCATCGATATAATTTAAAAAATAATAAGACTGAGCTCTTAGACTCTGAGCATCCAGTAAGATGATGGGCCTTTCGTCCATCAGGATGCTAGAGGGAGGAGGGAAGGGATGCACAGACAAGAACCCAGGCCTGCCTCTCCTTTCCAGGAGGCTCTGGGGCTGGGCTGCATAGACCAGGCCTGGTTCCCAGAGCCCTCCCAGGCAGATGGCCCCCTGGGGACTATACTCAGAAGAGGGCCCCTCTCCCAGGCAGGGCCCCTCCGAGGGGACAGCCCACAGATCAGGCCGCCAGTCCTGACTGTCACATCCTACTTGGAGACCAGAGACCAGGAACCGGGACTCACATAGCACACGGCGGCCAGCTCCTGACGCAGGGTCCCACCTTCCAACGTAGAGGAGGAAGCCTTCTGGGGGTTGACTCCATTGTCATAAACGGTGAACTTAGTGCCCATGAGGTTGGATCTGCAGGGCAGGCACCATCAGTACAGGGTCACCCACCCTCTGCCCAGGGCAGCAAACAGCTAACAGTCTGTCCTGTGAGGAGCCTGCAAAGCATTCTGGGCTAAGCCAGGAGCCAGTGTGGGGCACACTGCTCACTGAGTCCCATCTAAAGGGTGAAAGGCCTGGACTTGCTCCGAGCTGAACCAGAGAACATCTTGGTTCCTGGGTACATTCAGGGAGGGACGTCAGGGTGCACAGTGTCTCCCTGGAGGAACAGACGTGAGCAAACTGGATGGCAGCTGGCAAGGCCGCAGAGGGGACGCAGCTCGCCACGCAGACCGGATCAGCTGACCTCTGTCCCATCCGGCCTGCGTCTTGTCCAGCCCCATCTCCACAGCTTTGGCTCCTTACCACTCAGCTTGGCCTACGCTCCCCAGATCTGGCCCTCCGTTCCTCAGCAAACCCTCCTCCCCCGGGGCTGGCTCCAAGCCGTCCTCTCTCCCATCAAGGTGGTTCTCTCTCCCGTCAAGGCCTCACTCTCAGCCCTGCCCCTCAGCACTGACCATGGCCAAGGTGACTTCGTGGTGGCCGACATCATCAGTGACATCCTGGGGTTTGATCCGTCACTCAGGGTGGGCTTGGGCCCACCTGGCTGGGAGCAGCCTAGGGTGGGTGTGTGAGGCCCACCTCCAAGCCTGGCTCTAGGCTGGCAGAGCCCATGGTAGGATCTGAGGGACAGAGGACCCGCGGAGAGGATCTGACTCCTGGCCTAGATCTCCTCCCTCTAGAGAGCCTGCCCACCCCGCCTGGGGGAGTGCTGGTACCGCAGTTTCCCGATGTAGCTGTCCCCGCCTCGAGACAAGTCTGTAGGGTCCACAGAGATGAGGTAATTGGATGTTTTACTCTTCTTTCTTTTCCTTCCCGCCAGGAGGAACACCTTGGGGAAGCAGAGGAAGTTACACTCCAGACCCAGCCTCTGATCCGCACACAATCACGGGTGCCACTCACACACTCACTCACACAAGGGACTCTCCCGCACTTCAGTTCCAGAACACGGTGTGCTCACACACATGCGCACAAACTGGAAGTACAAAAGTGTGCACTCAGGTACATGCACTGGCAGCACAAAGGCGTGCACTCAGGTACACACACTGGCAGCACAAAGGCATGCACTCAGGTACACACAAAGGCGCGCACTCAGGTACACACACTGGCAGCACAAAGGCGTGCACTCAGGTACACACAAAGGCGCGCACTCAGGTACACACACTGGCAGCACAAAGGCGTGCACACAGGTACACGCACTGGCAGCACAAAGGCGTGCACACAGGTACACTCACTGGCAGCACAGAGGCGTGCACTCAGGTACACGCACTGGCAGCACAAAGGCATGCACTCAGGTACACACAAAGGCATGCACACAGGTACACGCACTGGCAGCACAAATGCGTGCACTCAGGTACACACAAAGGCATGCACTCAGGTACACACACTGGCAGCACAAAGGCGTGCACTCAGGTACACACAAAGGCGCGCACTCAGGTACACACACTGGCAGCACAAAGGCGTGCACACAGGTACACGCACTGGCAGCACAAAGGCGTGCACACAGGTACATGCACTGGCAGCACAAAGGTGCACACTGACCAGGCACGAGGGCCTCAGTCTCTGGGGGAGCTGTGAGGTGGCTATTGGATCTGAGGCTGCCGGTCACATCCCAGCCCCCAGGCGCTCAAGCCTGCAGGTGAAATGCACATCCAGGCCCCCCTCACCTTCTTCCCGTCCTCTCGGTCCAGGTGCAGGAAGTAGGTGGGGTACATCCCCCGGTCCATCCCCTTCTTGTCCCTCGAGATTCGGCACTTGATGGTGATGCCCTGGGGAGCTGGCCTCTGTGCAAATTCCTCGAGATCTTGGACCTCAACTTCTGCCGAGGGCTCTGGGGCTGTTGGGCTGAGGGCTGAGGCTGCCTCCTACAGGGGAGAGTGGGACCCCGAGCAGCTGAAATTGGGGGTCTGGGGTCCAGAGCTGACCCTTTATGTGGTGGTGGTGGGAGATGAGACACAGTCCCAGATGCAGGCCGGCCAGCCTGGCCCTGGGGTCATCAGCTAGCTTCCCAGCTCTTCCCTCCCTCAGCCATCCCAGGGTAGGTTCTTAGGTCATCCTGTCCAACTCGTTTCCCCACCCTCCCGGCCTGGCAAAGAGACCTGATTGGGGGGGTGGCGGGGGAGCCCAGGTCTGAGCAGCTCTCAATAGGTAGGCATCTGGGCCCAGCCCAGCGAGCCACTCACCATCATTTCTCCAACCATTTCCCCTGCAGCCTGGGTGAGTGACCAGCCCTGCACACTGCTGTCCACCCTTCCCTACTCACCCTGATGGACTTCTTGCTAGTGGCGGAGCTGGGGCGGGTATTGCTGTTTAGCTGGGAGGAACTGGAGCTGTATTCGTCCTCATCCTCCTCTTCCTCCTCAAAGCTCATGCTACTGGAGATGCCTGGGCCAGGTAGGAGCAGGTGGGAGGCATGGTCACATACACACACCCAGGTAGGAGCAGGTGGGAGCCGTGGTCACATACACACACCCAGCAGCAGGTGGGAGGCATGGTCACATACACACACCCAGCAGCAGGTGGGAGGCGTGGTCACATACACACACCCAGCAGCAGGTGGGAGGCATGGTCACATACACACACCCAGCAGCAGGTGGGAGGCATGGTCACATACACACACCCAGCAGCAGGTGGGAGGCATGGTCACATACACACACCCAGCAGCAGGTGGGAGGCATGGTCACATACACACACCCAGCAGCAGGTGGGAGGCATGGTCACATACACACACCCAGCAGCAGGTGGGAGGCATGGTCACATACACACACCCAGCAGCAGGTGGGAGGCATGGTCACATACACACACCCAGCAGCAGGTGGGAGGCATGGTCACATACACACACCCAGCAGCAGGTGGGAGGCGTGGTCACATACACCCAGCAGCAGGTGGGAGGTGTGGTCACATACACACACCCAGGCAGGAGCAGGTGGGAGGCGTGGTCACATACACACCCAGACACACACCTGTTCACAGGCACTGAGTCATCATACTGCATGCACACACCCCAGGCCTTAGGTGCACACACACACATTCACACACATGCCCACAGATGTCCCGATATACACAAGGGCACACTCTCAGGTACATGCTGGGACTGGTCACGATCCTTGGGGTCTGTGCCCCCGCACTCCAAGCTTCAGGTCAGTCCCTCTGCCCCCTCCTCTCCAGCACTCGCCATGCCTGCCTCCAGTGTAGCAAGGCCTGACGGGTTGACCCTGTGCTGGGAGCCTCCTCTCTGGCCTCAGGCTTCCCAGAGGCCTTGGCAGGCACAGACCATGGAATGTGCCTGGGAGAGGCCAGCTTCTTAGCCCGCAGTGCAGGGCTGACTCCTCCCCTCCCAGCCTGTGGTAGGTCCTGTCTGTGTGCTTCGCCCCACTGAACGCCCTCTCCAGCCTCTGATTCCCTGAATGTGAGGCACTGCTGGGCTTCCCTCAGCCGCCCCCCACCAGGGGCTCCCTGGGCAGGGCTCCCAGTGGGGAAGCTACCCTGGCAGGTTTCCTGGATCTGCCCTGCCTCTCAGCATCCTGGCCCTGCTCCTCTGGCTCAGCAGCTCTTTCAAAGGAACCAAAGGGAGCGGAAATCTGTCCCCAGAGCTGGGGACTCCTTGGGGGCAGGTGGTAGGAGTGCGGGTGACAGGGCTGGGTTGTGGGCTGGCTGGTTACCCTGGCTCATACGTCTTTCCCTTGACTTGGCCTTATTAGGGCCCCTGCCCGCGTTTTCCATTGGTCTTGCGGGCCCCGCACCAGGGTTTGGGAGGGGCTGGAATAGACACAGGAGGGTTGTGCTCCCCAAGAAGGGTGCATCTGAGAACCTGGGACTGAGCTTTGGGGGTGTCGCTGGACCCCCACGGGGCTCACCCTTCCTCTGCATCGTGGCACGGAGGTCCTGCCCGCTGGGCTGTGTGCCCCCACCAGCTGCCGTCTCCCCTGCGTCCTGGGCGTGGTCCAACCGGCCCACAGTCAGGATCTGCACTGGGCCTCGAGCCTCAGACTCGTCTTCTGCCAGAGCCGCTGGCCCGCCGGCGCCTGCAGGCCAGGGACACTTCTGAGTCCCGGAGGGCAATGGGAGGGGGAGGAGAGCTGGATCCACAGACAGCCACGAAGTGGGTGAGGGCTGAGTCGGGGGACCCTCTGCAGAACTTTACTTGCAAAACTGACTTTTAAAAAACGAATGATTGCTGTCAGCCTCTTAATGATTGGTCAGCTCTGAAGGGGCATGGGGTCTGTCACTTCCGCTGTCCCCAGGACTAGTTGCCGAGGGTTGGTTTGAAACGCCTCACACCCCTAGGCAGATGGCAGCCACTTACAAAGCCAGCTCACAGCGAAAAGACTCGACGGAGAACCAGGACCATCCACACCACACGGGGCCACCACGCGCTCACGGATGTGGCCGGCTGCGAGCCATCAGTGCTGACGTTCCGTCTCAAAAACACACAGTCAACTCACACGTCGTCAAAAACACACGGGCCCTTCGAAAAGGCCGAGGTTGGCACACGCGCGCCTTCCCACATGGAGGCTCTCCCATCCCACGTCCATCTTCCTCCCCAGCTGCCACAGCTTCGGTGCCTGAAGCGAGGAGGCCTGGCCCACACGGTGGCAGCCACCCTGTCCGGGTGGGCTATGTCCAAAAGACAGCTGTCAGCCCCGGAAGCTGTGGCCAGCACGCCACCCCCACCCCACCCCTTCCCACCATGACCGGAGGCTTGGAAACCATTGGGCACACATGTGGTTGAGGAGGCAAGGTGTCTAGCCCACAGAAGCAGGATTTGGGGCAGGGCCAGCGTACCTATCCCTGGGGACCTTTTGGAGAGAGAGGAGCAGGGAGACTGGTCTGTGGGCCCGAGGGTGGCGCTGAGACGAGGGAGTGGCAGAGGCCCCCAGGATGACTGGGAGGCTGCAAGCCCCACGGGACAGTGTCCTGGCTCCGGATGGAGGCAGAGGGCTCTCAGGCTGGGCAGGGGAGGGGCTTCGTGGGCTGTAGCTGAGCTGGACTTCCCCTCTCGGCAGTAAGGAGGGCCTGCCCCTCACCCACAGGCCAGCCCAGTGCCCCATGAGCTAGATGGGGCCTGTGAGCCAGCTGGGTGGGGCCCTGAGTGCCATTTGGTGCCTTCCCCCGCGGCCTCCCACCTGTCCCTGGCCTCCAGGTTGGGAAGATGAGCCTCCCAACCCTCCCGTGGGGGGTCAGAGGGCAAGCCAACCTTTGTGCTTCCCCTTCTTCCCCTTCTTCGAGGCCCCGCCCTGGCCCCCTGCGGTGGCCGCTGCCTTGCTTCTCTTGGCTGAGGCTGGTGCTGTTGGGCGGGCAGCTCCCAGCTGCACACTGGCAAGTGGGTCGGTCTCTTGAACTGCTTAGGAGAGAGCCCAAGATAGAGAGAGACAGACAGGCCCTGGGTGAGACCAGAGCGCCGGCTCACACCCTTCCCAGCACGTTCTCCAGCCTCCCCAACCCCAGCAGGGCCTCCCACCACCATCTGTACCAGGCAGAGGTGCCTGGACAGGGAGGTGGCACCCAGCCCTCCCACACCATGACCAACCAAAGCTCCGGGCCAGCCAATTGTTTGAGCTGGGGCAGGGGGGAGGGGGAGGGGAGAGAGCGTGACTGGGATATGGTGGATGAAGACAGAAAAGGCTGCATCTCCTGGAGAGACCACAACGAGGGCCACACTCCAGGGGCCCTGCACTGCCCTGGGGGGACGAGCCCATGGTGGCCGGGGGTGCAGAGCGCCCTGAGGCAGGAGAGACATCCGGACACCAGGAGCGGCACAGAGGCCTCGGGCGGGTCCCAGCTGGTGGCCTCCACGTCCTCCACATAGAACCCTAGTTGCTCCAAGTCCCAGAACCGCTTCTCACTGCTCTTGAGATGAAGACCGACATTCCCCTGCAAGTCTGGCTCCTCCACCTCCCTCGCCTTGG
This sequence comes from Myotis davidii, assembly GCF_000327345.1. Taxonomy (NCBI): domain Eukaryota; kingdom Metazoa; phylum Chordata; class Mammalia; order Chiroptera; family Vespertilionidae; genus Myotis; species Myotis davidii. Next base: position 3,517,043 of record NW_006290441.1, read on the forward strand.
CCTGGGCCGAACCGCACACGCCCACTTCCCAGGCCCAAGTCCCAGCCACACCATGCTCGTTGTGCACACTGGACTCCCACCGGCCACAGGGGCCTCGCTCTCACTGTCCTGCTGCCTCCCAATGCCACCCATCCGCTAACTCCCACTCCTCCTTGGGAGGGGGATCTGCCACTCACGCACAGAGCTTCCCACAAAGCACACCTGTGACCATCTGCTCACCTCTCTTCCCTCTCAGACCATCAGGTCCATGAGGAAACAGTGGCCACACCTGCTTGTGCTCACCCTGGATTGCCAGCCTCTCATCTGGAAGCTGACACACAGTAGGCCCTCAAAATAAATACTTAAGAACCGGATGAATACATCACAGTTCTAGGGACAGAGGTCCTGTGTGTGGAGCAGCCAGGGTCCGAGTGAAGCTGGGCCTGGGCCAGGAGGGCTGCAAGAGACCTGGGATCTGTAATCAGGTCCCGGGCCCTCATTTTAGTCAAATTCCCCTTGTATTTAACACCAAAAGCCAGCAGGGGGCGGAGCAGGAGAAAGCTAGTGCTGTGGGGAGGGCTGGGCCAGCCAGCCACAGGGGCAGCAGCCCTCTGGGGCTGTGTCCACCTCAGAGCCCAGAAGCAGCAGGACCCAGCCTGGTCTGGACTCTCACGGTGGACCTCGAAGCACGATGGCTGCTTCAATGTTCAAAGTCTGGAGAGAATTTTTCTCCCTTACAGGAGACAAACCCAGAGAGGGCCAGTGACGTGCTCACAGTCACAGGTGAGCAGGCGGTGGCATGACCAGAAACTGCCTTCTGAGTTTGGTCCCTCCTGCGGGCCTGGCACACAGTTCAGAGCTCGAGAGGCACGTGCCAACATGCCTGCGCATCGGTGGCTTGTAAGACTCTCAAAGCCTCAAGGTGTTGGCCTGTGGCCCAAACTGGCAGGGCCCGAAGTCCCAGGAGCAGGTCCCATCCCACGTGCAGCCTCGAACGGTCAGGTGCCTGGCCTGGCAGAGCTGGGCTGGGATGCCCACCGGCAGTAGGTGCCTTCCCTGCAGGGCACCACTGCCACTCAGGACCGTGCTCACAGAGGAAGTGTGAGGAGGGGCTGCCAGGAGAGGGTGGGGCCGGGGCCAGGTCTGTGTGGAGCCGCCGCAGCTGGCTGTCCAGGGCAGCAGTGTGGGGCTGAGGTCCCTGTCCCCGTCCTGTGCAGGGCCTCACCGGTGGAGTACCGCCGTACCAGCCTGGCCCTGGTGCCGAACGACAGCCCACACAGGGAAATCACTGTCAGACCTCCCTTCAGGGAGGTGACAAAACAAGGTGGCAAGGCCATTTGGAGTCCGACAGGCCTGGGTGCAAAGCCTCGTTCCGATGCTCATTAGCAACATACCACGGGCAAGTCGGTGACCCCCTGGGAGTCCAAATGCTTATCAATCCTGTGGGGATAATGAGTTACTGTAAAGAATAAATGAGGTAACGCAGGTAGAGCGCCCAGCACCATGCTTAGCCACTGGCAAGTGCCTTTATTATCAGGTATGAATGGGTTTCCTCAGTGGGATGAGGGCAAACAGAGGGCACGAAGCTTGTCCAGGGTGCTGTGCCAAGACTGGGCACTAGGTGCTGCCCTCCAAGACACAGAGAAGGGGACCCCGTGTGCTCAGGGCTGGGTTAGCGGAACCTGAGACACTGTGCCCCAGGCTGTGGGGAGGGCCCGACAGATGAGAAAGGTTAGCCCTGAGCTGAGGCAACTACAGGAGCTGGAAGTGGCTGGCGCTACAGGACCTGAGGAAGCCACAGAGGAGGGGAGCGCCGTGGTTGCTACGGTTCCTTCCAACTGCAAAAGCCAGATGCCACCTTCTCGGAGCCACCATCTGACAGAGAAGGCACCAGCAGGGGGCAGTGGGACTGCATCTGCGTCCCTCCTTAGGGATCAGAGAAACCAACCCTCTGTTCAGCCTGAGGTACTCGTCCCCTAACCTACAGGTGGGTCCTGAGCTTAGGGAGGCAACGGAGCCACCCCTCCCCAACCCCAGGACGAGCTCTGCTGACAAGCAGAGTGCAAAGATGGGAGAGCTGGAGGCTGCTGGTCACCATGGCCTTGTGCAAGGACCTGCGGTCAGAAGCCAGGAAGACGGAGGCGTGGGGAGCCCAGGGAGGGGAGGCAATAGGTGTCTCGCAGGAGACACTGGCTGGTGTGGGATGTTGAGTGCATTCCTCCAGGAGGCAGAACACCAGCGGGGAGCAGACCCTTGTGCTCCTAGGAACTGCCTCCTGCTCTCGGTGAAACTCTCCTGATCAGAAACCTGGACACTTGAACTCCCAGATCAATAAAGTTTTAGCTTCTGTCTCCAGCACCTGACCCAGGAGCCCACGGTTCCAGGTCCCAGCCTCCCTCCACCAGCCCCACTCAGCTGTCTGCTCCTGCTGGGAGCCACGCGCAGCCTGGACACAGCTGACAGAGGGCCCGTGACTGCTCAGGTTAGCAGGAGTCCCTGAGGGGTGTGGAGCCTCCCGGGCTGGCTGTCCCAGGCTGGCCCAAGGGCAGGGGGTACCTTGGTAGCTGGTGCTGCCACTGCTGCTGAGGTAGGACTCTACCAGACCTGCACCATCAGCGGCTCCTGGCGCTTCTTCTTCTGCTTCTGCTCCAGCAGGGCCCGCTGCAGAGGCACCGGACAGGCATGGGGGCCACCGGGCTGAAGGGGGCAGCCGGCCGCCTCCACCCGAGGGAGGGCTCCCAGCCTGGGAGCAGAGAGAAGGCCCTGCTGGCTCAGCTTGCTCTAGAGGCCCCAGTGGGGGCCAACGTCCACTCTGGGCCAAGGCCTCGTGTCCTTGGTGCCCCGAGACTTGGGGTCCAGGAAAAGGAGGCAAAACTCAGCCCAGGGAGCTGTCCTGGCAGGACCACAGCCCCCCAGTGGCCTGCGTGGCAGAAGCCCTGTGTACTGGGA
>NW_006290441.1:3520114-3523104 GCF_000327345.1 Myotis davidii
GGGGGCAGCCAGGATAGCACGTGCCCACCCTTCCACCCGGCCCCAGGCTCACTCACCTGCCGGTCAAGCTTCTGCTGCCTCAGGTTGCTGCCCTCATCATCTAAGACACTGCGGAGGGAGAGAGGGGCGTTCAGGGCCTGCCCATGAGGTGCCAGGGTTCGGCCCAGAGCCCACCCAGCACATCTGGGTTCTTTAAACCCCTCCCATCATGGCTGAGAGAGAGGAAGGGTGAGCTACAATCTGGAAACCAGCTCGAGACAAAAAGGCCCGCACTGTATTCCTGTGGCTCTGGGAGCTTATCTCCTGCTGGGATCCTTGGCCCCAGAAGCTACAGGAGGCTTTCCCCTTGGGCCCATGAGCAGGGCCTGACTGCATTCCAAGGGCACCTGTCCAGAGGCATCGGGCACAAGCCAGGCCCAAGGCCAGGCTTCCGACCAGGGACCTGCCCACTCGGGCTCCCTCTCAGATCTCCCCACCCCTCCCCCTGCCTCTCGGTCCTTTCTGGGGAAACCTGGGCCCTTGGGGCAGACCCTCGCCCCATCTTTTCAAAGCAAGCGCCCGGCTCTCCAGGTGGCAGAGTGGTGCTGACACTGCCCTCTGAGACCCAGGGAGAGTGCGGCCAGTCCCTCAGGGTAGGGCTGGGGCCGGGTGGGCACATCAACACACGATCCAACCAGCCACTGGACCCTTTCCTGGCCACAGACGTGGTGCCAGGCAGCACCAGGGCATCGAACCCTTGAGGTGTCAGGACAGGCAGCGTCGTCTCACACAGACTGGCCCTGCCTCCCAGGAAGGCAGAGCACAGCAGCGAGCTGGTAATTCAAACCACTTAATTTTCTTTCTAGTCCAAGGCACATACAGGGGGCCTAGGTCCCCAATTCTGAAAGGTCAGGCCAGCTGCATGGGGTGGGGTTGGAGCCTGAGGGGCTGAGCTCTTGGAACCCCCTATGCCATCCTGGCCCAGTTATGTGCCCGAGTGCATGAGGTTTGTGTGTGAGGCTATAAGTATGTCTCGTGCGTGTGCACAAATGTACGAGTGCATCTAACTGTGTAAGGGACGGGCGTGCTTGTGTGTGGGTGAGTGCAGTGTGCCTGGACGGGGGAAAGATGAGGTCCAATCACCCCAAAGACAAGTGAAGCCATTTCCACTCCTCCTGACAGCAGTAGCAGCCCCTCTGGCAGAAATACTCATTCACCCGAACTGTCCCTTCCGCTCATCCAAACTATTTGTGTCTCTGCGGGCTGGGGAGCCAGCCAGAGAGCGGCAGGAAGTCCATGACCACAGCCAGCCCACCACCCTCCTCCCTGGCCACACTGATGAGGGCTCTGCACACCTTAAACCGGCGGCATCCTACCTACTAGCCAATGGGAAGGCCTTTCCTGACACACAGGCGGCTCTGCACTCGGCGGAGCCCTGACTGTGATCTGGGGCTGCGCACAGACCAGCCTTATTCTCCGAAACCTCAGCTGTCACAGCCCAGGAGAAAACCCAACAGACGTGCTTCTAAGTCAGACCTGTCTTCCTGAAACTGCGCACCTGCCCAACAGCACACAGCGGCACTGGGACTGCCGAGAGCACCGCCCGGACCGAGGACGGGGACCAGCTCCTAATCTCAAACGGGTGGATGATGGGTGTCCCCTCAGAAAAGGCAGGCACCACCGCGAGAGGGCAGCAGGGATTCTGGAGAAAGGGGGACGGAACTAGAGAGGGAACGGTGCCCGGGCCCTGCCAGGCCTGAGAGGCTCCAGCTCTCCACCTGCCGTCACCGCCCTGAGTAACACCAGCGCCAGGCGCCTGTGTCCACACACTACATCCCCGTGTCCGCCGCAGGCACCATTTCCAGGGCACTGGGGAACTGCAGGCTGGGTCTGCATGACACCTGGCTGACAGGAGCCACGGGCCTGACAGCCAACTGGGCTCTGCTTGCCAAGCTCTGGGCCGGGCATGCACCGGGCAGCCTGCAATCCCTGTCCCGTGCTAGCGGCCTGGCCACAGACGCCCGGGTCACCTCACACAGAGCTGGCTCTCTTCCTGTAGCAGGAGCGTCATGGCTTCCCCGATGACGCAAGCCACATGCCCTTTCACAGGGCAGGGCCAGGGGTATTCCTCCAGGACATTCCGGGCCCTGGATTTGGCTGAGCAGGAAAAAGATGACTTCCATGGTGCTGGGCCATTTCGAGAAGGTGTGACCTCCAGCTGAGAGGTAAGCTCACATTAGCAAAGCCATCTCCTGAACAGCTGGGTCATGACAGGGGGCTGCCCAGCTGACAATAGAAGGTTCCAGCCCTTGTGCCCCCCTTACCTACCACAGGTCGCTGCCCCGCTGCCGTGGATTTTCCACATGTTCCACCCAGGGAAGGGGGCTGCTTCCCATGAAAACTACTCCTCTTCCTCTGCCCCCACCCGATTCCCTGGTGGGGTATGATGAGAAAGAGCCGCAGCCACTAAGAACACGGTCCCCAGGTCGGGCTACAGACAAAACAGACTTAACTGCTGGCCTTCAGAGAAAGATGGATGCATACAAGGGCTCGGCTTGTAAAGAATTCCAGAAACTCCGATGTCCTGGAAGTGCCAGAGAGCTGCCCGCCTGCCCCCAACCTCACTTCCCAACAGGCAGTGGGGCGGCGGGGAGGGGGGAACACAGGGTGGGCGGCAGCTGGGGGAGCAGCATGCGCTGGAGGATAAGAGTGCGCCTGGCTGAGCAAGGCCACCCAGGGCCAAAGGACACATACCTGCATGAGGAGGCTCCGGGAGTGGGCACGCGGGGGAGGGAAGTGGGGCCCGGGTGCAGCAGTGATCCCAGGAGGGCTGCAAAGTCGCCTGGCAGGGACCAGCTCATCCTGGCTGTCTGGCTGCCTGGCACCCATGTGTCTGGAGCACACACCTGCCCCTGGTGCACAGCAGCGTGTTGTTGGGAACAATGACAACAACGATGCTGTCTCCAGGGAGAGTGGAACCCAAGCTGCAGTCACCTCCTCCGCAGCCCAGC
>NW_006290441.1:3523390-3529391 GCF_000327345.1 Myotis davidii
CCTGCCTGCTCACCGCCCACTGCAGCACCTCTCCTAGGCACCTTCCTCTCCCACCAACACGCCCAGCCGCCCTTTTTCCGACAGGCGCTGCTCTAGGCCGCACTGAACGGTGAGAGGAGACAGTAATGGCTTTTTAATGACTCAGGCTCCAATTATGGAATCACTGCCAAGCCCAGGCTGCCAGCTGCAGCCCCGCCAGGAGGTTCTGATGGGAGGCGGGGCCCTGGTGGATGGTCTTCCAGCTGACCCTGGTGGCTCCCTCATTCCGGTCACCTCTGCTGGGGGCCAGACTGGGGAGCCCAGGAAAGCACCAGCCGCTGAGGTGGCCTCTTCGCCACCCAGGGAGACAGCCTCTGTGCATCCCTTGCCTGCCCTGAGGTCAGACAGATATCTAAGGAGTGAACCCGGCTGGACAAGTGAGTGCGGGAGCACATCTCCTGGGGGCTGGAAAAGCCAGACAGGCCAATGTAGTTAGGAAGCCGGTTCCTGCCCCTTCTTAGACTTACCCCACATGCTCCAGCTAATCCACCTAGGCTGACAGGGGCCTGGGGGCCAGGCCAACCCAGGGACAGACCCACTCTCCATGCCCCCTTCAGCCTCCCCTTCCTATCCTCATTCTTCCCCCTCAGGCACAGTGGACTGGGAAAAGGGGGAAAGACCACCCAGGTGCCCGGCTACAACCCCTGTGCCCAATGCTTGACACCCTCCCAGCCCCCCAGCACATCCAGGCATCCAATGCCCAGGGGAGCGACTTTCAACCCTTTTCATCTCATGGCACACATAAGCTAATTACTAAAATTCTGCGACACAGCAAAACATACATTTTTTGCCAATTTAACAAAAGAAATGGGCCTAATTTTTATTCATTCGCACCGATGGCTATTGTTGCGTTGGCTGTTGTCATTTTTTACTTGACAATCTACGGCAGGGGTGGAGAACCTTTCTCTGCCAAGGGCCATTTGGATATTTATAGTATCATTCGAGGGCCATACAGAATTATCAACATAAAAATTAGCCTGCTATATTTGGTCAAACATTGATTTAACTCGCCCCATTAGCCTTGGCAGGGCCAGACCAGATGATTTCACAGGCCTTGTACTGTCAGCAGGCCAGACATTCCCCACCCCTGACCTAAGGGAAGAGAGGTCAGTGCCTCTGCCTAAACAGTCAGGTATTGCATGTTTTAAAAATCCGTGTGGCACACCGACTGAAAACCACTGGCCTAGGGCTGCTTGGGACACTGTGGAAACAGTGGGGATGGGAACTGGGGTGGATATGGGAGGGCAGGCAGCTCGAGAAGGGAGAGGGCCATGCTGCTCACAAGCCTTCCAGCCTCCAGCCATGAGGCGCCTCCATTCCGGCCACTGTCGTCCTAACTTACCAGGTGCATTAAAACTGCTAGGGCATCGGCCCTGACTTGGTAATTTGGAACTGCGGGGGAAGATGCCCAGCTCAATACCCCGCCTCACTCTCTGGTAAAGCAAGGCTCCCAGGTGGTTCCAATGCTGGGCATGCAAATGAGGACCCTCAGGAACCAACAGGAATGTGGGAGCTGCTCTGAGGCTGATGCTCGGCTGGGGTAAGGAACTGTAGTCTGCAGATCAGCGGCCAACGCAGGCCTCAGGGAAGACGGTGGAAGGAATTAACTGAACAGCTGGACGGCGGTTTGAGTAGCAGAAGACAACTGACCACTCAGAGCAAGTCCAAGTTCCCAAGTCAGGGCGCGGGTCCCTGGGGCTACTGGGAAAACGGGAAGACAGAACAGCCAGGCATCCACATGGAATCGCAGGGACCAGCAACCGACGATAACTTGTGGGCGAGAGGAGGCAATGCGAGCGGCACGCTAGTCCAATTAGACAAACATTCAAAGGTTTCTGGGTCATGACAGTCAGAGGAGGTTTCTAGCATCTTGCTTCTCTTGGTTAGCATGTTCACCAGTGATGACAAGGCAGGCCTCACAGGTGACACTCACCAGGACGGTAGGAATTCAGAAAAGTCCAATAAGCTAGCAGAGAGAAAGACAAGCAGACACCTAACAGGAGGAGGTCAAGTCGCATATGTGGGTGCCAACACCCAGGCCTTGCCCACACAGGCAGCACAGGGCTTGACATTAGCCAGGGACAGACTTTGGGGTTCTGTTTACAGAGGCCTCGAGGTGACTGGTCAGGGAGTCAAGGCCATCCCATGGGGGAAGGAGGGCTCAAGGGCTGCAACAGAAGCAGAGGTCCAGAGGGAGGAATTAATGGCCTCACTCTGCCCGTGCTGAAAGGGCACACCAGGAACCGCCTGTGGCCACAGGACCCATACAGGCAGAGGGCAGAGACCAAGCTGAGGGGTCCACAGGGTCCCTGCCCCTTGGTCAGCTCCATCTGCCTTGTGTCTCCTCTGCTCCTTCCTCCCCAGGTGCAGTGAGAAGGCACCCTAACTGGGCCTGAGGAAGGAGTAGAGAGAAAGTCACCATGGACCCAGGAGCACGGGTCCACCTCCTCCTGCCTCACCAGGGGAGGCCATGAGCCATAGTGTCTGGGGACTGGGGCTCCACCAGAGGCAGAAGCGCAAGAGCCAGGAGTCTGGCTTCACCAGGAGTCACTCTGCTCCCTGGAAAGCGGAGTGAGGAAGTAGTAGAGCAGCGGTTCTCAACCTGTGGGTCGCGACCCCTTTGGGGGTCGAATGACCCTTTCACAGGGGTCGCCTAAGACCATCAGAAAACACATATATAATTATATATTGTTTTTGTGATTAATCACTATGCTTCAATTATGTTCAATTTGTAACAATGAAAATACATCCTGCATATCAGATATTTACATTGCGATTCATAACAGCAGCAAAATTACAGTTATGAAGTAGCAACGACAATAATTTTATGGTTGGGGGTCACCACAACATGGGGAACTGTATTAAAGGGTCGCGGCATTAGGAGGGTTGAGAACCACTGTAGTAGAGGATCCTAACAAGGGCACGTGGCTGGGAACCAGAGACACCCGTAAGCTCACCCCCAGGAAGACCGTTCTGAGGGTCAGAGCCGGCTCTGGTGGAAGGCGTCCCTGGAGAGGCACAGGGAGCACCCGCACGGGACTCCGTGGCCTGGAAGGACCCTGAGAGCCTCGTTCTGTGACCTAGAGGCTCCGGGAGCCCCACTGTGGAGGGAGAGCGCTGTGTCCCTCGGTGAGCAGAGAATCGGTGGGGCCAGGAAAGTCCTAAAAGCTACTGTGGGTGCCACTCTGATTCAAAGCCATGGGCATCTTGTCTGTGCTGGGTCATGCCAGGCACACAGCCAAGCACCAGCTGAGGTCCCTGCTCTCCAGGAGTTCACTGCCTCATAAGGGAACACCAGGCAGCAGCCAGGGGCAGCACTGAGGACAGGCTCTCTCATGCCCACCCCCACTCCCAGGTCCTTCCTGACTCTCACCCACAACTCACAGAAGGCCATGAACTAGGGGCATTTAACTCCTCAAGAACACAAATGAAGAGAATATGGCAGAAAGGGAATTAGTTGTAATAGAAAAAAATGAAAGGCAAATCATTCCAATTGTTAAACTTGACCAACTAAATGGCTTCCAAGTCCAAATGAGATTAATTCCTGAGCATTACAAACGGAGCCACAATTGCCCTTAATAAGATTACTAGCGATTATCACTGCTTCAAAGAAACTGAGCCAGGCCAGGGAGCACAGGTGCGACCATCACCAGCAGCGTTAACAAGAAATCAATGGGCCTCTCGGCCCCAAACCCAATGACACATTCCAGCTGACATGCTGCGACGGCAGGGAAACCTCACGCCAAAGCACAGCACACGCGCCCATCCCCCACACCTGCAAGTACACTGCCGCGCCTGTCTCCTGCCCCCGTTTTCCCTGTGACCACACAGGCACGTGGCTGTGACTGCAATCAGCAGCCCATTAAGGCAAGAGGCAAGGTGCATCTCCTCCTCCCGGCCCAGGTCTCCCTTTCCGGAAGCCTGCACCCCAAGGCCAACGCTTTCTTGGCTCAGTGCATGCTCAAAAAGGCCCCGGTGGGACAGAGAGATTCTGGCAATTTCTAAGTACGGCCTGCCCCCAGCTCTACACCTACGCTCCCTGTTGCAGAGCAAAAAGGCAGGGGTGACAGAGCAATGGGACAGCAAGCAGGGCAAGGCCACGTGGGTGTCCAGGTGTTCCTCAGGGTTAGGTCCCCAGGGGGACAGGACTTTGTACTCAAGGTGGAGTGTGGGCCCATGAAAGGAATGGGGGCAGGGGCTGGGTGTGGGCTGGGCAAGTGTCAAATCACTCCTTGCATGATGCCAGTGCCCTGGACACTCAATGGGCAGAGTCATTCCCAGAGACAACCCCACTTTTCCAGAGGCAGGCTCTAAGACCCGTGCAACCACTTGCTTTGGTCCTTGGCTCCTGGGAGGGGTTCCTTAAACCTTGAGCAGGCCTGGTCCCATTTGCCAGACGTTAAACACATCACCATATCCACAGCCACAAGTGCTGCCCCTTGCCTCCCTCCTAAGTGCCTGTGGCCAACACCCTGCCACGTCACCCAATACAGGTACGTCCACAACACCAGAGGCCACTCAGCCCACAGGAACTATCCAGGCACCTCTGTTGGGCGGCAAGAAAAGGTTAACGGTACTTTGTGGGGCTGCACTGTCTTCTAAAAGGTCAGCCCATACGTGTCAAGGCAGCCAGGATGCTCCAGGAACTACCTGTCCCCCAACCTAGATGCCCTGTACGCAGTAGCCATTCTTTTGAGTCAGCCCAGCCCCAGTCCCCTGATAGGACTATCTCCCTGGTCTATGTGAGACTCTGAGGTGTGATTACATGTGTCTGCAGGAAGCCCTATGAGTGACTTGTGTGTGCACATGTGTGTTGATAAGGGGCACCCACAAATTCTAACCTGGACAGCCATGAAGCCCCCAAAGGGGTCAAGATCAGAGACAACAGCAAGTTTTCAAAAGCAGCCCTGAGTCCCCAAGCCAGTGACAGGTGCTCGTTTGCAGAAGGATCTGCTTTAACAAAACCCGGGGTGGTTTCAGCTGGTTTCCATGTTGCATGCTGTCTGGACAGACGCACAGAAGAGCTGTCAGAGTTCTTTTCTATCGGTGACTGGAATCAGGTCCCTTCCTGAGAGCAGGCTGTTGCCAGTCGGACCCTGAAGGCCTGTTTCTACCACCCACCGGCATGTGCACCTGAGTGGGCAAGAACATAGTGGACCCTAGCAGTCTGGGACCCTTTCTACACACATGCCTCTCTGGGAGGCCTAGAGACAGCCCTGTAGCCCTTGGCAACGGAGGAGCCAATGGGTGGCCAAGGATCTGGCGCTACCATGGCAATGAGCTGCTTTACAGCGGTAATGGAGAGAATTGGGTAGAGTGGATGGGGGAAAGGCCTGCACCTGTGCGAAGCCCCAGAGACCTTCCCCTACCCCACCCTCCACACAGGTGGGGAAGGCCAGCCGTCACTGGGCAGGCCATGTGCCTGGCTGTGCTGAGTGTGCCTGGATCTTGTGCATGTAAAGGCAGCTATGTATTGTGAGCTGGTGTGTGTCCAGGAATAGACCTGTCAGCAAGTGGACTTGTGAGCCTCTGAAAGATATTAGTACTTGTGAGTGAGTAGTCGGTGTCAGGTACTCTCCAGATACAGCATATGTACCTGTGCTGATATGTAGCACTGCACCTGGTGTGTGTGTGTATGTGGAGAGCTGCATGGTGCATGCGTATATGAGCCGCCTGTGCTCTTGGTTCAGAATAACTGTCTCCAGGAATTCACGCCTTGAGTGTGTGAATGGACCAGCAGGAGCGACTGTGACCCGACGCGGACGTCCCGCGGGGGGCACGCCTGCAGATGGCCGGGAGTGCGCGCGGGGCTCTGCGGGCTCTGCTGGCCTAGGAGGGGGCTCACTGCACCTCGCGCTCCCTCCCCAGGCGGCCACATGGACCAGTGAGGCCCACGTAGGCCCCGGAGCACTGGCCCGTTCCAGCAGCCCTGGAGGATAAGGGGCGGAGCAAGACAGGCGGG
>NW_006290441.1:3530312-3540510 GCF_000327345.1 Myotis davidii
GAGTTCTCACTTTGCCCCAGGACGGCTTCTCTCTTCGGTTTTAGTAAAGGAGGTGTTTCCTCGCCGCGGAGAAGCCCTTCCTGTCTAAGGGGCACAGTCAAGGAAAGGGTAACATGCATTCCAGGCCCTTAAAAGTTGTATTTAATCCCCACCATAGCCTTGAGCAGCAAGTACTTCTAATCCCCAGAAAGTGCTATGATGCCCAGGACATAAAGCTGGGGGGCGATGGAGCGGAAATGTCACCAGGGTCTCTGTCCTCCAGAGCACGTTTTAAAAGGGCACGTTTCAAAGGAGCAAAAACCTCCCGATAAAGATAACCTCCAAGTCTCCGAGTGCCGAGGGGGTCCTGGCTGTGATTAGTGCCAACTTTAAGGTAAGGTGTTGAGGGGGAGGGCAAAGAACCCACAGTGGGCTGGCTGGAAGCCAGGGGATGGGGAGGGGCCTGCTCACACTACCTGTGAGCGTCACCACCCTGACCACCCCAGAGCAGTGTCCCTGTGGCGATCCTGTGGTGCCGACCAGGCCGCCCTACCTGTGTGACGGGGGAGAAAGCGCGAGAACTGCCAGCTTGGCTGAGGGAGGGCCCCATCCTTCTGCCCGAGTCCACAGCCAGGACTCTCCACCCAAAACTCCCCCAGCCTTTCGGCCTCGCCTCTACAAAAACAGTAACCAAGATATTGGCAGCATTGGCTGAGCATCAGGAGCTGTGTGAGGTGTATGATATATTGTACTCATTTCATCCTCACAACCACCTGAGGAAAAAGGTGCTATCATCATACCCATTTCACAGCAGAAGAAACTGAGGCACAGAGAAGGCAAAGATCTTGCCCAGAGCCACACGGCTGGGCAGAGTGTGAAGCTAGGATTCCCACACCAAGGATCTGGGTCCAGAGCCCTTGCCCTTAGCCTCCTTCCTGCCTACTCAGTTCATGCACTGCACGTGCACGCTCGCGCACACAGCCTGCCTCTGGAGCGGGTCCCTCAGATCCATCTCTGTCTGGCACAGCATCAACGCTCTCTGAAGGCTGTGGCCTCTGTTTATTTATCAACCTCCAAGAGCTATCACTGTCCCTGAGGACACAGAGCAGACAAAGTGAATCACTCTGGAGAGGGGGTGCAGGGGCAGAAAGCTGGGCCGTGCCTGACTGTGGGACACTTGACCTGGGCCTCTGTTTTCACCCCTGTCGGACTCCCAGGAAGGGCAGCAGAAAGGGACTGGTCCCTGCCTTAGAGGTCAAGGCAGCACTACCTAAGGGCTCTGTCCTCCAAGAGCCAGGATCCTTGGATGAGACCGGCAGAGACAAGAGGCCAGCCCGCCCTCCAGAAGAACCCTCCCAAAGGGCAATGTGCAGCTGACTGGAGCTTACACTTCCCATTCAGGAACTTGAGGCTGCTCTTCCCCTTTATTCCCAAATTATCTGACACCTTAAAGCAATCAGAATCATGCTGGAAGGTCTCAGGAGCCCGAAGTAATTGAATCTATTAAATAGACACTTTTGGTTCTGCCCTAAGGGAGCAAAATCTGGAGGCAGAGCGAGGTGCAGAAATGAGACAGCTCTCCGTGTGTCTCCTGTGGAGGCTGTGGGCATGGGACGTGTGGGAGCCAGAGGGGCTGTGTGCCAGGGTATGCGTGAGTGTGTGTGTGTGAGATGACCCTGCAGGCTGAGCCGGTCTGCACAGGAGCATTGGTTGGGTAGTGTGTTCATGTGTGTGCATGGGGAGGATAGAAGTGTGTGCTCCTCTGAATTCTAAGGTGTATGTGAGATGGGCCTTGGAAGTTTCGGTAGGGCCAGATCACATGGCACTCAGAACTGGCAATGGGTTTTCCTGGTCAAATGGCTTCCCGGGTTGACATTTGAAGTGTATGTCCTTGACTTCCATCAGAAAGCCACTTCAGAAGCCATGTGAGAACTACTGTACTAGGCCATGGTTAGAACAATCATGCTATGGAGTGGCCCTTTTCAAATTTAGCCCTAGGAACAAGGTTATCTCTATTGAAATGTGGCTACACAGCAGAACCAAACTCCCACCTGTCCAAATCCTGCAAGGATGAGGTATTTGCCATGAATTTAAATTCTCGTAGCATCTTAGGCATTTTCAACACAGCCATGGTTGGGTGGGGGTATGGGTGTGTGGGGGGCAGGGGTGAGGGGATGAAGGAATGCCTGTGGACTGAAGCGGCCCCAAGGAGACCTCACATCTGCCATCCCAGCCGGAGGAACCCAGTGCAAGCTCTAGTTCACTCATGGAAGAAGGTTAGCATTTTGGCAACTGGCTATTTCCATGTGGAGTCTTATATTTTCTATTTCTAATTGAACAGTTTTATTGAGTCTGGGCCACCTCTAGTCCACTTTGGAAGCAAATGGATATGAATAATAAATGAAGTTCTATTCAGATTAGGCACCAAGTCCCAAGGTGCCCTGCCTAGTAGCTTGGTGCTGTACACTTGCAATCTGAGGAGGGCAATTCCATTCAATCAAACATTGACTAGACCTGCCTGGGCTCAAAAGTCCATGCAAGGCTTTGGCAGGGTCAGGCTCAGTCCTGCAAATCTTGGGGCACTATTGGCCAAGGTGCTGGTGTTCCAATACAGCCATACACAGCGCTGGGGGCCAGGGACACACAGGACGGACAGACAATGGTACCAAAGGCAGGGGAGTCAGGCTAGAACAAGCCCTTCCTTAGGATGAAAAAGGATGACAACTGAATTGGGCCTGAAGGATGACTAGGATTTTGATAGATAAGAAAGGAAGAGGGAAGCTTAACAGTTACCAAGATTCTATGACTGGCCAGCGGCTGTGCTGGGCTTCTCGCCCAGAGGGCATTCTAGACTGAGCGGGTGACGTGAGCAAAGCCATGGGGATATGAGTCCATGTAACCAACCCATTTGAAAACCAAGGTGCAGACCAGTGTGGTGGCAGGTAGGTGAGTGTGGCAGGAGAGGGGCCTCGGAAGTTTCGGTCGGGCCAGCTCACATGGCACCCTGAACACCAGCCAGGCCGGGAATTTGGATTTTATCCTCTGTCCGACTGGGGAGCACTAAATGGTTTTAAGTCAAGAGTAACCTGCTCAGATGTCCCTTTTAGAAATATATTGTTAGCAGCAAAATGGAAGCTAGAGGAGACAAGACCAGAAGTATTGAAAACTGCTCGCTGGCTCTGGGGGAAGTACAGGACAGGGATAAGCCAGCTCTTAGATGGGCCCTAAGCCAGAGCCCAGTCAGTGCCTTTTCAAAGCTGTTGGGCAGACATCATGGCAATATGGCAGCATATGTGTGGGCGACCAGACAATGTGAATAATTGTAGGACATACAAAGACCACTGCCCTTTTATACATGATTAAAGTATGATAACATAGACTCACCAATGTCTCTGAAAATGTAGGGTGAGCACTAGAATGAAAAACATATGTCCATGTTCCAAATCACTGCAGAAGATAATAGCAAATAAAAACCTCCACATCTCAAAAATATGAACCATGGTCTGAAGGAAACATAAAACTTGGAAAGCTTAACACAAGGTACCAGGGATCAAGCCGGAGGTAATGGTGTTGACGTGAATGCAAACGCAGAGCCTATGAGATGGATCACTCGTGACTGTCATTTGTTGGGCACATGCTCCTGCTGGGCACTCCTCTACGGTTCCTAAGAGCAGGTACGGGCATGGGACGATGCAGTGGGACTCTCCAGTGCGGCTCTGAGTTCATAGACATCACATTCCAAAATGAGGTGGGATAACACCAAATGGGACTTGGAAAGGAGGCGTGAAAACCCGGGTCTATACCGCTAGCCAGCACCCACCTCTAGGACATAAAAGATGCAAGAGGCTGAAGAAAGGGTTGTTGGAGGTTTAAGAGGAATTTTACAGAGAGCCCCAAGGACCAGTGAGCCCCAAGGGGTGACGGTGCTTGAAGGAGACCCCCCTAAGAAAGCTTACTATGTGGCCACAACGGTCTTAGGGCCACAGTGCATGGGCATCTGATTCACACCTGGCAAATCCAAAAAGTGGATGGCAGCTGGCTGCCCTGATGGCCAAGAGGGTGCTGCTGCTTCAGGGTCAGCCTGTGCCCCCAGGCGTGTGGGGCAAAGGATACTAGGTCTTGTCCTCAGGACCAATGGAGGTTCCAGCATGAGGCCCAGATGTAACTGTCTTAGATCCCTGCCAGGAGGGCCTGGTGGGGGGAGGTGACACTGGGGGAGGGGATGAGCCCCGGTTTCCCAGGGCCTGAGAAAGGAGCGACAGCATCATATGAAGCTAGGGGGAGAGAGGGTCACCCACGTCAAAGAAGCTGTACTTGGGGGGACACCCCAGTGATGTAATGGTCTCCAAGAAACCACAGAAGCACCCCAATGAGAAATAGACCCAGAGTGTGACACCAGCTCATCAGTCAGGGAAGGACTTTCCTGCCCTCTCCTCCCCACTCCCCCTCCCCGCCTGCACCTTGGAAAACGGGCCTGCAGCAGGTGATGGGCAAGAGGCGTTTCTGTTGCTGAAGTTTAAAGGTTTGTTAATGGCAATGGACAGAATGGCCTTTGGTTACCTGAAAATGCCCAAGAAAGCCATGGGACTTACCAGCAATTTCATCTAGATTTAGGAGGGGGGGAAAGGCCCATAGAATAAAATTAAAGAGACTGGGAGACAAAAATAAGGTTTGCTTTGATGATGACATCTCATGAGTCACACCTCTCCAACCCAGCAGTTCCATGCAGCTTCTCTCACTTAATCCTGGCAACAACACTGTGAGGTAGGTACTATTATTATCCCCATTCCACAGAAGAACAGGAAGTTAAATAACCTTCAAAGTCACACAAATAATAAATGAAGGAGTTCAAATGGAATCCCAGCAGAGGGGCGTTCTGCGGCCCACAGGCTTCACTGCTGTCCTCTAGAGATAGCTGCCCACGATGGTGGCCTCAGCCCTCTGACTCAGTAATTCCCGTTCTGGAAATCTAGCCACAGCAAATAGCCAATGGAATAGAAAGTTTATGCACAGAGACAGTCGTCACAGCTTTACTTCTAATGGGGAAACGGGCAGGAGTGGGCTGCACAATGTCTAGCAGGTGGGACTTGGTGGAATCAGTAATTCCGTGTTCACAGGGTGGATCACTTAGCATCCTTTACTGGGAATTTAATGACAGGGAACAGGTTTATGAGATGGGACACGATATTGTAGGGAAGTGTAAAGCCCTATAAAGAAGCTCCTCGCGCTGGCACATACGTGAACAGCCTCATAAAAAGTTGCTGAGGGCGAGAAAGACACAGACAACTCTGTGTGTGAGCAGTTACATAATGATCAGCTAGGCCATCCTGGGGGACCACATCCCCCTTTCCAGCTGGCTCCTCCCTCCAGTGCTCAGGCCTCTTCTTAACTCCAGCTTTTGGCTCCCGAGATCTCCCAGTGACCCCTAAACAGCGCCCCCAACACCATAGTCAGGGGAGACAGACGGGAAATACTATTGGTACCCAATGATTTGGTAAACAAATAAACACGATTTTAAAAGCCAGGCAGTTGAAACACACCCTTAGTCACCAAGTGTGGTGTGATATATTACCACGATGACAACCAGCTGGCCACACTCTAAGGCATGCGGGCACAGAAAACGTCTGTGATGCCCAACCAGGTTATTTATCTTGGAGGAAAGCAGGGAAGTGTGGGAAGGGAGCGGAACCTTCGTACCTGCCCCTCTCTCACTTCGACAGCTCCACTCTGGGGATCTGCTCCGAGGACCCAGGCTGGGGGCTGGGAGTCCCAGAGCTGAAGCACAGTGGCCCAGTCCTGGGGACGCTTCCACTGTCCCCAGCCAGGTCCTCCTGCCCCTTCCCACAGGGCCTCTAAGCCCAGCCGCCTGGTGTGGGCTCGGAGGTTATAAATCGGCAAGGCCTCTGGGGAGGAGCACCCAGGGCCTGTGCACAGCCTGCAGGAGGGGTTTGTTCACCAGCGTTATTGGATTTGCAGATAAGCAATGAGGAATTAAGCTGGTCGGGAAGAGGGGCAGAGAGCTCTCATTTGTTCCTAATGCAGGTTTATCTAGCAGAGCCGTCTCCTTTGTCAGACAGAGTCACTGCCTTTGTGTCCTCCAGCAAAGAACATCGTATTCTGCAACCTTTCCCAGAAGCCTATGAGTCTGCACTTTCGACCTGTTTCCCCACCCCATCATCTAAGAAAACCATGGTTCTTTAAAATGGAAGATGCATTTTGAAACAATCCTACTCTGAATTCACAAACCAAGCTTTCTAGCAAGAGAAATCAGACGCAGAAGTACATTTTAAATCATTGGCAACGTTTACGATCCCCAAACATCATCTTTTCACCCCATGGTCCTTCCTTTTGTTGCGACTGGGTCATAAAGATCAAGCTCTAAGGCCACCAGATCGCTGAAGAAGCAATGTCCCGAAAGGAGGTGCTATGGGGTTCGAGTGAAACTTGTACTCCTCTGGCTTCATTTTCCCCTCTCTGAAGTGGGCATAAAAGTTCAAAGACCTATACAGGCAGCAGGTAGAGAGGAAAGAACACCAGACCCAGATTCCAGTCCTGACTCTACTACTAATGTGCTGGGTGGCCTTGAGTAGGCATGCTGCCTCTCTGTGCCCCATGAAAATCAGCAGGTGGGACGGTCCCAAAGGTGACCTTCCAGCACTAAATTTCTCTGACATTCTGACTCTTTACAGCAGGGCTGTGAGGAGACAGGAGAAGATGATTCATTATAGTTTGCACAACCCTGAAACAAGGGTAAAAGTCTTGCATTTTATAGAAGAAACACGGAGCAGTGAGAACACACTGGGCTTAGGAGAGCTGAATTCCCGTCCTCTTTGTGATGCTAACTCAATGATGGCCAGGGACCACTCACCGGGCTGGCCTCGGTTTCCTCACCTGTTAAGTGGGAATGATGCAGGTGTTGCCCCACTGCACAGGGCGTGTGAGGCTGAACTGAGAAAACGAGCGTGAACCTGCGATGCTGTGTCGAAAGTCTACAGGACCACAGGGATGTGACAACATTCAGCAATTAGAGCTCCCACTTCCTAAGCCCTCGAGCAGGGCCGGCGTTACCTATCTTACCGCATTGACTGCTCACGGTGACCCCGAGGAGCTATTACCCAGTAGGAAGCGTAAGTGCTGCAGGTGGCCACAACAACAAGGATTTACTCGGCCTCTGCCAAGGCCTGTGCCCAGGGGCCTGGGCCCAGCTCAGCTGAGAACGAGAACAGCCAGTCCTGGGGGCTGCCCTGCCTGGGCTCCAGGAGCGGGGAGAGGGCCCCGAGCACCTTCCACCCTGCACGGGGAGCAGGCCATGTGCAGCCCCTTTTAGGCTCCTTTGGGCGAGATCACACCCAGGGATGCTGGGGCTGGGGCAGGAGCAGTATCTACCTCTGCCTTTCTCCAACTCCCAGCTGCTTCGGACCTCTCTACCCGATTCCCAGCCCGCATCACAGCCCACCTTCCTGCCATGTCTCCTCTGCAGGCACCACCCCCTGCCCCTTCCTGATCCTGCCACCCCGAGGCTAGCAGGGAGTGGGTGCCCTAGGGACAGGGGCTCCGCTCAGTGAGAGGTGGCCCTGAATTCAGACCTGGACATCGCAGGCCAGATGGCCCTGACCCAGCCTTCATGTTCATCAGGACTTCTGAGGTCTCCATGGAGACGGGCAAGCTGCACCATCCTCAGAATGGACTTTTGAGGTCTCCAATCCCCAACAGTCAGGGCCCTGGGAGGTGCTGTACGTTCTTCTAGCTCAGGGCACCCTCCACTCTGCCCAAATGTCTCTCTCGCTTGCTCTCTCTCGCTCTCACTCTCTCTTTTTTAGAGAGAGTGGAAGGGATGGGGAGAGACAGAGAGAAGCATCTATGTGTGAGAGACACATGGATTGGCTGCCTCCTACAGGCACCCAGACCAGGACCAGGGATTGAGCCTACAACAGAAGTATGTGCCCTTGACCGGAATCAAACCCAGGACCCTTCAGTCCACAGGCCAATGCTCTATCCACTGAGCCAAACCAGCGAAGGCTGCCCCAGTCTCTTGACCACATGCTCCAACATGGCCCAGGTCTTTGTTTTGGGGCCCAGCTCCCTGTACTCACATCTCAGCTGGTCAGTTTTTTTGTGAGCTATCGGTACCCATTTCTCTGGCTCAACCCAACCTATTCTTAACTTTGCCCCACCCCACCTCTTAGCTCTGACACAGTATAACATCCACCCCGGTCCCCCACCAGGGCAGGTGGCCAGACACTTGCCGATGTCACCGGCTAACATCCTCACTTGATCCGAAGATGCGTTCATGTCCTGGACGTCTGGAAACCTGGGTTCCAGGCCCAAGTCCCTGGCCTCCTACATGGCCACAGGCAAATCTCTTCTCAGTTCTCTTGGCCTCAATGCCTCCATCTACAAGATGAGGGAGTTGGGTTCATGCCTAAGGCCCCCAACATCACTAGATTCCATTATCAAGGGCCCTCATCTGACAATTTCCATGAAGGGACACCCATGTCTCACCTCCCACCCCAACTGCCCAAGAGGGCTGAGGAGAGAACACCCAGACCAGGCTTACCTGGCTCTCACACCCCCAAGCAAAAGGCAGGATGAGCAGAGACCCGCCCCTTACCCAGCCACACAGCAGAAGACAGATGGGAGGGACTGGGAGGTGGGTCTGAATTCCCTCCCTCCCTCCCACAAAAAAGAGTATAGGTGATAAGCATAAATGAACCACCCAATGGAAAAGTGCACTGACACGTCCCAGAGAAACTCCAATCGGCCACAGACATGTGGAAAACTGGCACCTTGAGGTCCCCTCCTCCCTCCCCTCAATTTTTAATCCATCGCCAGGCACAGTTGCTGTAAATCCTGTGTATCTCTTGCACCAGTCCCCATCTCACCCTCTCCAACGCCACTTCCAAGCTACTTCCCTGGCGTGCTAGCGTGCTTCAGGGTGTGCACCCTGGAGCCAGGTCTGGGGCTTCAAACCAGGCTCTGCCACGGATTCCTTGTGGAGCTGGGGACTCAATCCTATATAATAAAAGCGTAGTATGCAAATTGTCCCCTTGACCGGGAGTTTGACCAGGGGCAGGGCTGGCCAGGAGAAGGGAGAGAGGCCCCAGTGGCAGCAGGCAGCAGGGGGAAGGGAAGGAGTGCCCGGCTAGCTGCTGCCAGGCACTAGGTACCCTACCAGTGCGCGAATTTCATGCACTGGGACTCTAGTAGTTAATATAAATGTAACTACTTCCGGCAGTGCCCGGCCCACAGTAAGGCGATGTGACCGAGCTGTTACATAACAATCTGTGCCCCCTTTCCCTCCTGCTTCCCTGCAGTCTGTTCTCACATGGCAGCGAGTGATTCCTCCCATAATGCAAACCAACCAGTGCACCTGCTGCCTAAATTCCTTCACTGCCTTCCCTTGTTCACAGACCGCACATTTTTAAGTGTCTTTTCCATGTTCAGAGCCGTGAGTTAAGTGTCCAATTGATCTGTGTCAAAGCCCAAGATTAGGGCAGCCTGGGACAAACTATTTCTCAGCCCTTCATTCCTCTAGATAACCCAAGAAAAGATTATCTGGGGGAGGTGGGGAAAGAGACGAGGTAAGAGAAGTGAAAAAAATTCTCATAATGATGGTTAATGAGAAGAGGACCAGGCCCACTAGACCAGCGGTTCTCAACCTTCTGGCCCTTTAAATACAGTTTCTCATGTTGTGACCCAACCATAAAATTATTTTTGTTGCTACTTCATAACTGTAATGTTGCTACTGTTATGAATCGTAATGTAAATATCTGACACCCAGGATGGTCTTAGGCGACCCCTGTGAAAGGGTCATTCGACCGCCAAAGGGGTCACGACCCACAGGTTGAGAACTGCTGCACTAGACATTAAACTATATCCTTAGGGGACAACTGAAGCAGTGCCGGACACAGATCTCACATGAGCTTCAATGGAGGAAATAAGCAGCCCAGGAATATGCCCCATTCTCCAGAAAAGCTCAGTTTAGATGTTAATTACAAAAAGTACTAAATAAGAAAATGAGCGAGCAAAATTGTGATGACAAATGTGGGCACTAAAGTGCCCCTGTGGTTACCTGTACGGGAGAAGGAAACAGTCCAGAGCGGGGCCTGCGGCTGCTTTTCAGCCTAAGTAACCATGGTTACTACAGCAGGTGTTTTATGTAAAAAAGGAGCAAAGAAAAAACAGGTCAGCAGAGCAGAAAGCATCCTGAGCTAGAAGC
>NW_006290441.1:3540687-3558525 GCF_000327345.1 Myotis davidii
AGATAAAGAGTTCCTGCGGACGACCCCCCCGGGCCCTCCCACTCAGCCCTCCTAGGGTGCGACGACCTGGGACCGGTCCCCACTGCTGGTTTCAGCAGTTAGATGGGAGAACTGAAAGATCACTCTGACCTTTCCTGCCCCGATCGCCAAGCGACAGTGTAGGCTGGCCTGAGTCATTGCAGTGGCAAGGCGTGTTTGCTCCCAGCCCTGTCGGTCACTGGGACCCGGAGATGACAGGGCCCGGCCTGTGAAGGTCACAGGGCAGTGGAGGACATGGATGATGCAGACATAACAACCCGCAATGGCAGGTGAGCCAGCCCAGCCAGAGAGAAGGTGCGGGGCTGCGGGGCACCGGGCAGAGGGCAGCAGGGCCTGGCCCGGGTCAGCAGGGCTCTGCAGCAGACACCGCATCTGAGGCTGGACAGAAGTTTAAGGAATGCTCCGCAGGAAAAAGGCTGCCCTGCGTGTGCCCTGTGAGACCTCAGCCCAGTGCCTGAGCCCACCTGCTGGCACTTGCCACTCTCAGAACACCCTGTGTGAGAGAGAGAACTGCTATGTGCCCATTTCTGCTGCTGGCAGTGCCCCGGAGCCCCCACAGGTCCCAGGGGCCTTGGGCAGCCTCATGTGGGGCACCCCCTCTGCAGCCAGTTCTCGGATAACACGATTAGCCACAGACGGAAGCAGTCAGAGCTCTGTTCCATGTCCATCATGCCCGGGTCACGAAGAGAAACCCCTCACAGTGAGATGATTCCAAGGTTTATAGGGGTGTCAGCAGCCACACAGAACACAGTCACATATGCATGGACCTCCTACTATGTGCATGAGCAGTGGTAGTGCTCTCCACGACTTATCACTAGTCCTCACGCACTCTGGAAGTGAGGTGGTAATATATCCATTTTTCAGGTAAGGAAACCAAGGCTCAGAAATTTGCTAGGATTAGCCATCCACTTGCTGCTTCCCATGTTGTACATGCACCTGGCCAAGTTCACCACGACCCCCAGGTCAGACTAACCAGAAGCTGAGGTCCAGCTCTGCTCCTGTTTACCGAAGAGCACAGACCCCCTCTCCACCTCCACTGCCTTCCCAACCCCCGCCCGAGGTCTAGGGCGAAACCCCACCTGGTCCTAGAGCATTGGTTCTCAACCTTCCGAATGCCGCGACCCTTTAATACAGTTCCTCATGTTGTGGTGACCCCCAATGTCATTGTTACAAATTGAACATAATTAAAGCATAGTGATTAATCACAAAAACAATATGTAATTATATATGTGTTTTCCGATGGTCTTTGGTGACCCCTGTGAAAGGGTTGTTCGACCCCCAAAGGGGTCGCGACCCACAGGTTGAGAACTGCTGTCCTAGAGACACCGACCTGCTCTAGGTAGGGGAGGAGGCGTTTGCTGCACAACAACTATCTGTGCTGAGCACGTTCAGGTACTCTTTTCCATTTAATCTTCTCAAGCACCCTATAATGAATATCCCCATTTTATAGAGGAGAAAGCTGAGGCTCTGAGGTGTTAAACTGGGGTTGCTTGGTAACATATTGTGCCAGGCCCAGGCCAGGTTACCTGAACCTGAAGTCCACACTTCTGCTGCACCAAACCACTTCTCCGTGTTGCCATTTGAGTGGTTCTGGGGCACCTGCCAGGCCTCCTCTGTTCGTGACCACCTGCGACGGCCCTGCTCAAGCCCTGGCCCCGCGAGCAGCAGGCCAGGGATGAAAGGGAAAAAGGATCTG
Organism: Myotis davidii; assembly: GCF_000327345.1. Taxonomy (NCBI): domain Eukaryota; kingdom Metazoa; phylum Chordata; class Mammalia; order Chiroptera; family Vespertilionidae; genus Myotis; species Myotis davidii. The sequence goes on from NW_006290441.1 coordinate 3,542,423, forward strand.
CTTCCCGCCCAAAGCCCAGAGGATCTTGCTGAGCCAGGGCAGCTCTCTGCTGCCACGAGAGGCTGAGGGGACAGGAGTCCTGCCCGAATCCAGTTCTGGGCTGCAATGCAGAGGCCCTGGCCAGCCTTTCCGATTCCCCCTCCAAGAGATGGGGCCCTGCTGTCTCTCCCATATTCTGATCCTGGGTCCTCCCCTCCCCAGTTCCTGCTTCAACTGGATAGGCCCTTGCTATGGGGACTCCAAGACCCCCTTGTTACACCAGTGTCCCTACTGCTCCATCCTACTAGGGCACCTTGAACACCTGTCTCTTTGTCCTCAAGTTTTCTGAGTCCTTTGATACTGACTTTGGCTGCTGACCTCATACCCTATACTCGTTCCCAGTGCCCACCAGCCACATCTGTCAGGACTTATCCACCGCCTTCATCTGGCCTGTCATGTTCTGAGACCCCCAGGTTCCATCACCGGGTTTCATGCCCCCGAACCTCACTGCCTCTGTCTTGCGTCCCTGACATCACCATTGAGCCCTCCTGACGTGATATGCAGGCCACAATCTTGGCCCTGACGTGGGTCAACGTTCCCCAACACACTCCTTGTCCCAAAATCCCCACGATTGAACCTCAGCCAAGATACGCGGGCCCAGACTTCCTGGCCTTCACCCAGCCACCGCCAAAGCCCCGGGTGAACATACAGTGGACAGACTCTTGGCGCAGCTTTCCACCCCGTCACCCCCCACCCCCATCATCCAGATCAAGATAACAGGCAAGTATGCTACCGAGCCCCATGCCACGGCCATAGCGCAGCATGGTGATGTGTGCACCGAGAGGCCCACAGCCAGGCAGGTGGCTGTGCAGGCAGCCGTGCAGCCCCCAAGCAGGGCCCAACCCCCCCCCCCCTTCATTTCAGTCTCCACCCAGGACAAGTGCTGCTGCTGTCAAACACACTGCCCGCTCAGCCTCAGAGCACTTGGAACTGGGTGCCCGCTGCCCTCACATTCCCTGCAAGACAAATGATGCCCATCAGGACCTCAGGGTCCTCAGAGAGCAACACCCCACTCCACCAGTCATGACAGTAATGCGCAGTGAAGACCGACCACTCACAGCACCGCTCCTGACCAACGTGGCCAGACGGGAAAACTCAAAGCAAAATGAACCTTCACACCGGAGGGGACAGCCAGACATGGTCGGTGTCGTGGTCAACGGATTCGTTATTTCTGGAGACCTGTCTCGTAACGTGTGACAAAAAGCGTAACACTGCTCATGCCCTTTGACCTAGAAATTCCACTTGGGGAAGGTTTCCCAGTAAAATACTAAGCAAGTAATTTGTACAGAGATATTCATAGCAGTGATATTTATAATAGCGAGAAATAGGAAAGAGCCCAAAGGCTCAGCACTTGGGGATTAACCGAGCAAACTGGGTCGTGTGAGCACCTTGATGCTTTGTGCCAGGAGGCGTGGGTGTGTGCAGGGTCCCGAGGAGTGTGCACCCCCAGGAGGCGTGGGTGTGTGCAGGGTCCTGAGGAATGTGTATCCCCCAGGAGGCCAGACGGGACATAATTAGCTCAGACCAGCTCAGACTCCAGCTTCACCAGGGCAACGTTCAGTCGGTTATTTTATGTTGATTCAGTGAAGTCCGTAATCTTCCTGGTAATTAGGAGGGCTTTCGAGGTCATTTTAAATTAAGTGGTTTCTTTTTTTAAAAGGCATTGGCAATGTTAAAGAGGAGCGGTGTTGATGAAATTTCATAACTGCCCTTGGGCATGCTCACCTTCCAAGAAGTTCTCTCTCTAACCTCTATTCTCCTTATGTCTGAGCAAAAAGAGCCAGGCTCGCCCACAGGACTGAAAGGGGGCGGTGCCCAGGCTGGTATAGACCCAGGTGCCCAGGGCTCCGAGAGCCACGGGCCTGGCGTGAGGCCCCAGACATTGGGATGCAGGAACCCCTCCTCCTTAGGCTCTGCCCCTCCTTCCTGTGTCTTTCTCCCTCCAGGGCTGCCTGTGCACCATGCACTCTCCTATGGGCTCAGGAAGCAGTCACTGGGGCATGCTGGGTATTCCCTCCCGTAAAATTCTGGACGACCAGACATCTTCCGGAACCAAAGTATGGGTGTCCAACGCGAGCAGAAGCCTGGGCTCTCACACGCCCACAGTAAGACTGGCCCAGGCCGGTGTCTCCTAGAGAGATGGTTTCCTCATTCCACTACAGCTTTCCATCAAAATCACCTGGGGGCTTGAAAAAATAGAGACTCCTGGGCTCCGTCCCAGACTCTACAGGGGCAGGGCCCAGGAATGTGCATGTTAGGGCTCTCCCAGAGGTTCCCATGAGGCAATCACTGCTCTAGAGGCTTTGATGCCTCCCTTCCTGGTTCCTGAACTCAGAGGGCTCTTTTTTGGGGCCAAACACCAGCTTGCAGTCAGTGGTCATGGCAGAGACCCCAGCCCCTAATGTGTGTACCAACCCACATGCGACCCTCAAGGGAAGGCCCCAGCCCCGGGGCCTAGAGCATGAGGCCAGGCCCTCTGACAGCTCCTGAGATTACTGGGGCTCCCTGGTTTCCCCAGAAGCCCAGAGCCAGCCTCTGCCTGGGCCCAAGCACTCCTGTCGCCCTGACATCACTATCCTCCCAGCTCTCCGGGTACCCCACTGGGAGCTGCAGGTCACCTGCTGCAGGTACTCCTGGGCAGTGCCCAGGTCCCGGGGGGAGCAGAGGGGCCTGCGGCCCGCCTGCCGAGGGCGTACTTACGGAGTCATTTTATAGAGCTGCGTCCTCCTCTCAAACAGCGACCCTCCCCAGGCCCAGGGCCACAGCCCAGCCACAGGCGTGGCCGGGGCAGACTTGGTCTCACAGCCCCCTGTCTCCACGATACTCTTCAGCTTCACATTGGTGCTCGAATCCCCCAGCCTGTTGTCAGGAAACACCGAGAGTCGTCACCCCGCCCCCATCCAGCCACCCTGCCGGAAAGCACAGGATGAAGTGGCCTCCATGGTCCTAGGGACGGAGACAGCAGGGGGGTACGGGGTGGAGGGGTCCTCCTAGGGGTCCTGGAGCGCTGTTCTGAGCCCCATCTACTACACAGGCCACTTCTGAGAGCTTCCTCCGAACTGTGCCCCAGGCAGCAGAGACCTGAGGGACCCCGGGGCTCCCAAAGGCCCTGTCTTGGCGCCTGGAGTCCTGGGGGCCCAGGGGGACCTGATCTGGGAGCCGGGATCCCTTAGAGGGTGGGGCAGGGGCAGGACCACTCCCTGGGAAGGTAATGCATCTGAGACACAAGCTGGAATGGAAGGGGCACGGGGTAAACAAGCATGACCTTTGGCCCCTTCTGAGCAGAGTCCCAGAGCGAGGGTGTGGGCCTCTCAGAGGCCCTGCCTTGAGGGAGGGGAGCCACACATGGGCTGAGAGGCCACTAGACTTGAAGGGTCTTCATGTTTCCTGTCGGGGTCCTGGAAGGGAGTTTCTGTCCCCTCGTGGGGCCTCCCCTCCCGCCGCCCTCCCACTCGCTGGTCTGGGCCCAGCCTCGCCTCCGGTTGACTGATAATGCCCCACTGTCCTGGGTGTTTGGGGGAACCTGGGTGAGGGAGGAGGTGGGGGCAGCAGGGCACCGGTTGAGGCCTCCAGCACACGGTGGGCGCTGCCACGGAGACCAGGCTTTGGGAAGAACCCGATGTTTACGTCCTGTTTGGAGAACCCTTGCTCTGAGTTTGTAGAAACAATGGCAGAGAACATCAAGAAGGAGGGAGGCGCCTACAGCTTCGCCCTCACACTGTGTGTCCTGGGAGCCACAGGGAAGGGTCAGCGTCACATGGACCCACTCAGGGTGCACTGAACCCTTCCCCTCCCTCCACCCCCCGCCCCCCCATCACTAGGAGGAGGGAGCAAGCTGAGCTGCACCAGCTGCTAAAATCGCCCGCAGCTAGGCAGAGCCGAGTCCGATGTGACCGTGGGTATAACCACGGCTGGACTACATGGGAAATGGGCAGCGAGGCTCAGACTGTATCTGCATGGGGATGTTCGGTTCCCTCATTGTGTTTCATCACTCTTCAGGCTCCATCAGGGTCTGTGTTGTCAAGGCCTCACAGACTTGGGATCCTCGGACCCCAACACAGGAAAAGCGAGCAGCTGTGGATGAAGCTGGGGTAGGGCAGGGCTGGAGGGTCACCCCCTCAGCCTCTTCCCTTCTCCCCAAGCTTCCCTGGAGTATTTCTGGGTGACCCTGGGGCTCCACATGTCATTGAAAGTCACCGGTCTGGTACAACCTTCCCATTTGCAGAAGATGAAGCTGAGGCCCAGAGTGGGCAGTCATTTGCCAAAGGTCACACAGCAAGTTGGTAGCAGAGCCAGGACTGGAGCTAGAACTAAGGCCCCATGACTCCTAATCATTATGGCCTCCAGCTCCTGGCAGAAGGCAGCCGGCCACCCTGCCCATGGTTCTGAACTCCTCCAACCTTCTCCGGCCCACTCCCTGGCTCTCCTGCAAGGAGGGACCTCACGGCTGGGCCACCCTTTCCAGAAATGAGGCCAAGACAGACACGGAGTTCCTGGCCCTTCGTGGCTGGATCCAGACACCTGTTCTGACATTCTTCTCATGCTGTGTTCTCCCAGGTGACCTCTCCACTCCCACGCTCCCCCACCTGTCCTCAGGGGCTCTCACACCCACTTACTGGTGGTTCTCCTGAGCCCCAAAGGCCTCTGGGCCCCTCCAGAAGCACCCCTAACTCACCAGGTCCAAACGCAAACTTATCTCACTCCAGACATGCTCTTCCTCCTGTTTCCTGGCAACACAATGGCCTCACCATCCACTCGGTTGCCCCGGAAATCCAGATGCCAAAACCAAACAAAACCAAAACAAACAAAAAAAGAAACCCAGATGCCACCCTAACTCCTCCCTCCTGCAGCTGGCCCTGTGCAGCCCTCAAGCAGCCCCCTCCTCTCTGCCCTCAATCCCTCTGTCCAGGTTCAGGTCTCACGTGTCTCCAGCCTCCTCCCAGTCTCTCTGCTCCACAAGCATCACACTTTTCTTTCTTTCTTTTTTAAATCTATTTTTTATTGATTTCAGAGAGGAAGAGAGAGGGAGAGAGAGATCGAAACATCAATGATGAGAGAGAATCATTGGCTGCCTCCTGCACGCCCCCCATTGGAGATCGAGCCCACAACCCTGGGCATGTGCTCTTGACTGGAATCGAACCTGGGACCCTCTGATCTGCAGGCCGACGCTCTATCCACTGAGCCAAACCAGCTGGGGCAAGCATCACACTTTTCACCACCAGTCTGAACAGATCACTTGTCTGCTAACAAGGATCCTTCCACGGCTCCTCCTTCCACAGGACAGGATTCAAACCCCTGGCGAGGCTTCGAGGCTGCAGGAGCTGCCCTCCCTGCAGGCTGGCCCGCCTCTGCCTTGCTCCAGCCCCTGAAAGTCTCCTTGCAGATCTCCCAACAGAACGTCAGCTTCCTCATCTCTCTGCCCCTGCACACACCCTCTTCTCTCCCCAGGTCGACGTTTCCCCACATGTGTCCTGAGGGTCACCTGCTTCACCACCCCCAGGCATACTGCAGGGTCCCGGTCACTGCCCTGCCCAGACCTACTGAAGGAGAGCCTGCACTTTCCACAGGGACCCGGGGTGCTATGCACAGAATGCTGAGAAGCACTGTTCTGGATGAAACACCTGTATCCGGCCAACTTCCCCTGTCCCCACCATCCTCCTCCTCCCGGTGCCTCCCTCCGGGGCAAGGTGCCTCCTTTCTGCCCCACTCGTTCAAGGGAGTGGTTGGCTGTGACTGGCTGTGGCCTCCTCTTGGCTGGGAGCTCCATGCAGGCAGGGACCATGTCTCCCTCTTCCCTGTGAATCCTCAGCCCCTGAGGTAGCGAGTGCTGAACGAATGGGGGCAGCAGGTGAATCCCAGTGCCTAAGCCCAGGACAGGGAGGACTCACTTATCTGGAAATCTGGGAGGCTGTTCCTAGTGCCTCATACCCCGCCCCCAACCTCATGGACAATGAGGGAGACACACTGGGGTGTGGGTAACATGGGCCGCCCGGGACCTTTAAACAGTGATGTTTAACACCTGGCTCTCCATAAACCGCCTGTATATATACATACGTTTATTGGAGATTTTGCTGATATAAAGGATGTATGGGACACGATTTACAATTAAAAATTCCACGGAGCCAGATGATTGTCCCAGAAATCAATGCACTCATCGATTTTTCTCTTACTCTTTATCTGGAGCCAACCTATGGCTACCGTGACAAATGACTGTAGCTCTCATCTGAATGCTGGCGGGTATTTTCATTTAACAGGTAATATGATGAAACAACCAAGACAGGTCAGAACTCCCCCCTCACCCATCCGTGGCGTGAGTGGCTTCTAAGCTGTGCTGGCTAGTAATTTTTGAATAGTGGAAGGATGGTTCTTTAATACTTTGTTCTATTCACCTCAAGCAGCTATCGAGATGACAAACTTTAAAATTAATCTGCAGCTAGTAACATTTTCCCATCACTTCTTAAGTCTAGACAAGCAACAACATAGCAATTTAATTCTTACTAATGGCTGTTTAACAACCATGTTCCTTCACTGTGCAGGTGATTCTCAGGAGCCTATGAGAGCCAGCTCCCAGGCAGGAGCCCTAAGGAACCGAGCCTGACCCACCATGACCTGCCGGGCGCCAGGGGGCCAGTCCCTCTCCCACCCTCCAGCATCTGGGCTGTGAGCTGCCGGAAATGAGGGGGTGCTTGTCTCTCCCATGAGCCCCAGGTTCCTCAGTGTGGAGGGGAAAAGTCATGACCACCAACTCCTAAGTGTAGGGAGGATTCTATGCCCACTTATCCCTTCTCCCCCCAGGCTCTGTAGACTCATGCGCTGCTTCACGTCCATCATTCCACCAACGTGCTCACACACACACTACCTCACACACACCGTGCACATATTTTGACCTGCACATAGCCCTCCACCTCCCAAACCACATACAATCAGCCCCTTCTAGACCATGCATACACAGGCTCACATGCATTCACACACATATTTAGCCTCCAGATATATCTCATACACAACAATTATCCACATACCTAACCACCATACCATCATGTTCACACATGTACACATGCCCAAAACTCCTTCACATATTTCATGCATGCATTCTCCCTAAGTACCTATTACCCCCCTCAGAGCATTTCACACAACAGACACCTTATTCTACTCACCACATGTCCCATCCAATATACCACACACTCCACTCTAGCCACACCACACGCACCTCCTCCCCTCCCCGCACATACACATACTCACCACGCATGTCATCTACCTCTGTTTCTCTCCACACTCACATACCACAGGTGCTCACACATACACAGAGCTCACATGCTCCCATGTTCCAAGACAAAGGACACCCCCCAGCCCCCTAAGCCCACGCCCTAGATCAGGAGCATGAGGGGGTCCTGGCCGCATGAGGCAGGAAAGCTGTAGTGAGCTTCCCTGCGTGACAGCTCACTTCCTTGGAGCTCAGAGCCTGGCCTGAGGCACAGAGAGGACAACCAAGGCCTGGGAGGGGATGGGTCAGGGCTATGGCTAAACACCTTTGAAGTTTCCCTCAGATCAGCCTTAGGCACAGGTGCCTCCAGCAGCCCACCTCCTCCCTGTTCTCCCCAGCACCCCACCTCCAAACCCAGATGCCCGCCTGCTTTGGGACACTCCGTGGGCCTGCGGGCCTCGCTCGGGCTGCAGTGAATGCTGTCAGGCTCTCCTGGTTCCCAGGGAGGGTCAGAGGGCACAGGATCCCAGGGGAGAGGGCTCTCAGCTGCTCACAGGACTTCAGGGAGGCAGGGGTCCTTTGCCTGTGTCTTGCCAGACTGAGGCTGTGGCAGAGGCCCACCCTGTCCTTTCTGCCCCAACCCTCAGCTCCCCCTGAACAGGTCAGCCTGTCCTGTCTCCCAGACCCCATCCTACACTCCTGCACGGTCCCTGCCTTCCGGCCCATCAGCAATAGAGGTGAGTCCTGGAGTGGGGCATCTGTCTCTGCTTCCATCACTCCCCATGGTCTGTGTGGCCACCCCATCCTCTGAGGGCAGGGAATCAGGGTCCAGCAGATGCCCACGGCCTCCAGGGCCCGTGGTGGGCAGATGCCAGACCTTCTGCCCAGAGCACTTCTGTCCAAGTCCGAGAGCAGCTTTGTAAAGCCCTGATGGACACAGGAAATTCATCTCAGTGGCACACCATGCCTTCTTAACACCAGCCACAGCAATCCAGAGGGATGGACCAGGCCTCCTTATTTAGAAAGCATCCTCTCTCCCTCTCCCCTGCGCCTGCCTCTCCCCCAGCACCCGCCCCAACCCCCCTCTCACACACACACACACACACACACACGACAAGCCATCCTAGACTGGCCCCACTCTAGTGCAGCCAGTTCTCTCTGGACTCTGTACCCTGGTCCTCCCGGAAGACGCTGCCTTCAGGCTTCCATGGCAACAGAAGTTGGCTTCCTGGATGGTGAGCTACAACAAGCCCTTCTCTCTGTCTAGCTTGCAGGGTGGAGGGGGCGGGCGGTTCCAGTGGATACAGGCTGGGCATTTAGGCCTGAGCTCCAGACTCCGCTTGGCCATGGCTCACCTCAACCCTGGGGCAAACCCCCAACCCTCTGGCCTCAGTGTCCCCAGGGCTCAGCGAGGGTGACATGACACCCTGACCTTTTCAGGTCTGACACACTGACTCCAGCTCTGCCACACCGACTCTAAGTCATTTTCCTACATATCAGAAACATCTAGTTAAAATATAACAAGAATCTTATTCACCAGGGCAACAGAAAAAATAACATCTAGGAAATGTCTCAGACATACATAAAAACACATTAAAATTCGACTAAAACAAACTAGAAATCTTAACTATACCAATAACATTTCTTTCTGTATGGTATTGTCATTTTGTCAAATTAAGTTAGAGATTTGATACTATTCTAATCACAAGTACAGTCAGATTTTTTTTTCAACTGGACAAACTTATTCTAAAATTCATCTGGAAAAATCAGCCCATTTTCCAAGATAGCCAAGAAAATTTTATAACAGAAAAAAAATAATAAGGAGCCACTTGCCACATCAGCTCTCAACTTGACTGTGTGTCTGAAATACCCAATAAACAGTGGCGCTGGCACGGAATGACCAAACCAACCAATGCCATGTGGAGGCAGACCCGTGCGCGCAGAGGGCACTGGCTTATGATAAAGAGAGCAAAACAGTGAAGAAATGCTGTGCTGTCTCCTACAAGGTTTGGAGACCAGCTTGCCACCCATTTAGGGGTAAATGTTATATGCCTGCCTCAGATCACATACACAGGTCCAAGTAACAAATGGATTACGGATTTATTAGGAAAGGGGAAACAAGAAAACTGCAAGTGGAAAGTGTTAGAGACTGTTTTTCTAGTCATGTGTAGGGAGTAGGGGAGCGTTTCTAAGTATGTCTGTAAATCCAGGAACCATACAGATTTTGTCAGGTCAAAAACAACGGTCTTATCTCTATGGCAAGAGACGCTGCAACTGACGTGAATGCGAAGTTGGCAAACGTGCACTGAGGAGGCGTTTCATATACGCTGGGGAGAGAGCTGACTGACAGTCTTTCTGGGAGGAAATATGGAATATCATATGACAGTCATTCTTTCTGAGCCATTTATTTCACTTCTCTGAAGCTATTCTAAGGAAGTAATCAGGTGAGCATGGAGATTCATTGTACAAAGATGTCCATCACTGAGAACTTAGAAATTATGGAAATAAAACTGAATGTATAAATCAGTTTCCAGTTTCAATAAGTCCATAAAAGAACTATTATACAGCCATTGAAAACAATATCTGTGTAATAACGTTTAATGATGTGGAGAACTATGTTGCATGAACACTTTCGGTGACAAAACATGCTACGTGACTTTGTGAAAAGGATATATGCACACACCCACAACATACCATCACCACTTGTGAACAAACTCAGACTCCATACTGTTGTTCTCCAGATAACGCCTGAGATCTACCCCCCCGAAAATAGCACCTAAACAGAGTTTAAATCCATTTTCTTTAATCAACAGTTTTCTGCAGCAACAACACAGCACAATACAACCTAACTTTTAGAAGTTACTCAGCCACGCTCACGACTCCATCCGCTCCCCTCTGCGCCGCTCCCTGCTGCTCCCAGAAGAGCAACAGGAACCAGCTGTGGGCATTAGCTCCCCGAGGTTTCCTGCCTCACCCTGAGTCCAAGCTTTTCCTTTGTCAAACAGCTTTTTTAAAAAGGATATTAGTGCAAAGTTTGTAAAAATACCTCCCCAAATGGACACAAGTGCTGTTGGTGGAACAAGTGAAAATTAAATGGTTGAGAAAAGCATAGGAAGAAAGAGTTAAAGGACAGAACAGAATGTATTTTTCCTTTAAGGTCTTATTTTTAAGATGACAGACTTCACTGGAGGGAAAAGTAAATAGTGTTTACCAGAATTTTGTTTTCTCTTTATCGCATGGTTTTTGCTTTGTGGTTTGGCCTTACTTGTTTTTTCTTTTCTTTTCTTTTCTCTTTCTTTTAATAAATTAAGTTACCAACATTGGGCTCTTAAGAAAAGATTATAGAGAAATGTATGAAGGAAAAGGTGCTCAACTTCATTACTCACCAGGGAAATGCAAAGTAAAACCACAAAACCATACACTACATGCCAAGTTTTGGGAGGATATGGAGCAACCAGGACTCATATTTCTGGTAACGTGCATGGGGAGAACCCTTTGGAAAACTTTGGTAGCACCTACGGGGGCTGAACATAAAACTCAGCAATTGCACTCCTAGGCACATACCCCACAGAAATGTACACACACGTACAACAATGTGCACAGCAGCCCTGGTCGTAACTGCCAAGTGCTTTCAACTTCCCAAATGCCCATCAACAGTAGAATAGATACATGAATTGTGCTGCTGCAGTCACACAATTAAACACCACACAGTCACAATGAACTACAGGACTACATGCCCAACACAGATGAAACTCACAAATATAACACTGAGCCAAACTTGAAGAGTAGATGATGAATTATCCCATTTACATAAAAGCCAAACAAAGGCAAACTTCATCTATGATGTTAGGAGTCAGGAGAACTTCTTTAGGAGGGAGAAGGGATTCCAAGGGTGTTGGCAATATCTGTCTCTTAGTCTGGGTTTTGTTACCATGACTATGTTCCGCTATGAAAACTCATTATTTGCTGTGCACTTGAAATTGGTGCGTTTTTGGCTGCTCTGTCTGTGGAGTAGCCGCTCTCAGGTCTCACTGCTTCTTTCACTTAAAAAAATTGTGCAAAAAAATTTTGTGCATATTTATGTACACTATACATACTTCAAAAACTGAAAAATAAATCTGAATGTTAATAGGAGTAACCCCTGGGTGTTGGAATTATAGGTAATTGTATTATTCCTATATTATTCTATGTATTCCAAATTTACTACAACAAACATGTGGCCATAAATTTCTGTGACTTTATTTTACAATATATGTTCACACACAGGAGGCCACCGTGCTTCCAACAGGTGCAGTGAAACTGGCCTGGGCAGGAGGCCACACTTCTCTTCCTGAGGATCCATGTCCGCTCTCCTGAGCCTGGGCCAGTGGCTCCCAAATCGGTCTGGACATTAGAGTCACAGAGGAGCCATTTACCACTTCAGATACTTGGGCCACACTCCCAGAGATTCTGATTTTCTTGATCTAGAATGGGGCCCAACTGGTACCCCTCAAGTTTAAAGTACTGAGACTATGAACCACTGTGTCTGAACTGGCAAAGCTTCCACTTTCCCCAGGGGAAAGCTGCCCGAGGCACGGGGAGTCCCCACTAGAGAAGGTTGTGAAGTGAGGACCATGCCCTAGGATTTGGGAGCTTCCTGGGAAAACAGGAGCTTAGAAAGCCTAAGGTAGCCCTGCTCCAGCCGGACAACAGGAGAGGGAGTGGCAAAGCCTTTAAGAAAGAGCACAGGTGGCCCAGCCAGCGTGGCTCAGGGGTTGAGCATAGACCTGTGATCCAGGAGGTCACAGGTTTAATTCCTGGTCAGGGCACATGCCCAGGTTGCATTGTGGGGCTTGTAGGACACAGTCAGTCAATAATTCTCTCTCATCATTGATGTTTCTCTCTCTCTCTTCTCTTAAATCAATAAAAATATATTTAAAGAAGAAGGAAAAAGAGAAGGAGGAGGAGAAGGAGAGAGAGAGGGAGAGGAAGAGGGAGAGGGAGAGGGAGAAGGAGAAAGAGAAGGAGAAGAAAGAGCACAGCTGTGGAATCAAAGAGAAGATGGGATCGGATCCTGCTCTATAAAAGCTCTTCGACCTTGGGCTTACCCTCCCTGAGGCTCAATTATATCACAGCAATTCACAAGGAAGCTAACATCTACCTTCACAGAATTACAAATCTGAAATAAGACACTGTATATAAAACATTCAATTCAAAGCCCACACTGGCCAGGGAAGGAATACATGTTTTTAAAATAAGTGTAAGATAGCTCATTGAAAACTACAAACTTCTTTGAAAGATATTAAAGAAAACCTAAATAATAAATAAACAAATATCCTGTGTTTAATGAATCAAAAGATTAAATTCTGTTAAAGTGACAATACCTCCCAAATTGATATACAGATTCAATGCAATCCCCATCAGAACACCAGCTGGTTTCTTTGCAGAAATTGACAAGCAGGTCCTAAAATTCGTATGGAAATTCAAGGGAGCCAGCATAGCCAAAACAATCTTGAAAAGCAGAAATTTGGAGTGCTCACATTTCCTGACTTCGAAACTTTCAACAAAGCTACAGTAATCAGTAATCAAAGCAATGTGGTGGTGTAAGGACAGACACAAATCAATGTAGAACTGAGAATCCAGAAATAAACTCACATTTACAGTCATCTGAATTTTGGCAAGGATGCCAAGACTACTTGATAGGGGGAAAACAGTTTTCTCAGCAAATGGTGCTGGGACAACAGAATATCCTAAATGAAGATGACCTGAGACCTACTACCTCACAGTACAGATACATACAAACATTAACTCAGAATTAATTACAGACCTAACTGTAAGAGCTAAAGCAATAAAACTCTTAGAAGAAAATACAGGCATAAATCTTTGTGACCTTAGATTAAGGAAGGATTTCTTAGTACAAAAGCACAAAGCAACAACAGAAAAAAACAGATACGTTAAACTTCATTAAATTTAAAACTTTTGTGTTTCACCATCAAGAAAATGAAAAGACAACCCAAAGAATGGGATAAAGTATTTGCGAATCATTACCTAATAAAGGACTTGTACTTAAAATATATAATGTTTACAAGTCAATAATAAAAAGACAAATAACCCATGTTTTTAAAATGCGCAAAGGATCTGAATAGACTTTTTCCCAAAGAAGATATACAAATGGCCTATAGGCACATCATTAGTCATTATATCAGAGGAATATAAGTCAAAACCACAATAAGATACCAGTTCACACTCACTAAATGGCTACAATCAAAATCACAGATGAAACGGGCAAGGAAGTAGAGCAATTGGAATCCTCAAACATCGCTAGGAACTGAGTGTGCACTGGTGTAGCCACTCTGGAGGGCAGAGTGGCAGTCCCTCAAAAGGTGGAGCATAGAGTTTCCCGGAAGTTCTACTCTTATATGCCCAAGAAAAATGAAAACATGCCCACAAATGTTCACAGCAGCATCCTTTATAATAGCTAAAAAGTGGAAACAACCCAAATATCCATCAACTGATGGATGAATAAATAAAGTTTTTACAGCCATACATTAGAATAGAATCTGGCAATGAAAAGAAATGATATAGGCTACAACACAGTCCTGGGAGCAGCTCCAGCCATCGGCTTAGAGATGGAAGCTGACGCCACGGTAACGAATGAGACCACCAGAGATGAGTGGATGGGAGAAAAAGAGACCAGGCAGAATCCCGAGACACATCGGCATGTCCAGGGTGAAGAGGAGAAAATCTCACGAAGGAAACAGGCATAATGATCAGCGTGGGAAGCGGAAGGAGAGTGTGGGGTCATGGAGCACACGGGAAGAGCGCCCAGAGGTAGGGGCACTGGGCTACGATGAATGCTGCTGAGAAGTAAACTAGGAACCGAAAGGCTGCTGCTGGATTTGGGAAGAATCACTGGAGACCTGGGCACAGGAAGGGTGGTGGGGACGTGGAGGCAGAAGCCAGGCTGCAGTTATTGAGGACTCAGCAGGATGTGAGGACGTGGAGATAATCACTGACCTGGACTTCAGTAGGTCGGGCTGAGAGAGAGGAGCTGTAAAGTCTAGGTATTTTGGTTTGGTTCTTCACTGGGTTGCAATGGAAAGAGCTAGTGGGGCCAATGAAAACACAGAGAAGGAATGCTGTGTCCCTTCACAGCTGTAGCTGAACCATCTGACTTCGCCGTTAATTATGGCCATTCCCAGCCTGTTGAGATCTGTCCCTAGAGCTCAGCTCTCAACCCTGAGGCTGCCTGGCCCCTCGCCTCCCTGGTTCATCCACTGACAGCCCTGAGTGCCCATGCAGGACTGGCCACCACAGACAGAACATCACACTGTTGGCGCCATCTTGAATTATGGTTTTTAGGGGATACTGGCAGATCCTTTCCACATGAAGAGGCAGAGTGGTGTTGGGGGCCCTGGGAAGAGAGGCAGAAAGCAGTCATCCCAGACACGCAGCATGGCCAGGAGCCCCTGCCAGCCAGCCGTCAGCAGCAGAGGCACAGCCCACAGTCTGCCCAGGGCCTCAATGAAGCCAGGCCGCAATCAAAGAACCGCTCACTCCCAGGAAGGCTCGACTCCCCCCGACACAGCAAGGCTGGCTCTCTGGCCTGCAGTGCAGAGAATGAGCCTGGGGCCAGGGGCCTATTTTCTAGTCCTGACTCTGCCATGAACTTGCAGTGTGACCCTGCCTTGAGGCCTCAGTTTTCCTGTTAGACAAGGGGTTGCATGTGAGATCTCAAAGACTTTTGCAACCTTGACCGTGTATGGGTGGTGGGTGCACCAGCTGCAGAAGACAGATGTGCTGCAGTCTCCCAGCCTTGGAGTCAGACAGCGGAGGAGCCGTCCACCTGGGGCTCCCACTTGTACTCCTTCTCCTCCCCCTCCTCTTTCCCAAGATTCTCTGAAGTTGCTCAAGTGACACACCACACCTCCCATCTTTCTCTTCATGAGATTTTCTTTAATCTGAAAAGTCACCCTGGTTTGAGGCTGTGCCTATAAAAGGAGAACACGGGAGGCCGTAGCCATGGGGCCATACCTGAGACCACGGCTCTGCACACAGCTTCCCTTTCAGGACACCTCACCACAGACCCCACCAAACACCCAGGACCAACATCCCTGAGGGGGCAAACCAGAGCCCGAGATGCCCCCCTATTTCTCTGGCCTGGTCTCTGGAAAGGCAAATAGATTCCACAGGCGCTGGGGACCCTCAGCAGCCATGCTGCAGTGGAGAGGGGACCCCGTCATCTTGTCTCATTTGTACACAGGGCCGAGCACCCTCCCTCACAGGGCGGCTGTTTCTGCCCACTCCTTGGGCCAAAACTACATCCTAGGGACCCTGCCATCAGTAGAGGGCAAATGAGGTCCCCGCCAGGAGTCCTGGGTGAGACCCATCTCCTGACTGTAGAATGCAGGCCTGGGATGCCGGTGGGATAAATGGGATGCAGGTCTGACATTGGGAAGGAATTCCCTCCGTGGTCCAGGGAAGGCCTGGCTGACAGTCCCAGGACTGGAGCCCAGGGCTCTGGGCCTTCGCATGGGCATCACCTGGCTGAAGTCAGGGCCAAAGGGCCACTGGAGCATCCAGCAGCAACAAACCAAGGCCACAACAGCCACAGCGAGTGTAGAGTCTGGTTAGGGGTCACACCCTCCCTAGGACCCCATTCCACACACACCCCAGCACACATGGTATTCATGGCCACCAAGACGCCCACGTCCTGCCCACCACCTCCCTGCACAGCGTCCTGCGGATGGCCTTTCCCAGCCAGCGCTCCCTTCTCCCCAGCCAGCTCACCGAGCGATCTCCCTTCCTTCCTTCCAGTACTTCCTCCTGGTTGTTCTCCTGAGAAGGAAAAGCAGGGGTGACTCCACGCCCGTGTTGCCTCACC
>NW_006290441.1:3558559-3565871 GCF_000327345.1 Myotis davidii
TGGTCACTCAAGGCCTCCTGCAGGGCCCCGGTCTCAGCCGCTTCAGATGGGAGTTAAGTGGGATCAGAGTGGAGGGACTTCCGTCGGGTGCTCCCTCTGTGGGGCCCAGGACAGCAGGCAGGCGGCCCAGAATGAGGGCGGTAATGACCAGAGCTGTGGGAATGAAGCAGGGGCGGGTGGAGGCTGGGAGGAGGAGCCCACCGAGAGGCAGAGGGCAGGAGCTGGAGCTGCCACGGGCAGAGGCCTCACTCCGTGTGGAGGAAGCCCCCGAGGTCCGGGGCAGGCGCAAGAGCGAAGCCTCCTCGTTCACCTGTCCACAGCCGAGGCTTCGGAAGGTGTGCGAGGTGGGGCCCCATGTGGTGATGGAGAGGGGAGGCCTTGGAACTGCAAAGGGGTGAGGTCGTTAAGGGGGTGGGGTGGAGTGGACGTGAGGTGGGGTCCATGGGCTAAAGGTGGGGTTGTTGAGTGCTTACCGATCTCTTCGGTGGCCCCGTTTCAGGGGCCCAGGTTTCCTTTGTTGCTTTGAATGCTGAGATCCCATGGGCCGGGGAGTGCCTCCTGGGAACAAAATCCCTGTCTTGGCAAAAAGGTGCAAACCCAGAAAGAAAGCACAGGGATCGTAGGCCCCATGGAAGACAGAGGATGAGCAGAGTTTGGGGGCCGGTCCTGTTTGGGCTACACACACAGCCTGGAACCTGGTGTAGCTCCTTGTCTCACTGGGCTCAGTCCTGAAGCCAACACAAGCCACTGGGTGTCTTCCTCCATCACCGTGGCAATCGTTAGGCCAACACTGATTCATTAGGACGTGGACACCCTCTCTGCTGGTCACAGTCTCCCTCCTAGGCCCTTCAGGACCAGACTAAATCCCCAAGGCCTAAGCAGCCATGCCACTCAGGGACACCCAGCTGCTAATTTCCACAGCAACACACAGAGGGTATATCCCTGCATCTGTGGTTACCATAGCAATCCAGGCAAAGCCAGATACACTGAGGATAAAGGCCCCATCTGGAGGACCACAGCCAGAGGACCACATTCACGGGCACTCTGTGGCCAGCTCTGGGCTAGGTAGGGTTCCATAGCAGCCTCTGTGCTGAGGGACACACACATTGTCTGAGGGCGATGGGAGATCTAGAGTTTCCTCATCTGTGTCCTTAGTTTCTTGTCCTCTCTCCACCTAAAGACTACCTGAGCAATCTTATCCCCTCACAGGGCTTCCACTCCCACTCCCTTACATCAAGGATCTCCATGCTACATCATGGGCCCACCCCTCTCCTAAAATCTAAACCCCTCCATCTACATGCTCTGTGGACACATGGACTTGGATGTCCACAGCACTTCACACTGAGGTGTGAGCTTGGGCCTCTGAGAGTCTGAGCACTGATCTTGTACATTCTGTCTCTGTGACAACCAGCCCCCCAGGCACCACCATAGCTTCCCGCTTTTCTTGTCCACCTTCTCTGCCAACGCAGACAGCCATCAAATAAATCCTTCTGACGTCACCTACTAAGCACCTCTCAACTGCACCAACACCTCGCTAGTCTCACATCCATGCTAGGGCTGCCCTGTCTCCTGTCCAGATCTTGGGCATCAGGATGGTGTCTGCCTCCAAAGTGCTCCTCTAAATCCGCCCTCCGCTGGCACCAGAGCGAGCTGCGTGCTAAATGCCAATCTCATTATGTCTCTGACCAGACCCTGCCTATACCTTCCAGATGCTCCCGCCGCCTCAGGGCAGAAGCTGAGCTGCGGTGCTCTGCCCAAGTCCTGCCTGCCCTCCAGCCTCACCTGCCACCAGGTGCTCAGTCTACGTCTGGGTCACGTCCCCTCCGCCTGTCTCTCCCCTACATCCAGTCCACTTCCTCCCCCTTCTTGTCACCCTTGGCCACACTCTTCAGTGGGTGCCTAGAAGAATAATCAGGACTCTGGGATTCGATTTCAAATTTCTGAGGGGAAAGTGATGCCTAGATGCAAACCCGGACATTGCTGACCGCACTCCGACTAGACCAGCTGTGGGCAAACTACGGCCCGCGGGCCGGATCCGGCCCGTTTGAAATGAATAAAACTAAAATAAAAGAAAAAGACCGTACCGTTGCTGACCCCACTCCGACTAGACCCTCGAGGCCTTGGCCCTTCGGTCTTGCCAAGCAGACCGGAAAGACTTGTGGGGAGACTGTGAGCGGCTGGGGAGAAGGGTGCACAGCCGAGCCCGTTCCGTTAACGCCCATGGCCTCCAGAAGACAGAGAACCACAGGCTGTCAGCTGAGACTCAGCTGAAAGGGCATCTCACCCCCACCCCTCATGACACAGGTGGGAACGTCAGAGGGAGGAGGGGTCAGACAGGCCTCCCAGCCTCAGTCCTCTCTACTGTGACACAGTCTTCCGAGTGGGGCAGCTTCCGGGTGGGGAACCGTGTGCGTGTGCCTGCCTGGGACTGGGGACCTCACGCCTCTGTCTCTCATAAACTCTCAGATGTCTTCTGTCCTGCTGCGGGCTGCGTGGAACTTTCCAGTCAGGGTCAAAGGGCATCTCAAAGCCAATACTCAGACCACCACCTTCTCAAGCACAGTGTACTCCATGGTCCCCTTCCTGTCCAAGATCTCAGGTTTGCACACTGGTCCACACATCAAGTCAGGGGATGCGAACCAGGAAAAAGCCCTATGGACTGCAGGTGACACCGGCTGCCTCCGAGGAGGCCCATCCTCGCCTTGAGGCTGGGTGGGGCTCAGCTACATGACACCCTGGGGGAAGGATGGAGAAAGAGAACCAGGGAACCTCAGCACCGAATCAAGTGCATCCCTCAAGGGTCACCCCTCCCTGGCAGGAGGCCCTGTGAAGCGTAGCTGATGGGCAGGTGACTCGGCAGCCTCCGTGCGCTCACTGGCAGCGTCAGGGCTCTCTCTCTCCTGGGCGGTCCCTCCGCCTCTGCGGTGGGCAATGTCTTCGCCTCAAATCAGCCCAAGCACACTGCCCTTTGGTTCTGGTTCTGTGCCCCAGAGCCCTGCAGACATGACCGGCCGGCTGGCCGGCGCTTGGCCATGTTAGGGCACTTGTACACGTTGGCTGCTCTCATGGTGAGCACGACCTTCGAGGGAGGGCGCTACTGTTGATATTTCGCAGGAGAGGACACTGAGGCTCAGGGGAGGGACCCGCCTCGCCAGTGGCAGAGCAGGCACTGGGTGCCCTGCTGCCAGGCTGGGCGACAGGAGTGTGCGGCTATCAGGTGCTAGGGAGGCCTCAGAGGGAGGCTGTGGGGGCAGAGCGCTCCCAACACATCTCACCTGAGAAGCCCGGCCTCCCACTGTGATGGCTCCTGGCCACAGAGCACAGAGCGGCCCAGCGACCTGGGCCTGGGCCTTGACATGACAATGCCGCAAGTTCCAGGTAGGATTTGGCATCCCGGGCACTCCCTTCAATATGAATCTTTCTGAAATATTTAACCCTTAGCACAGCTAAGGGAGGGGGTAGAATACAGGGGAGGGGGGCATTCTCCAATGACCCGTGTGCCTCAGCTGTCAGGTCCTGCTCCGCAAAGCAAAAGACCTTCAGCGAGTCCGACCCATCCTCTGCAGAAGGCTGCTTAGCCAGCATCCATGTCTACGTCAGCGATTCGCCTCCCTGTCACACAGATCATCACAGTCTTCCATTAGCCACATGCTGTCCTCTCCCCGGGAGGGAGTCAGGTACATGTCATTTCCTCCATCCCCATCCACGTCCAGCCATGTCTCAGCTTCCTTTGAGATTCGTGCATCAGGGACTCTATCGGGCCTGCCTGTACTTATCCCGCCCTGGCCCGCATGATTATAGGAGTGCAGCAAGCCCAGCGTGTTCTGTTCTCAATTACCAGAGTAGTTACCATGGCAACCTGCAGGCCCTCTCAGAGGTGTCCGAGGATGAAGCAGGTCCAGGGGGTGGGGTGGAGAATGGGCATTCAGGGAGGACAGCCTATTGGGGGCTGAGCCCCAACCCGAGGCGTAGACAATGAGAACTGAAGGGAACAGGGGTGCAGGGCCCAGCAGGAAGTGGGGCGCAGGGCCAGGACTAGGGTGAGTTGAATGAGGCATTCACCTGGGGTATAAAATTTAAGAAAGTGCCAAAAAACTTAGTGACCAAGATAAATGATATTTAAATCAAAATGAATGTAAAATTATCTTCAATAAAATATCAATTTTTAAAACACAGACAGGGTCCTTCAGGGCTGGAATGAGGGTGAAGCGAGGGAGGCCACGTCCTGCACCATCTTTACTAAATTTTTGGTTTTGTTCATTAGGGATGTTTTTGCATCCATTTTGCTAATTAAAAATTATTGTATGAAAATGCTACTTACCTGGGTGACTGAGCTTTTTGGCGGTTCCTTAAATTGTGTACCTGCCTCATTACCCTAGTCTCAGGCCTGGAGGGGAAGACAGGCTGAATCAGGGGCAGGGGGGAGCCTGAGGCAGCTGAAAAGGCGTCATGTGACAGGGAGCCAGAGGACAGGAGTTCCTGTCAGTTCTGACAGAATCCAATTCAGGTTTTACAAGACTGTGCAACTTGAAGGTTGCTGTTGGGGAGCACAGGTGCCTAGTGTGCACACGCCCCCCCCCCAAACTACGGGGATGACAGTAACTCAGAGGGGGCTCTCGCCTCCTGCCCTCCCTCAGGCTGGCTGTGGAGGGGATGGGAGGGGAGAGGAAGGGAGAGGGGAACGGAGGGCGGAGGGGCGGAGGGGAGAGGCTGGCAGCTTTGCGCCACTGGGAGCAGGGATAGCAGATCAGCTGTAATTGCCTGAAGCTGAGAGGCTGTTGATAAGTGTTACTAATAATCAACCTTCAGATCTGACACCAGCTCAGGCTGGGATTACTGTTTTGAATGGAAATCGAACCCAAACCAGTAATTACCCGGTGAGTGATGCCAGTCTTCCCTGGAGCCTGCTCTAGGCAGGGAAATGGCACCTGCGTGTCGGTGTCAGCCCTCAGGGAGGGGCTTCCTCCAGCTGCCTCTTCCCGAGGGTACCAGCTGGCCTGGCCTCCCTCCCTCCGTGGGACAGTCAACAGAAACCCCCACCCTTCTCCCCAGGCACTGCAGTGGGAGGGACGCCCACCCATCGCCCACCCATCGCCCACCCATCGCCCCTGCCTCCTGGCAGAATCCCGACCTCAGACCTCACTTGGGCTGGTGGAGGGCCCTTGTGGACATTGTCCCGAGCTGTCAAAAGCAGTTTCTGGGTTCATGGAGGGGGAGGGTGGTGGCTGTATTCCCCGATACACATGCAGCCCTTGAAGCCTCTGGCAGGGACCCTTGGACAGCCACACAGTTTCCCCGTTAGACCAGGAGGCTCCTGGACCGGCCTGAGCTGGGGCCAGGTGAAGGGGCGAGGCCACTGCAGGCGTAGAGCCCTCCCGGCCCATCTCCACCCCGATGAGCAGCATGTGCTTGCTCTCTGTGCCAGACCAGACCAGGTATGCCTGGAAACTCTCCCTGGAAACAAGCGGCATTCTCCGGCCCTAGCCTGTGACTCCTCGGTGCCTCTCACCCTGTTTGGGGAGCCCTAAAATGCTGGCCCCACCCACAACCAGGCTGGACAGGAAAGGCTGCCCTGCCCCTGCCCCAGCTCCCTCCCACCACACTGGTGCAGTGCTGGCATACCATTCACCACACACACCTTCTGCCCTCTCCACTGTGGCAGGCCCTGTGGCCCGGAGGAGAATAGGACAGTCCCTGCTCTCAAGGAGCCCTGGGGAGGAGGAGGATGAGCAGGCTGGTCATGGCTGATCAGTACAACTGCAGGTAGTCCCGAGTAAAAACGTCCTGAAATGCAGTCTGGAGGTGTTGCTAAGCTGCCTCAGCAAGGAGACGGGGCCTGGAGCGATTCAGAGTGTATGTGTCCACAACCTTTCAGGTTGGAAGTGGACAGTGGAACACAGGCAGTGCGGAACACTCAGCACCCTACGCAGAACGAACTGACACCTCGAGGGCACCACCTAGTGACGGTGCAGCAAGAATGCAGCTCTGCCTTTGGGCCCTGGGATACCCCTCTGCTCCTCTCTTCCCCTGAGACAGATCCCAGAACTCAGCTGTGCGAATGGAAACTGGAAAGTGGTCCGGCTTTGTTCACAGCAGCTGGAACCTGGGAGAAAGAGGCACGAGAAGCCCCAGGATCTGGAAGCTTTTGGGCCGCAGGCAGGGGAGGGGCTGGAGCTCCTGGGACCCTCCAGGGCACACTGGTGTCCTATAATTCTCTGCTCCCTCAGCAGCGTCTTCCCACTGCTTCACTGGGGCCTCAGCTCTGGCCACTGATCCTGGCCTGGCCCACCGGGAGAGCTGACAGGAAGCCCACACCCAGAGCTGGCCAGCTCAGCCTCAGGTGCTGCGATAGATGCGGGGACCAGGGAAGCTGTGCTCACCATCCGCTCACTCACCTGTACAGCTAACTCAACGTGCAGTGCCCAGGCCTGAAGAGCACGCAGCCTGGGGCCAGCCAGGTGAGTGGGGATGCAGGGGGAGGAGCGAGGGAATGTGCCCAGGAGTAGGGGGAGAGGAAGAGAACAGACAAGTGTAGAGTAAAGGGGAACATGCACTGGGGGATATCTGAGAGGGGTGAGCAAACATTTTCTTAAAGGGCCAGACAGTAAATACTGAGGCTCGCAGGCTGTGCTCAACTCTGAAGCTGTGGTGTCACAGCAGCTAGAGACCACATGTAAACAAACAGGCGAGCATGTGGTCCATTCAGCTACTCACAAAACAGGCTGCCAGCCCACCTGGCCCCAGTTTGCCTATTTGATCCAAACTCACTACCCATTGCAGTGGCTGTCCGCGCTCCACCACCGAGGCCACAGCCCAGTCATAACTGCATCCCCAAACTGCCAACAAGTACCAGAGGCTCAGGGACTAGGAGCTCACCGCTGCCTCCTAGAGCAAGGTTGGAGGTGGTGCCACAGGGGCTGGGGTAGAACAGGTCGGTGGTGAGAAGCTTGGCCAGGGGACCCCCAGATCGCAGTCCTGCCCTTTCTCCATTTCCCCCACACACTCACCTGCAGAGGGAGGCTCTGCGCAGCCGCAGCTACTCCCCGTCCTTCCCCACTGGGATCTCTCACCGTCCAGCTGATGTCCCTCCAGCCCCTTCCCCAACAGGAAACCCTCAAAGGCGGGTGGGGGATGGGACTGAACTGCCCCAAGGACACGCCACGGGACAGATGACACCCCGGGGAGAACGAGGTGGCCGGAGGGGGGAGGAGGTGTAACCCAGCACCGGGACCCAGGGGCTGAGGAGAGGCCAGGCTGGAACCGACCCCCGCCCCGCCAGGCGGGGCCCAGCCGGCGCCCACCGGGTCCTGGG
>NW_006290441.1:3565945-3566749 GCF_000327345.1 Myotis davidii
ACACCACCGGAGCCCGCCCGCGCCAGCCTGCCCACCCCAGCTCCGTCCCTGTAGGTGGCGTCTTTGTGAGAAGATCACCAGTCCCAGGCTCAGGCTGGTCCCTGGCCTCTCCGGTTACACTAAAAGTGAGACAGGGGAAGATGCTATCTGGGCGCACGGAGGCAGCGCGGGCTCATCCAACATTGATGCGGCCCAGACTGCCCCAGAGCCCCTCGTGGGGGGCGTAGGGTCCCAGCTCCCAAGTCCTTGGGAAGGATCAGCATGGAAACGCATCGCCAACGCCACACAGGTACCTTCCAGCCCCTCCATCCAAGGACCCCCTCCAGTGCCGCTTTCCCAATCATGCCTAGTCCTGGGCAACGTGCCCCTTCTCCCCGCTTTCCCATCCTCTCCCACCTGTCTCGGGGGCAAAAGAGGGAGGGAGGGTGGGAGCTGGCTAGTCTCCACATGGAGTCCGTTCCCTCCAGCACATCTGCCTCCACTCAAATGCACACCCCCACATAGCCACTGGGTGGCGCACACACCCCTCCAGCAAAGGTGCCCTAACTCATCAATATACATTCAATTGTGCACACATGCCCTGGCATAACATGCACATACTCAGATATACTCTCACTGGCACACTGAGTTGCACACCCAGGGATACACACCAATGAAGCCTTCTCCCAGAGGAGCCCAAACCATCACTGCCTCTGCTCTTGATACTTGGGATGGAGAGAGCACCGCCCAGAATGCCCCACCCAGGGCACACTGGACTTTGGAGGGAGAGTTGGTGCAAGGCAATGCCCTCTTGGTGCCCGTGGC
>NW_006290441.1:3566794-3574330 GCF_000327345.1 Myotis davidii
GAGGGAGGGAGGGCCTGGAGGCAGAGCCAGGTTGGGATTAAGTCTTTGCTGCGGAAAGTGACCCTGTGAGATGATAATCCTGGGTTCCAGTTACCCTCCCAAGGTTCCCAGATGCTGGGCCCTCGTCCCCCTGACTCAACTCTGTGCCCCTCATTCTTATTCTAGGTCCCAGTCGGCTGGTGCGGTTCTCTAGCATCACACACCTGTGGGAAGCTGCCTCCTGGCAACAGCAAGGCCAGGCGGTTCCCTAAAGCCTTAAGCTGCTGACTTCCCCACAACCTGGCCTGCCACTCGCCAACAGACCCCGCCCCCTCCCCAACACACACACACCGCATATCTAGGTTGTTCTTCGTTCAGAATACAGAAATTTATGCATGTTTTTTGGTGATGGTTGTCATTGAAACTCACTTTCTCTGCATATACAACTACTGTTGTGTCATGCACGGTATTAAGAGGGAGGAGAGAGGCTTTTATTCTTTTGAGAAGCACACTCCCATGTTTAAAATAGTATTTCCTACGGGCCTCATGGTTGAAAGCATACCCTCCCAGTGCTGGTAAAATGAACTTGTGGGATCCAGAGAATAATATACACGTACTAGTGCCCCGGTGCACGGATTCATGCACATTGGAAGGAAATTAATTAGAAGGTAGCCAGCAGGGCTGGACTGGGTGAGACGGGCTGGACACATCCTGGAGCCAACCTCCCAAGGTCCCTCCCCAGGCAGCCGCAGTATCTGGGGCGGTGTGCAGCTTGAAGGGCATCTGGGAGTGAACAGGGTCTATAGTGGCCTGGGGGGATCAGGCTGAAACTGGCACTCTGATATCCCCCAAAGGGGTCCCAGGTTGCTAGAGGGCTGTTCTTGAGTGATGCACCCCAGAATTAGACTCCCTCCTCTCTGGTTCCGGGGTGTGTCACCCGAGAACCGCCACTGCCCAGTCACCTCAGCTCGGCAGCTCTTGCGTTAAGCATCTGCCCCCTGGTGGTCAGTGCATGTCATACCTACTGGCCAGTCGAACGGTTGCTTAGCCTTTTATATATATAGACTAGAGGCCCAATGCACAAAATTCATGCAAGTGGCTCAGCCCTCGCAGCCCTGGCTTCATACGGAATATGTTCCGGATGGTTGTTCTGCTGTTCAATCTAATTAGCATATTAGCTCTTTATTATATACGACTAGAGGCCCGTTGCAGGAAGATGCCTGCAAGAATAGGGCTTCCTGAGACCTCAGCGAAGCAGAGAACGGGCTTCGCTCCCTTCTCGCTGCCTTGCTCCCTCCCTTCGCTGCTTCACTCTCAGCTCCCTCCCTTCTCCGCAGCTTCGCTCCCTCGCCAGGTCACGGATCCAAGGCCTGGATCCCCCGGGCAGCGCAGAGTTGCGCACTGCCGGCCCCAGCCCGGGGCCGTGGGCAGCGTCATGCGCTGCCAGCCCTGCCTGCGGTATGCAAATTAGCCGCCATGTTTGTTGGTTAATTTGCATATCGTGCTGATTAGCCAATGGGAGGCATAGCGAAGGTATAGTCAATTACCATGTTTGTCTACTATTAGATAGGATGTTAGAGTTATGATTTGGGAAAATGTATGTTACTGATGATGGCTATAATTTCAAACTTACTTGCTTATCCTTCCAGTCTGTTACTTTAAGATAATGTGCTTCTAAGAATGTTCCCGGCTTTGAATGGCAAAGCCTAAGTAGATTAGTTTATACTCTGATTAAAGAGTACCATGGATATTAAGAAATAGAATAAAAAATACAATAAATATTGCAAACTGAAAAAAATAAAAAAGGAGAAACAAGATCAGATCCTCTGCCCAAGGCCTCAGAGGTGGCCTGACTTGGAACAAACACCTGATCCAGATCTACCTGCTCAACTTCAGGATAGCCCACTGCTCGGGGTGCTCCGGATGGACAGAAAGGAACGCTCCCCTCCCCAGCGCATGCTGGGCCAGGATCCCGGATGGGACCCCGGCTCCGCTAGCATTATCTGTTATCCAGGCACAGGCTTTTCCAGAGGGAAGGACTTAGGTGTCTCCGGGTGCCCGTGAGCCCTTGCTTATCAATTGTTCTCCACACTATGGCTTAGCTGGCCCTTCCTTTTACCTTTGCTCACAGGTATGATGTCCCCGCCCCAGGGTCTTTCTGCTTGAATACCTCCAGTGACCCTACTTGGGAAACTGCAGTGCCTGATGACTTCAAACCTCAGTGTAGGCAAGAACCAAAGGGTTTGAGAAGTCCTTGCCTCGCCTCCATGACTGGCTTTTCTCCCTTTTCCCTCATCACCCTGAGCCCCGATCACATCAGCTGCAGGGGAGACAGACCAACCCCCACCCACCGCCTCCTCCAAAGCTATTCCTCCAATGACCATGGCACCACCATTCCCATTTTCCCACCCAGGCTAGGTCCCATACTGCTAAAAATTCACCAAGAGCTGCTGAGAGCTTGGAACAAAGCAGGACCTCCAATCACCTGCCTCTGGTGGCTACCTCAGCTGCCCCTGCCAACAACCCCTAAGTTGGCACTACCATGGCCAAGGCCTCCAATCCCGACCTTCCCTGGCCTTTCCAATCATAGAACACACTCTGAGGTCATAGGTCACGTACTTACAGAACCCCAGAACTACCAGAATGCTTCGTCAACCAGACCAGCCCCTTCAACTGCAGGGGAAACAGGCCCAGAGAGCCAGTGACTTGCCTAGGTCAGGATGGGAATTAAAGGGCTGTTAGAATCAAATCCTGGACTCCTGACTCCCTTCACAGAGCTCTTTCTAATACATTGTCCTGCTTCATAAAGACAGAAACAGACAGTAACAGCATCATCTCCTTATTTCAGGACAAGCTGCTAATGAACCTACATGTCACAGCGGTCAGCCAGGCTGCCTCCCCTTCGCCCCCGTCCCCCTGGTTGGCCCTGCTGCTGCCCAGTGCCTGCCACCTTCTCTGCTGATTCTAAGCCCAGCAGTCAGGACTGGAGTTGGCTGGTGGGTCCAAGTCCTAAGAGAGGGCTCCATTCCAGTTCCTGATCTACTGGTGACTTCTCCACTGGGGCTAAAGCCCCAGTCCCTCTTGGAGAAGTTGAATCTTGTCATCCATGCCTCAGGCATTGGCTAACGTTCCCAGTCCTGGAGTCCCCATCTGGCCCTGCTTCTCATCCCTGTAACTGTGTCCCTCTCACCCAACGGGTCCCTATTGGTTCCTATCAGGTCTTTATTAGTCATGCCTCTCCAATCCCTGGACTGCCTCCCTAGACATGGTCCTGACCCATCTCAGCCTCCTCTGCTTTCCTCACCTCACAGAACTCCTGATTACAAAGGCAGAGCCTACCTGAGTCACCACGCTTATCTTTGTATCTAGGAATGGCCTAATTTTCAGTCAATCCAATAGAAAATTTCTGATGTTAGTGGAGGAGCCCTACTATGGGCCAGGAAGAAATAACAATAGCTACCAATTACATGGCACTTCCTATGTGCCTGTCACTGTCCCAGGCACTCTGCATCTATTCAGCCTTACACACATTAGCACGTTCAATCCTCACAACAACCCTACGAGAAACATACTCCTATTACGTCCAACTTAAAGATGAGGAAATGGAGGCTCACAGCAGCTCAGTAGTTTTCCTAAGGTCAACAGTGTGCTGTGCAGGTGATCAGAATACTGTAGGGAACAAGGAACAACTTTCTGGAACACTAGAAAGTGGAAGCCAGAGCCACTGTTCAGAGTTCCTGTGTGGGTGATGAAAAAGGTTTTAATAGTGGAGATGCTAACACAACATTGTGAAGGTAATTGATGCCACTGAGTTGTACACTTGGTGAAATGGCTTATTTTATGTTATATATATTTTACCACAAAAACCTCCACTGTATTGCTATACACTAGTCATGAACAATTGAATAATAAAAAAATTAAAATACCATTTACAATATTATTGAAAAATATGCAATAGTTAGGGATAAGTCTTACAAAAGAGGTGAAAAACTTACACACTGAAAACGATAAAATATGCCTGAGAAAAGTTGAAGGTGACCTAATAAACAGAGATATACCATTTTCATAGATTGGAAGGCCCAATATTATTAAGAGTCAACTCTCCCCAAATAGATCTATAATAAAAATCCCAGCAGGTTGGGTTTTTGTTTGTTTGTTTGTTTGTTTGTTTTTTGTAGAATTGGAACATTTCATTTGAAATTAATGTGAAGTTGAAAATGACCTAAAATAGCCAAAACAATTTTGAGAAAGAAGAAAATCCTGGTTTCTCCAGGACTTGGGTAAAAGAGTCTCTCCAAATCACTCCTCTCTTGTCTGACTTCACACTCACCAAGCAACTTTTTTTTTTTAAGTCCTCATCAGAGGATGTTTTTCCCATTGATTTTTAGAGAGGGTGGAAAGGTGAGGGGGTCAGAGGGAGAGAGAGAGAACATTATTGTGAGAGAGATACATTGATTGGTTGCCTCCTGAACAGGCCCCGAGCTGGGACTGAGAACCTGCAACCCAGGTATATACCCTTGGCCAGGAATTGAACCTGTGACTCTTTGGTGTTTGGGCCAATGCTCTACCACCAAGACACACTGGGCAGGGCACCAAGCAACCTTTTGATTTTACTTGTCAAGTAGCTTGATTCGAGGTTGGGGATGGGCCCTGGGCATAACTACAAAGGAATCTTCACAACTGTGGAGTAATAAACAGGCATTCTGGTTTGAAAAAAAAGAAAAAAGAAAGTTGAAAGTCCTGAACTGTCCCTTTTCAAGACTTATTACAAAGCTATAGCAATTAAGACAGAATGGTATTGGTGTCATGAAAGGCAAACAGATCAATGAGGCAGAATGCATGGTATAGAAATGAAAGGACAGCTAATTTTCAATAAAGGTGAAAAAATGGGAAAGTCCTCTCAACAAATGGTGCTGGAACAATAGGATATCTCCTCTCTCTTTTTTAAATGAACCTCATACCATACACAAAAGTTAACTAAAAATAGAGCACAGACCTAAAATATTAAATCTAAAATTAGATGATTCCTTCCTAGGAGAAACATCTGTCAGCTTGAGGTATGCAATGATTTGTTAGATATGACACCAGGAGCACAATTCATAAAAGAACAAATTGATAAAATGGACTGCATTAAAAGTAAAAATGTCTGCTCTTCAGAAAACATAAGAGAATGAAAATAAAGACACAGATTTGGAGAAAATATTTGCAAGTCATAAATCTGATAAAGGACATGTATCCAGAATATACAAAGAACTCTCCAGACTCAAGAATAAGGAAAAAAATAACCCAATTAAAATATGAAAAAGGTTTTACTAGATACTTCCGATATGAATGGCAAATAAGCATATGAAAAGATGCTCAGTATCATCATTCATTAGGGAGAGGCAAATTAAAATCACAATGATATTCCACTACATGCCTATTAGAATGGCTGACATGAAAAAGACTAAGTTATCTCAAGGATGTGAAGGAATTGGAATTCTCATACAGTGCTTTTGGGAATGTGAAATGGTATGATCACTTTGGAAAGTTGCACTGTTTCTTAAAAAGTTAAATGTACACCTACCACATGACCTCATTAGTCTACTCCTAGGTACTTACTCAAGAAAAATAAAAACATATGTCCATACAAAGACTTCTGCAGAAGTCACAAGGCTTTATTTGTAACTAGAGGCCCGGTGCACAAAATTCTTTAACTGGAGCGGGGGGGGGGGTGTCCCTCAGCCCAACCTGCACCCTCTCCAATCTAGGACCCCTTGGGGATGTCTGACTGCTGGTTTAGGCCCGATCCCCTTTCACAATCAGGGACTGCTGCCTCCCAACCGCTCGCCTGCCTGCCTGATCCGCTCCCCCCGCCCCCCAACTGGCCTCCCCTACAGGCCTTGTCACTCCTAACTGCCCTCCCATGTGGGCCTGGTTGCTCCCAATTGCCCTCCCTCCCCTGCAGGCCTGGTTGCCCCCAACTGCCCTCCCCTGCTGGCCATCTTGTGTGGCCATCTTGTGACCACATGGGGGCGGCCATCTTGTGTGAGGGTGTGGTGGTCAATTTGCATATTGCCTCTTTATTATATAGGCTAGCCAAAAAATGGAAACTACCCAAGTGTCTACCAACAGGTGAACCTATAAACAAACAAAGGTATCTCCATATAATGGAATATGGCTTGGCAATAAAAAGAAATGAACTACCAATTCATGCCACCACATGGAAGAAAGTCAAATTGCTCTGCTGCATGAAAGAAGCCAGACTACAAAGAGAGTACATACTGAATGACTGAATTTATACAAACTTCTAGGAAATGCAAACAAATCAGGCCCATGCTTCCCTGAGAACGGGAGGCAGAGAGGCCCATTTCCGTGAAGCAAGGAAGGAGAACAGTTTCCAGGTTCAAGATGTGGTGGGAGCAGAAGCCAGAGAACAGGGTTGGAAAGTGCCGGTTAACTATTAACAGCTGCTTTTATTTGTTTCTCTTTGCAGGAAAAAGTTTAGTAACTATATAGAATTACCTCAATGTAAAAGTCTCCTCTCATATATATATTAGACCTTTGGCATATGCCACCAATTATGTCTCCTAGAACCTAGCGTCTCTAGACTCTGAGCTCACCTGGAGGAAGGATTTATGTCTTTTAGCCCTTTATCCCCAAGGCACCGCACATAGTTTGCACTTAACACATTGTTGAGTAAGTGAATGAATGTGATTTGGGATCGGAACACAAGCTTGAAGGTTTCGTTATTTTAAGTTTACTGTCCCCATTATTTCAGAGTTCCTCTCCAGAGAGCACTGCTTTTCAAAAGGGCAAGCTCCCTGGGATTGTGAGGGACAGCAAGCTGATTGCTAGGATTGTGCAATGAAGGGTTGACGAGGAAACAGAATCAACCTGGGCATGTGCCCTGACAGGGAATGAGCCATCACCTCCTGTTTCATAGATTGCCGCTCAACCACTGAGCCACGCAGGCCGGGCCGGCCTCGTTGCACCCTGAGGAGTGGCAGGACAAACTTGAGTAGGTTTCCAGGCTGAGGACAGATCTCCAATAAAGAGAGGGAGGAGAGATGGGGAAAGGGAGATGGGATGGGATCAAGGGGAGAGTAATGGGGGGGTGGGGAGGGGAATTGGCCTGCTTTCAGAATATCGGAGGAAAACAAGGGCTGCCAGAGAGATGCGAGAAGGTTTTGGCAGAGTGAAGGGAAAGGCAGCAGCAGGGAGCAGGTCTTCAGGGCGGTGAGGGCAGCGAGTTAATGAAGTTTCTCCTCCAGTTCTCACCTTTTAGGGCCATGGATCAAAAAATTTAACCCCAGAATTCTGGAGAGCGACATGGGATTACGAACTTTAAAAACAACACAACAAAATCTATCCACTATGATCCCGGTTTAATTTTTAAAGGAGGGGGTAGCGTCTAACACACAAGAAAATAGTAGAAAGGACAAAAATCTTGGAGTAAATCTACTCCACTTTATGACCAACTCACTCCAACGTCCTCATTTTTCCCATTTCACCCGGAAGGATGAGTCCTTCCTCCAAGCCGCCCACGCGCGCAGCAGCTCTCGGTCCCCGCGGGGC
>NW_006290441.1:3574776-3590206 GCF_000327345.1 Myotis davidii
CTGCGGGGACCCGGGCCCAAGGGGCACCCTCCCCCGCGTTGAGTCCCGCGGGGGCGCGGCTACTGCAGCCCGGACTGCTTATTTATTTCTGATGTGTGCGCCACGTCGCCATGGCAACCGTTCCATCTTTCCTGGCGTCACTAGGGCACTGCGCTTTCAAACCTTCCCGGGACGGACTGCTAAGAGGCTGTCCTTTCTCCGGTAGGCAGTCCCGGGTACAGGCCCCGTACCCCGACCCCCTCTAGAGAGATGGCCCCTCCTTCCCGGCGTCGGGGGGCGGGGGGACAGCGTCTTCATCCGTTAAAGTACCCCCAGCTTTATACTTCAATTGTCCCCTTCTCAGGAATAGGAAGATCCATCCCCAGAATTTCGGAGATCTCGCCTCCCTCTCCCTGCCTTTTCCTTCCAAGCTTGCAAGCAAGACATTTAACCACCAAAACCCCTCTCCTAAAACTGTAGGGACTCAGCTCCCTCTTTACCCGAATGGAAATCCACTTCTCCCTCCCCCTCCCCCACGGGAGTCCCTCGGCCCGCACTTCAGCGTATTGTGGCCCCTTGGGTCCGAAGACCAAGCTCTGTAAACAATCCCATTTCTAAGCCACCCTTTCTGTTTATTTTCCTTGGTGTTTTCATTAAATCCAGCTGTGTTGTCTCAACAAGCGGAGACACTTTGTCTACACTTGGCTAAGGCTGGTCCAAACGAAGGAGAACCGGGTAGCTGTGCGGGATAGAGTGGGGTGCGGTGGGGAGGGGAGGGAGAGTGGGTCACCACCTTCCAATCCACTCCCCCCAAGCCCCCGCCGCCCCTCACCCCACCTCAGCGGTGGGGATTTGCAGGTATAATCTCCTCGCAAGGTCATGGAAGCCTAAGAAGGGCCTTTCAGTGAGTTGTGGAGAGGCTGCGCTTAGCAGGCACAGGCGGGTGGAGGCGCCTAAATTCCCTGGAGGTGGAGTGCAGGGCAGCAGGGGTTGAGCTACACTAATCCAAGGATCAGGGGCATCTCCTGTGAAACCAGACTTGCTTGTTAACCCTTAGCTACAGGGCTTGCAACTGGCAGTGCACCTGTTGCATCCAGCCCACAGGTGTTTTTGCTTGTCTGACACAGGCGTCCCAACGGACTAAGTTGACAACACTTAACAGTGGGATTTCATAGATCAAGCTTTTTGTCTTCCCTTGAAAATCTGGTGCCCCTGGGCCTGCCTTCAGCATGGCAGGCATAGCGCAGAGCAGTGGCGGCTATCCGTACAGGGAGCACGTCTTCCCCTGTGGGCCTCAGCCCTGGCCACCCAGCTTCTCTCGCTCACATAACTTGCTGGTCTCAACAGCTTTAGAGTTTGCCACCATGTAGAATACAGCGTCTCTGTAATCGCTGGTTTCCATGGCCCCCCCGAGCTGCCCAAATGCCACATTAACCAGGCTTCACCAAGGGCCAGGTCCTCAGCAAAATGCTGCATGTAGCCAGGGCCTTACAGACATGACGGACTCCTGTTCCTGACGGCATCTTGGTGAGGCTCAGGGTGCTGGATTGGGGCTCCAGAAACATGTTGCAAGTATGTGAAGCCTTACTTCATTGTTTGGATGGGGGTGAGGAGAACCTCCCTGTCTGGAGAATGTATGGACTTTGTTGCCCCTCCCCAGACTGCAGAACCGGAAGCCACTGCTCCTGAGCCCTATGTTATAAGCCTCCAAGGATGTTCTTTCTCTGAAGGATTGATGGACGGCCAGTAGGACTAAGGGACTCCCTCAGATAGGTCCTGCTCCTGCAGCATCACCCCACTCCGTAGGAAGAGCCCCTCCTCCCCTGATGTTTGCATGTATACTAAGCAGTATTTTCCTTTCTCCTCACCCAAAGATAGACCAAGGATTCCGGCTGCCTTTGGAGAGGGGGTTCTGCTGCTCTGCTGTCTGATACAACGCAGTGGCAGGAGCAGGGAGAACAAGTGTAGGAGCATATCTTAAAGACGTTCAAGTGGAGGTGGGCTGGGAGATGGAACGTAAGGTTGGATAGAGGAGAGCTGACTGGCCTGGAGCAGCCTCCTGTGACGTGGGATCCAGTGCTCTGGGAGGGCACCGGGAGCGGGTCTGATGCATTTGCTGCGGTGGCCCCTGAAGCTTGGACGTGGTGAGGGCCTGCAGTGAGATGTGCAGTAGACAACACTGCTGCTTCACTCAGATCCTTTTGGACTCCTTTTTACTGCCCTCACATGTGTCCTGCCCACCTTCCACTTCCGCCAACAGCTTCAATGTACTTTTGCTTCTAAAACCCAACACCTGCACCTCTTCTTCCGACTGCCTTCACATTGCCGGAGCCACTCTGCTCACCCAGAGTGGTAGGCACCTAGGAATTTACTGCCACCCTGATGGCCCTTGTCCAACCCCTGACAGGTGCAGGAGTATGAAAGTGCAGCATCCTTGCCATGGGCATGGGCAACACTGAGGGGTAACGTGTACCCCAGAGTGTCTCTGTAGGATCAGGTTGATTGTAACTTCTGTGGGACTTTGGCATCATATCGTTTCCCTTCTTCCTCCTTTGTCCTCCTGCACCCGCTCCTTTCCGTGTCTCCCGAAGCAGCATGTCAGTGGTGCCCTACAGCTGGCTAGTGCCCAGAGCCTATTGTTAGCATCTCTTCCCAACGCCAGGCTCAGAAATTGGCACAGGGGGAGCATGCACCATAGACTATTCATGGAAATTGGCAAATGCTATGAATCAAGGCTTTTTTCTTTTTTTTCCCCAGAGAGCCAGTTGTTAATTATTTATGATCACACCATGGAGGCACTTTCTTAACCACTTGTGCATGAGTATTCGTTTCAGAGTCTGCTTAACCTGCACGCGCAGAGGCTGGGTCCTTGTTATGGTGTCATGCCTGTCACCCAGAGGAGACTGCCCTAGCACTTACCTCAGACTCCTCCCACCTGGACAGGGCAGCGCGTGTCCTTACTGGAACTGTCACCTGCTCTGAATACGGATTTATCTTCTTTGCTGCCTGTAGTGCTTTTCCAAAGGCTTATAGACAAATTATCAACCTGAGATCCTGCTAGGAAAGTCTCAGCTGAAGGGTCTCTCTATGGAAAAGGATGTCTGGCAATGGTTTTGTAAAACAAGGGGTCTTACCATATGTACCGTACTTCATTACCTGGGAACGGGTAGAAAGTATGAGTGGCCCACTAAAGCCTCAGCTAAGGACCCAGTTCTGGGATGAAACTGGACTGGGCCACTGCCCTCCAGGGTGTAGAACATGAATTAGACTCTCCACTGATATATAGTGCCGTGTCCCCTGTACTTAGAATACACCTTGATTTCAGACTTCGTCTCCAGAACCGTGAGATAACCTTCTGTTGTTTTAAGCCTCCAGGTCTGTGGTACTCTATGGCCACCCTAGGAATCTAACAGATGACTTACACATAAACCACCTTCTCCCAAGTCCTTGTACATGTTCTGCTTTCAAGGAATCCAACTAAGCACATTCCCCCTCCAGCTGAATTTTTAGGTCTAAGTTTGGAGTTTCCATTCTCAGGTGACCCTTACCTCTTCCATCTCCTGCTTCCCCAGTGAGCTGAGCAGTCTTACCTGGGACAAGATGTGATCCTGCCCTATACCATCTCCTTATTCCAACCTCATTTGGTGAGTGGCCTCTCTCACCTGCTCAAACTCTACCATGTGGAGGCCAGGCTCTTTTATACTAGCTCTGGCACCACCCCCTCCCTGGACAGGAAGCACAGAAACCTCATTTTGGTCATCAGGGCCTTGGCCAGGGTGTCTCCTGGGAAATGGTGGCGCCAGGATTTTTGTATAGAGGAGCTTTTAGATTACAATCTGACCGGAAGGAGAGTGAGCCCTAGATTTACTTAAAAGTGTTTCCAAACCACATTTTGAAATGTATTATTTGGAGTGATTTTGGGTGGGTATAGAGGAAGGTGCTTTGTAATCATCACTATGGCCCTAAGATGGCCACGGAAGCATTTCTAGACGTTCTGGTCACTCTTTCTGCACTGCCCTGGCCTCCCCAAAGCCGAAGGTGCTTTTTCTAAACCAGGCCTGTAGAAAACTGCTCAGGAACTGAAGGAAGAGGAATGGGCAACCAGCAGTCTTAAGTGGCGCAAGGGAGCCCTCTAGTGGCCATCGCTCAGAAAACCTCGGGCATAGAGCAGCGCTGCTTCTGGGACTAGAGGTCCATTACTGTGGACAGAAGGACCAATACTTGGAGGCAGAGAGTCCATTCTAAGACTGACAACCACCATCCTGGGACAGAATCACAAGCACAGGCTGGCAACCCCAATGAGACAGAAGATAGGTCAGGACGGGTCAGATCGATCACAGAACAGAGACCAGACCACCAAACCCAGTTTGCCCCTCTGGGACATGACTAGGGAAAAGGGGACAACTGGAATTCTGTTAGCTCCGTGAGGACTTTTGTTACTGGCACAATGATTATTTTGTTCAGTTAAAAATTATTTTGTAAAATTTAATTAAAATTTCAAACTTTAAAACTGACTCCAGGTTCAGGGAACTTGAGAGACACCCTGGCCCACTTTTGGGAGAGTCTGAGGCCGGTGTCCCCAGAGAAGGCGGAGATACTGTGTGTGGCTGTTATTGCAGCCCTCCCATTACCGCTGAGCTGCTGTACCCTTGGAAACACAGTTCTAAATATGGGCCACTAGGAAACTGAAAGTAACGTTTTGATCTTCATTCCTTTCTTCAAAGCTCTTCCTCCTCTGCGCCAATTTTAATGTCTTTAAAGACTGCATTCCCTTCTCTGCAGATTTCAGCATGTTCTGTACTGTGTCTTCCTAAGACTTGTTCCTACCCTGTAATTTACAGCATTCTGTCATAATTGTTTTTGTGCATCTACCCCATAATACTGAGACCCATAGAGGGCAGAGAACATGGTTCATCTACTTCTGTTGCCCCAGTACCTGCCTCTATGGCTAGTGTCTACTAAGCGTCACTAAGTATTTGGAGAATAAATGAGTAAAACAAGGAACACTGTCTGGTGCGCTCCCTCCCTCCAGCCCCATCCAGAAGATCCTGATGACTCCTAATGAGCCTATTATGTCCATAGCGCCTCGTGGTAATTATCCTGAAAGCCACCCATTCATTTATTCATGTAGCAAATGTTTATTAAGAATTATTCTGGGTCTGGGTCGGCTCTGGGACCTGGGAATGTTAAGTCTACAGGAGACTTTGCCCTCACAGAGCTTGTGCTCTAATAGGGGATAAACAGACAAGCTCAAAACGGTGAGATAAATGCTAAGCTAGGAGAGTATCATGGAATCCTGGTCTAGGAGCACCTTCCAAGGAGGCACATTTGGACTAAAACCTAAGGGATGAGCAGTAGGATGAGCCAAAGGGGCACATATTGTAGCAGAGCAGAGAGCAAGTGCAAGGAAGCCCAGGCTGGGAGTAAGGGATAGAGCTGGAGAGCCATGCAATCTGATGAGCCATGCAGGTTGTGTTAAGAAGTATGGAGTTGACCCTGGGCTATGGGGCTCCACTGAAGAGATTTCAACTGAGGTGTATCCTGGTCAGATTTGCAAAGAGCAGTGTGGCTGCTGTGAGAATGGACCAGAGAGGTGAACAGGAAAACCGTTTTTCTCTAAACGGACTACTCACATCAAACATTTCCGTGATCAGACGTGCAGGTGACTTTCCACACCATGCAACTCTGACACCGGCTGAGTGTCCCACAGTTTAGCATAGTTTGGACACTATTTACCTGGACACAGTGTCAGGTCCTAAGGTTAAGAGCTCAGTCCCACAAGACGGCCCCCACCCCCTCAGATGCCAGTTGCAAGTCCAGGCTGACACCTGTGCATTACCGACCCACCACAAATTGGAGCTTCCCACGGCCCCCTCCTTGGGTTGGATTAGTTTGCTGGAGCACTTCACAGAACTGGAGATCACTAGCCATTACTGATTTACTACAAAGGATACGAATGAGCAGCCAGATGAAGAGGCAGAGTGCGGTCTGAAGGGGTCTGTCTGGCACCCAGGAGCTGCAGGCCCTGTCTGGCTGTGTCACCGTCCTGGCACGCACCGGGTTCCTGGCTGCATTCTTGTTCACCGGCCCAGGAGCTCTCCGAACTGTCCTTGTGGGGTTTGTGGAGGCCTCATATGTAGGGGAGTTTGATTAACTCACTGGCATTAAATCCAGCTCAAAGTTCCCACCTCCAATCACGCAGGTCAGTTCTCCTGGCAACCAGTCCCCATCTTATGGTTATCTAGAGGCTTTCTAAAATCACTTCATTAACATAAACTTAGATGCTGTTGACAGGGGCTTGTTAGGAATAACAAGACTCTATCTTTATAGCTCCCATCACTTAGGAAATTCCCAAGGTTTTACAAGCTGCCTGCCAGGAGTATGACGACCAACATATCTATATCTATATCTATATCATCTATCTATCTATCTGTCTATCTATCTATCTATCTATCATCATAGAGGGCAAGACTGAAGGCAGAGTAGTAATTAACTAGTTGAGGCATGATGGTGGAAAGGGAGGGGAGAATCAAGAATTTACCCAAGGTTTAGGGTTTGGATAACTGGGAACATAGTTGAGTTATCACCTGAGGAAGAAAATTCAGGTGATTTGTGGGGGAGGAAGAGACAATCAGTTCAATATGGAACTGAATTTCAGATGCTTTTGAGACATCCAGGTGAGGTATCTTGTGTCAGTTTAACTAGTCCAGCATCAGGAAACTAGTTCTGAATGTGGCCAGAGCTAGAGCTAGAGCATGGGCATCCTGAACATACAGGCAGTCATAACTGTCACAGACTTCGTGAGGTCTTCCAGGCAGAGGGTGCAGAGGTGGTGCAGAGGGCTCAGGATGCAGCCCTGGGGAATGAAACAGTAGGGAGGGTCAGAGGAGGAAGGACCAAGAAAAAGCACTGAAGAGTGGTTAAGGCAGTTGAGAGAAAATCCGGGGAGTGCGGTGTGTCACAGAAGTCAAGCCACATTGTTTTTAGCATAAGCACAACCACATAACAGAGAACATGTACACACATTGACAGTAAAAACAGACTTGTGCGAACATAAGCAAGTCTGTTTTTAAAATCCAGCCCTGGCCAGTGCATCGTCCTGTGAACCGAAAGGTTTCAGGTTCGATTCCCAGTCAAGGCACAGGCTTGTGTTGCGGGGTTGGTCCAATTGATATTTCTCTCTCTCCC
Source organism: Myotis davidii (assembly GCF_000327345.1). Taxonomy (NCBI): domain Eukaryota; kingdom Metazoa; phylum Chordata; class Mammalia; order Chiroptera; family Vespertilionidae; genus Myotis; species Myotis davidii. The sequence goes on from NW_006290441.1 coordinate 3,581,944, forward strand.
CTCCCCTCTCTCTCTAAAAATCAATTTTTAAAAATATTGGCTTGTGTTGCGGGATTGATCCCCAATAGGGGGTGTGCTGGAGGCAGCCAATTGATATTTCTCTCTCTCCCCTCCCCTCCACTCTCTCTCTCTAAAAATCAATTTTTAAAAATATTTTTTAAAAAATCCAGTCATTATTTTTCAGTCAGCCTAGGTACAGAGCGTTCCTTTCCTCACAAACAGCTCCTGAGCCAGGAGTCAGCAAGGCTGGAGCCACATGGCTGACGCTGCCTTTCTCTGAGCCTTTGCACCTATTCCTTTCTGTGCCTAGAAGGCCATTTTCTCCTGTCTTCTTTTTCAGTCTGCCCTCATTCAAGTCCAGCTTAGATTTAACTTCCTGATGAGACGCCTTCCATAACCCGCGACACCTGTGACTCCCAAGATAATGGTTACTTGGTCCTCTCTGGTACATCTTAAGCAGGTCACATGGCTTTTTGCTTAGCACAGAGTTTGGCATTTAAGTATCACATGAGCAAATGGCTAACTTGAATTCTTCAGCCTTTCCCAAAAGACCTGGTGCAGTTCAGTTCACCAGTCACAATTCTTTTGTTTTGCACTGAAGACCTCACCGTGTGGTCCCTCTAACCTTAATTCTGGTCCCAGCTCTCTGCATCCTCTAAGCTTCCAGCACTTTGGAATAGCCAGCTTCCACATATGACCATCGCTTCACCCACTAATACCAGAAACAGGCAACCCTGGACTCCTCCTACCTCTCACCATCCATGTTTCAACCCGTCTCAGGGCCTCCTTAGTCTGCCTCGTAACATCCTCTAGAATCCGAGTCTTCCTCACCATCCCCACCACTACTGCCTCAGTTTGGGCACTCATCTCTCCTCTGAACCAACAGTGGCCCTCAAACTCATCGCCCTGCTTTCTATTTCTACCCTTCCTACACTACCAGGTGATCTTCCTAAAACCCACATCTGACTAAATCCACTTAAAATTATCCACTGGCTTCCCACAGCTTCCGGAATACAGAGCTCACCTCCACAGACGGAGGGCCCTATGCTCGGCTCCTGCATATGTCCCCTTAGGTTAAGTTCTGTTTTTTGTTTTTTTGCAGTCAAGCTTGAAGCTTTATTAGAGATCCATGATCCAATCCTTATAAACACTTCCTTTAGCTCGTAGTAGGTTAAGCTTTTTTATGTTTCTTCTGCCTTTCATGATTTCCTGGCTGAAAAACAAAAAACCAGCTCAGATATAACGTCCTGGGTAGAATCCTCCCAGATGCCCTCTGAGAGTTGGTCAATCCTTATCATGTGCTCCTGTCATGTTGCATTTTTGCCCTATTAATGATTTCATTGGGCCACTAAACTGTGAAGCAGAGGGCTACACACAAAAATGAAATTCAAACCTGAATTCAAATCTTGTTTCATCACTTACTAATTGTGTAACTTCAAGTAATGTACTACACTCCTCTGAAAATAACTACTGCCCCCAAACATAACAGGTGCTCAGTAAGTATTAGATCAGCACTCATTTTCCACTGTTTTGCAAGTGATTACTTTTCTGTTTTCCCCACTAAAATGGGGAAACACTTGACCTAGAAATGGTAATTCTGCCCCCCTGAACCAGTGTCAAACAGCTCGTTCCTACTATTTACGTATTTTAAAACACTGAGCACACCCTCTATTCTTTCAGTTTAGATTAAGTATCCAATTCTCAATGATTTCCCCTGAATATATTCTCATTTTTATTTCCTGTGGAACCCATGTGACCCTTTCAAGAAGTGGCTCACCGTACTGTGGGAAACTTCTCCAGGCTGAAAACCAAGAGGAAATATTCGATAAAGCAATGTTTTCTCACCACGGAGAAGCTGTCTTCCTACCAGGACTCATGGGTCCCAGGACTGAGATCTGTATCCACCTCCTTCTCTCCCTCGCCAGCACATTCTCTAGGGACTTCAAATTGTGCACAACACAACCCTTTATACTGCCATCCACCTAAGATGCTATGGAAGAGAAGTGACAAAAAACTTTCTATGTGCTCCGATCATAAGCAAGAAGAGTAGGGAGACAGTGTCCCTGTGACCAGTATGCTAAGGCTATCTGATTCGGGCGCAGGTGAAGCTACAGCAGCTTGGGCTGTGGGTACAACTGATGACAAGCACACAACTAACTTCTACCCAAAGTACTCACTTGTGGTTTCTGCATGAGCTCTCGAACAGTTTTCTGCCTTCCCCAGCAGTAAATGCACATAAGATGGAATCATTTACAAAAGATAGGCTATGTTTATTTAGAGTCACAAGCAGCTGACTCACTCAGTGTGACTCAAACCACAAGAAGCCATTTCCACTTCACTCCACTCTGAGTCCTACTGCTGGGGCCATTCACAGGTTGACAAGTTTCTCGTTGAGGGCAATCTGTGACTGGGTGAGATTGGCCAGGTAGGTCACCATCAGTAGGTCCTGGAAGAGAAAGAAGTCATGATGAGTGAGGAGCTGGGTGGAAGGGGAGCAGAAAGGCTGGTCTGGGCAGCTCGCCAACAGACACTGGGTGTGTGGACCATCCTGGATAAATGACAGCTGGGAGAGGGTAAGTGAGAGGTAGAAGACGGGAAGGAAATGCTTGAGAACACTCCCATCTCTGAACTCAATGAGAAAAATAAGAAATTGCATTTTTATTAACCTTTGAATTTAAGCATTTCTTTCAACTATGGATTTAGATAACAAGTCACAGTATCAGCAGGACCTGGGCCAATGCAATCAAGGAAGGAGAAGGGGTCTCTGAGCATGTGTACTCTCTCTTCCTCCCAAACGGGAGAGTAAGGGTGGCAAAGGCGAAGCCCAGTCTCCTGTCCCCCAAGTCCCTTCACATCCGTGGTGAGGTAGGAAGGCACAGGCTCCCAGGAACCGAGGAGCGGCACTCACATTGATGTTGCTGTTGAGCATGGTCTCGAAGTCCTCGGGAACGATCTTGGGTACTTGGTTAACCAGACTCATCAAGAAGCGGCCCACAGTATTGTCAGCGGACACCTTTCCAGACTGAGCACCAAACAGATTGAATGGGCACAGTTAAGTCTCACAGCTGAGGGCTGTCATTTCAGCAGACCCCCCAGCAAGCTAGGGTGGACCTATGCCCTCCTTCCTGTCCCCTCCCCTCCTCACCAGCACGTCCTCCGCATACTGCAACACTGTGCTGAGGGCATCCTGGATGCGAGCCGAGGACCCTGCTACTTGCTGCAAGTCACTTGAGAGTCCAATCACCCGGTTGGTGCTAAAACAGGTCTTCATGATCAGGTCAACTGTGGGGTTGGGTTGGGAGGTAGAAGAAATGGAAAACTCAGTGATTCCATCAGGAAAGAGATGATTTCTAACCATCCTGCTAACTCTCCCACCTCCCTCTGGACTCGGTTTACTTCCCCCAACTCCCCAGCTCTGCCCTTATTAGTGTTTCTCAAGACAGCGGCCAACTCCTGCACCTAGAATGCTATCACTGGTTTTGGTCTCATATGAACAGCCATGTAGCCTGTGGTACTGATAATCTCCCACCTTTAACAATTTCACACATAATTCCTTGAATCCCATTTATGTAGGAGAATGACTGACTTCAATGGTTCCTCTTTAACCAACCCAAGGCCCTCCATCCTTGTCAGAAAGCAGCAACTCCTCCCATGCAAATGCCAAAGGCCTTGAAAGAGAGCATGGAAGGTGACTCACCGCCAATGCGCTCAGTGTCATAGTACGCGTACTTCACCGTCAGAGGTGTGAACATCACCCCCATGGTCCTCCCAGGGACACCCATTAAAGTGCTGGGGAGAGAGAAGTCAAGGTAAACAAGATGGCCTTGGGAGGGCTTCCACATCAGGTGCAGGCCAGGAAAGCAGCCACACCAAGAGTACGGCTCCCAAGGTTCTGACATAAGAAGGCTCGAACCCCAGAGGGCTCACTTTCTCCCCTTTGCTCATTCCACACACCAACCCCTTGGCCTGTGGGAGGGGACTCAGCTTTCGGACCTGTGGTACCTGTGCAATCTCAGTGATGAGAGAACAGGACACTAATTTTCCTTGGAGCTGGCTGCCTAGACATCCACCACCACAGAAAGAAGAGACAGGACAGGTCTTTTCTGGGACTGAGCCCTCCATCTGCATCTGATAGACAAATTCACTCCAGCCCACCAGATTAGGTCGGGTGCCGCAAGTCATCGCACTAAAGGAGACTGCCTTTACTATGTCAGCTAAACACTTCCAACTGGGTCTGAGATACATGAAATATCTGGGAAGGCTAAGAAAGCAGGCAACGCTAGAGCCTAGTGGTACCCCAACTGGCCATAAGGGCTTGGTACCCACCATCTGTCTTACTGCATAATTGTTAACTAGTTACGTCACTGTCAGACACAGAAACAGCACAAAGTTAATCAGCATATAAACTTAACAAATGCCTTCATTATAAACAGAAAGTAGAATCCTTCCAACTCCAAGAGCAGCCCCTGCTTCAGCATGCCACTGCAGCCTTTCCCAATACCCCCCACTAACCGCCACTTTCACCAGTTTAATACTGTAACGTTACGGTCATCAAACTGTACTAAACCCTGGACAGCCATAAGGACAGCCATTCTCAATGTGCACTACCCCTATCCCTGCTCAGTTCCAGGGAGAAGAACACACTACAGAGGGCAGCTCAGACAAGCAGTGAACATGGTGAAGGACCATGACCAGAACACCATGGAAGGATCGACCATAGCAACTGTACAGAATTAGCCGCCCCCCACCCCCCACCAAAAAAGTGACATGAAGAACATGATAGCTTGCTCAAATACCTAAAGGGCTGCCCCTTGACACTGGTTAAGAGCAAGGAGAAATCTGGGGTACAGCTAGGATCAGCGAGTGGAAATTTCCAGGATGGATTTGTTTCAGGGCAAATAAAACTTTTCTGAGGGGCTTCCTTAGGAGGCAGGGAGTTGTACCTGCCGGGGCTGGAGGTGGGTGTCATCTGGCCATGGTATGAACTAGATAGCCTTTTATGCCCTTGTGGCCCAAGACCCTGGTCACCTGACATAAGCCTTGATGCTCATGCGACCATTCTGGAGGCTCGTGTCCACGGTGAGGTGAATGGGGTTGGGGGCCTCCCGGCTGTAGTACTCATGGATCAGCACAGAGTGCTCTGTGATGTCATGGCCTGTAGCGTACCTGGAAAATGAAACACGGTTGTGGACGCATGCCTACATGTGACATCAATACCAACCACGATGGTGGCATGGGTGTCTCTAGGTACCATGGTAGGGATACCCGGTGACACTCCAAATAATAAAACAGTAAACATAGGAAACTATATCAAATCAAATCAAAAGCTGACTTAGAGCTCTTGAAAAATCCCAAATCATTAGCAAAGCAAAAGACTTGTTCAGTAAAAGCTGCAACTGAAAAGATATTTCTGGCCTCAAAGGATCAGAATAGCCAGCAACACGCACTGAATTCACAGCCCCTCGAGGTCACACACCTTCAGTGCTCTGTCTCCTGAAGAGGGAGCACATCTAGTCTGGTGGCAAAAGGCCTTGGCAATCACTGAGACTCTCCAACCCCCCTGTATCCCAACTTACCAGCCCAGGATGAGCTCATTTGGAGAGACTTTCTTGTGCAATTCATACATGTTCTTAGCAAATTCCATGTCAACAGCCACCTAAGAAGGCAGGAAAGGAAGCTCAGAAGCCAGAAGTTCATAGAAAAAAATGGCTAAGAATGAGAGGCCACCCACCAGACAGAAAAGGCACGTGCAGTTTGTCCGAAAGGAGCGAAGCTCTGTGAACTGGAGGACTCTAGTTGTGAGCACAGCATAGTGTGGGGGAGGGCCCGAAGGGGAGCCCAGCAAAAGAACAGCTACAGACTGCACAGGGGCAGCTAGGGTCCCACTCACCTCATCCTCTGACTCGTTGTGCGGCACTGAAAAGCAGTTGGTGACTTCCACTGAGTGCTTGTCAACGGTTCCTGTGAGAGAGGATTGTCCGTGTTATGTGACCCAAAGGCTCCTAACCGCCCCCGACCCCCTTCCTCGTGCTTTCAGATATTCAGCCGTCTGGTCCAGGATCAGCACCTTAACCCTACGATCACCCAGGACCTGCCTGTGAACCTCCAACACCAATGTCAGCGTTTACCACAAACTTCTCTTCTGGTTCTGACACGTTGCTCCCACTGCGCACACCTGTTTCTCAACCCCAACAAAACTGCCAGCCCCTTCACTTCTGCTTTTCCTACTCCCACCCCAGGCTTCACGTGCTCCCCTCTCCACCAGGGACCACAATGCTGCTTATACCTGTTAGTGTCTAATTCCACGTTACCATGGTTTCGCTCCTTAGCTGAAACTATGCCCCCAAACCCAATGGATATACCTTCCAACTTTTTTGACCTCTCAGCAGCATCTAAGACTTGACCACGTCAAGTTTTTGAGATACTTAAGCCTTCTATATTTTCTATGCCTCTAGGACACCTTTCTACTAGAGCATTTACCACATTACATTCTAAACTATTTGCATATAAGAATATGGCTTCATCTCCAACTTAAGGTTAGAGTAGAGCTCATTTATTAAGCTTTTACTTTTTTTTTTTTTACAGTAAGTTTATTGGGGTGAAATTGGTCAACATGAACATACTAGAGGCCTGGTGCACGAAATTCATGCACTGGGGGGCGGGGAGGGCCCTCAGCCTGGCCTGTGCCCTCTCATAGTTTGGGAGCGCTCAGAGGATGTCTGTCAGACATCCTTAGCACTGCCACGGAGGCGGGAGAGGCTCCTGCTACCACTGCTGCGCTTGCCAGCCGTGAGCCCGGCTTCTGGCTGAATGGCACTCCCCCTGTGGGAGTGACCTCCCTGCTGTTTGTGTTCACAAGTTCCAGTTTTATATTTCACATGAGTGAAATCATATGGTCCTTCGCTTTTTCTGACTGAACTGTTTCCAAGCTTTGACTTCCAAGTGCCCAACAGTCTTATGATACATAAAAACACCAGTAACTTCATTTAACCAAATGAAATGTGTTTCATAAATTAAAGTCTGAGGAAATCTGTCCCTGCCAAGCAGACTCCACGCACCACTCCTAAGTAAACACGGCCTCTATACGCCTCGCACTGCACCATGATGTCTGTCTGGACGAAGAGCTGAAGATCTAGGCTACAGTTGCTCTAACGAGAGTCACTGCAGTTTTCTTTAGTTAAGTAGCCCCAGTGAGTTTGGAAAATTTGACAGAGTAGCTAAACGAGTAAGTATTTGTTGAGTGCCAAGTCAGCGATGCAAAAGCCATTTATTACAAGGTCAAAGCAGGGCATAGTCACAGAACGCTGTCAAGTTTTGGGAAGTTAAGAATGGGGATGAGGGGGATGTACGGGAAGAAGGATCGACAGGGCTCACTTTTCCGGGGAACCTGGATATGAGTGAAACTTAAAGAAACAAGTAGGGGAGCGTAGGGAGGTGCTCGAGTCAAAGAGAACACAAAGCTTGGTGTGAGGGAAACCGTGGCACTGTTGGGAGAGAATGGATTAGTTGACGTTCCTGTAAAATGCTATGCCCCCAAAGGAAAAGAGAGAATGTGCGTGTCTCAGGGGTGGGACAGGCCTGGTGCGGAGGGGAGGGCGACCAGCAGCTGCTCTGGCCCAGTGGCTAGACGCTTTCCCCAGTAATCTAGGTCTCCCGGAGCCTAAGCCCGAGGTGGCCCCTGAAGGGACTCTGTCCCCAAGGCGCAGGGGACAAACTGGGGGAGTCGGCCCACAGAGCACGTCCTCTTCGCAATACTCGGTCTTCTGCGGGACGGCTACCACAAGGGCAGAGGAAGGAGGAGAGGTGAGGCATGCGACTGAGTGGGCTCACACGGTGCCCACAATTTGTGACTGAGATGGGGTGGAAATGAATCTGGTGGGACCAGCAGTCCCCAGAGGAAGGGGTATGTTACCAGTAAGTCCTTGTTAGTGCGTCTCTGTTTTACAAGTTACTTTAACATAAAGAATACCTGACCCCCAAATTGGGAACGTGGGTGGGGAAAGGGCTATTCTCTGCTGCGAAGGTTAAACAAATAATGTCACAAACAGACAATACAACTGTGAGTGTCCACATGGAGGCTCAGGCCGCGCTGGGGAACCCGGGTCCTTAGGGGCGAGCATTGGGCAGGCTGAGGGATGGGGCATCGAGGAGGCTGAGGGATGGGGCATCAGGGAGGCTGAGGGATGGGGCATCGGGCAGGCTGAGGGATGGGGCATCGGGCAGGCTGAGGGATGGGGCACCGGGGAGGCTGAGGGACGGGGCA
>NW_006290441.1:3590976-3592802 GCF_000327345.1 Myotis davidii
TTGGGAGCGCTCAGAGGATGTCTGTCAGACATCCTTAGCACTGCCACGGAGGTGGGAGAGGCTCCTGCTACCACTGCTGCGCTTGCCAGCCGTGAGCCCGGCTTCTGGCTGAATGGCGCTCCCCCTGTGGGAGTGACCGGACCACCAGGAAGCAGCTCCTGCATTGAGCATCTGCCCCCTGGTGGTCAGTGCACATCACAGTGACCATCATTCCACTGTTTGGTCAATTTGCTTATTAGCTTTTTTTTATATAGGATAGGAAACAAGACCTATCTATTGTACCAGGTACCCACCACCCAGTCAAATCTTCTCCTGCCACCAATATATTAGGGCCCCTTTGTTCCCCCACTCCCTTACATTCAGCAACCACCACACTGCTGTTTGTGTTCACAAGTTCCAGTTTTATATTTCACATGAGTGAAATCATATGGTCCTTCGCTTTTTCTGACTGAACTGTTTCCAAGCTTTGACTTCCAAGTGCCCAACAGTCTTATGATACATAAAAACACCAGTAACTTCATTTAACCAAATGAAATGTGTTTCATAAATTAAAGTCTGAGGAAATCTGTCCCTGCCAAGCAGACTCCACGCACCACTCCTAAGTAAACACGGCCTCTATACGCCTCGCACTGCACCATGATGTCTGTCTGGACGAGGAGCTGAAGATCTAGGCTACAGTTGCTCTAACGAGAGTCACTGCAGTTTTCTTTAGTTAAGTAGCTCCAGTGAGTTTGGAAAATTTGACAGAGTAGCTAAACGAGTATTTGTTGAGTGCCAAGTCAAGCGATGCAAAAGCCATTTATTACAATGTCAAAGCAGGGCATAGTCACAGAATGCTGTCAAGTTTTGGGAAGTTAAGAATGGGGATAAGTATTTGTTGAGTGCCAAGTCAGCGATGCAAAAGCCATTTATTACAAGGTCAAAGCAGGGCATAGTCACAGAACGCTGTCAAGTTTTGGGAAGTTAAGAATGGGGATGAGGGGGATGTACGGGAAGAAGGATCGACAGGGCTCACTTTTCCGGGGAACCTGGATATGAGTGAAACTTAAAGAAACAAGTAGGGGAGCGTAGGGAGGTGCTCGAGTCAAAGAGAACACAAAGCTTGGTGTGAGGGAAACCGTGGCACTGTTGGGAGAGAATGGATTAGTTGACGTTCCTGTAAAATGCTATGCCCCCAAAGGAAAAGAGAGAATGTGCGTGTCTCAGGGGTGGGACAGGCCTGGTGCGGAGGGGAGGGCGACCAGCAGCTGCTCTGGCCCAGTGGCTAGACGCTTTCCCCAGTAATCTAGGTCTCCCGGAGCCTAAGCCCGAGGTGGCCCCTGAAGGGACTCTGTCCCCAAGGCGCAGGGGACAAACTGGGGGAGTCGGCCCACAGAGCACGTCCTCTTCGCAATACTCGGTCTTCTGCGGGACGGCTACCACAAGGGCAGAGGAAGGAGGAGAGGTGAGGCATGCGACTGAGTGGGCTCACACGGTGCCCACAATTTGTGACTGAGATGGGGTGGAAATGAATCTGGTGGGACCAGCAGTCCCCAGAGGAAGGGGTATGTTACCAGTAAGTCCTTGTTAGTGCGTCTCTGTTTTACAAGTTACTTTAACATAAAGAATACCTGACCCCCAAATTGGGAACGTGGGTGGGGAAAGGGCTATTCTCTGCTGCGAAGGTTAAACAAATAATGTCACAGACAGACAATACAACTGTGAGTGTCCACATGGAGGCTCAGGCCGCGCTGGGGGACCCAGGTCCTTAGGGACGAACATTGGGCAGGCTGAGGGATGGGGCATCGAGGAGGCTGAGGGATGGGGCATCAGGGAGGCTGAGGGAT
>NW_006290441.1:3593112-3593788 GCF_000327345.1 Myotis davidii
GAGTGGGAGGGATGGGGCATCGGGCACCGGGGAGGCTGAGGGCTGGGGCATCGGGCACCGGGGAGGCTGAGGATGGGGCATCGGGCTCACACATCTAGGAAAGCACATTATCGCTGAAACACTAAATGGGCTCCTGCCAAACCGGTTTGATGTTGACAAGGGTATCTTTTAACAGCTGTCCCACCGGTTAGCAACTTCTCTGTAAACACAGGCCTTTAGTCAGTAAAAAAGGGAGGAAAAACGTGGTCACGGGGCTTCGGGAGTCCCGGGTTTCTGGCTTCCTAGCCGGCGTTTTAACTCGTTGTTGTTGACTGGGACTAACCATCCTTGACGTGACATTCGACCGGGAAGCGTAAAATGTAAACCACGCGGCACGCGGTATCTAATACACAGCTACTCCCATACCCCTTACGTCGCCCATAATGACAGCAGCCAGGCGGCCAGTTCACGGGGCAGCTGAGTCGCAGTAGGAAGGTGGGATGGAGGAACAGGCGGGAGACCAACTCGGGTGGGCGGAAAGGGGAGCAAGAGGAAGGGGCGGGGGAGGTACAGGGGGTCGTCATCATCCTCCGACCACTCACCCAGCAGAGTCCCGATGACTCGGGCAGCACCCTCGTTGCGTCGCTCGTAGCTGTCCACGATGGAGGCCAAAATGACCGGGTGCAGCCGGACCACA
>NW_006290441.1:3593837-3597165 GCF_000327345.1 Myotis davidii
GAGCGTGGAGCGGAAGGGAGGAAGCAGGCCGGCCTTGACAGCCCCATAGGCTGAGCGCGCACCGCGTGACCAAGACCTCTGTTCCTATTGGTTACTGATGATGGTTCTCACGGCACTGCAATTTCCGGCTCGGAGCTCGTGCTCGTGGATCTCTGTCCGATGCGTACTCAGTGACAGCCGAGTCGAATAGTTCCGAACAAACTTGTGACTGCGCTGGAAGAGAAACAATTCAGTCTGACAGTTGCCGCCAGATGGAGGCAGAGAGCTGCGCAAGGCTCGCAAATCGTGTTTCAGACTTGAATGGGATAAGGGTTGTCAAAAGTGCCTTTTATTACAAAGGGCGTTGTTTTTGACAGTCATACGGTGTAAATCTGTCATCAGGTTTATTCATTCAACAAATTGACTATGTGCCAGACTTTTGTTAAGGCACTTGGCATATATCAGTGAACAAAACAAAGATCGTTTTCTCTGAGAAGTTTACATTCTGGAGGGGTGTGAACAATAAGTACATTATATAATATGTTAGATTCTAACAGTTAGAAATTGATTCGCTGCCTTAGCAGGTTTGGTTCATTGGATAGAGTGTCGCCAGAGAACTGAAGGGTTCGATTCGGTCAAGGTCATGTACCTCCGTTGTGTCTCTCTCACATTGATGTTTCTCTCACGTTGATCTTTTTCTCTCTCTGTCCCTCCCCCTCCCTTCCACTCTCTCTAAAAATCAATGGAAAAATATCCTTGGGTGAGGATTTTAAAAAAAGTCATGTGCTAAAAAAGAAGAAAGTAGCAGAGAGTAAGGGGGAATCAGGAGTTGTGAAAAGTTTGGTCACAATGAGAATGTGAGGTTTGAGTGAACTTGAAAAAGGCGAGGGAGGTGCCCATGGGGGACAAAGGTGGGGAAGAGCCTCCAGGTAGCGGGGACGGCTGATGCAAAGGCCTCAGGCAAGAGCAGGCCTGGCGTGTTTGAGGAGGCGATTTGATGGCTGGAGTGTTAAGGTGAAGGCAGGGAGTAGCAGGAGAGGCACCTCTAAAGAGGGGTTGGGCCCAGATCTGTGAGGACCTCCTAGTCAGTGATGGCGAACTATGACACGTGTGTCAGAGGCGACACACGAACTCATTTTTTTGGTTGATTTTTCTTTGTTAAATGTCATTTAAATATATAAAATAAATATCAAAAACATAAGTCTTTGTTTTACTATGGTTGCAAATATCAAAAAATTTCTATATGTGACACGGCACCAGAGTTAAGTTAGGGTTTTTCAAAATGCTGACACGCTGAGTTCAAAAGGTTCGCCATCACAGTTAGGCCGTGTGAGGCTCTGACTTTTCGTCTGAGTGAGATGGGGAACCATTCCTGAGTTTTGAGCAGGGGAGGGTCATGATCTGCCTTGCTTTAAAAGGATCACTCTGGCTGTGTTGAGAAGAATATGATGAGGGAGAGGCAGGTGAGAGAGAAAGAGCGGAGAGGCGTGGTAGGAGCATACCAGGTAATCTAAGTGAGGGATGACGGTGGTTGGCACCAAACTAGTAGCAGTACAAGTGGTGAGAGGTGGGCAGATTTCGGGTATATTTTGAGGGTGGAGACAAGAGGATTTTCTCTTCTTTCTGTCTTTCGAAACTGTATAAGTGTGAAAGAGATGACTCCAGCTTTTGTGTGCTGAGCAACTAGTAACGAAGTTGTCTGACTGACAGTGAAAGCTTCAAGTGGAGCAGGTTTCTGGGAAAAGACCATTTTTGGATGTGTCACCACTGAAATGTCCATGAGACATCCCAGCAGCATTGTGGAGTGGTCAGTGGAGATTCTAGTCTGTACTTTGGGAGAGGATTAAGCGAGTAATGGTCTCCAAATCTCTTAGCATGTGCCTGATTACAGCAGTTATTAAGTGGTAGCTATTACCATTACTATGTGACGAAAAGAGCTCTGATGCGAACGCGCACTGTGTAACTTCGGGCAATCCATATATAGGTAACTCTTTTCTGAGCCTCGCCTTTTTTCTTGGTATAATGGGGGTGATAACACCTGGCTGTCAGGAAATCTGTCATCTCCCTTAATTAGGTCAAGTCCCAGCATTCAGCTGTCAAGTTGGGCAAAGGAGTTTGGGCTTTATGCCCAAGAACTGCTTCCTCCTTGGAGCACCTACTATAATGAGAATCGACACAATCCTGCTCCCCTGTCAGTGCTCTGTGTAGACATGCATTATTTTTTAAATCCTCCCAAACACAGGTATGCAGTCTATTAGAGAAGAATTGGATTTGATGGCCTGGATCTTCAGCAACCCTAATACAGCACTGTCAGTGGAATTGGGGTGTGGGGAGGAGCACATGGAAATCAGAATTCAGATGTGAAAAAATGGTCAGTTTGAGTTGATGGTGTTGAGTGTTGGCTACTCTCAAGGGAGTTGCTGGGAAGGAAAACAGACATTTAAGGCAGTAGCTAGGGGAACATCAGGACTGAGAGGGGGACAATTTAGGCTGGAAGAGCTTTGAGTATATTTTAAACTAAGGGTCAGGGTCTAGAGGAGAAAAATAGAATATACAAGTGTGAGTAAGGGGAGCTATGTAATTAAATAAGGCAGGAATGGAGAAGCCTAGCTGAGAGGATGGTCAGGGGCAGGATGAGGAAGATGCTGGAGAGGCTGCCCTGGGCTGTGGCCTCCCTTATGGGTTCCTGGTGGGGGTCTGCCTCAGCCCAGCTGGCGTCCTGAGATCCTTCCATAGCGAGAAGTCCTGAGGAGAGAACCACCCCCGATGAAGAGGTGTTGCTGCCTCTAATGACCATGCACAACCTTTGGGACCTCCTACTCACATGCTGATTTGAGTTGGATGTGGACCCTTCATCACCAAGACTAAAGATATTTCTCTTTGGTAAGAAAGGATAAAGGGAAGGATGAAGAATCGGAGACACTTTGGAGAGAGAAGGGAAGTTGAAGGAGCTCCTGCCAAGTGATGTTTTTCTGAGGGAATTGAAGGCAAGGTGATCTGCAGAGAATGGCAATGCAAGGCTGGGGCTCAGCCTTGGGGCAATGGAAGGGCAGAGAGCGAGCTATCAAAGGCACTGATTGATCAATTATGGGAGGACCCAGGGGAGCCCGGAGACTTCAAGGATCTGGTCAAGTTTTACAATTTTCTCCAGCCACATAGTTCAGGGGCAGGAGGAGAGAGGGCGTTGGCATGGCCTTCCCAGGGATACTGACTGGCCAGAACGAAGGGGTGCACCCATCCAGTATGTTGGATTTTCAGTGGCTGACTGAGGTATCCAGGTAGGCTGAACTCTGTTTACAGAATGATGAGAGAGAGGAAAGGAGGAAAGGGCAAGGGGGAGGGGGGGGAG